>NC_088781.1:8514163-8831086 GCF_958450345.1 Calliphora vicina
TATATAAATATTACTGCAAGAAGTTACAATTCTAAAATCAAATCTTTAAAATTTTTTAACTTAGGACTTGAACCAATGAAAATAAAAGGTACGGAATAAAATATTTGTTATTTTGCTGGCGAAATATTAGAAGAATCGCAATTAATAATCAAACTTTTAACTTAGATTAAAGTGGAGTTGAATGTGATGGAGAATGTGATTTTAAAACGGTCGTCGAAAGTGATATTGAGGATGACATTTATAATGATTACATTGAAATAGATGAAGGCCATGATCTTAAAATATATGTATGTGATGTTTTTAACCGCGTACGTAAGTGTTGCAAAATATTTAATAAATCGAATGATAAACAAACTAACGTTTTGTTGCAAGAGTTCGTCATATACTTGATTTTGAACATCTTTGTCTAACATGGTAATAATCTTTTTGCGTATTTGTAAATGCGTCAATCATGCACTGCCTGACTTCAAATTAGCCATGTTCACTGACAATGATATAAAACTTTTGACAGATTCCCTTTATTGTGTAATTCCTCAAGACCACTTTATTAAGCAAAGATTCAGCAACGTTGATAGAGCTCGATGTACAATACAATATGTTAGAAATAATTTAGAAATAGTGAATAATTAATATACTAAATAACTAGTTACTCAATTTAAACCCCAAATTAATGAACGACATAAAAAAGTTCTTAATACGTTTATTTTGTATTTGCATTCAGGATCATGTCCAACTAGCTCAATTTTTTTTAAAGCATAGCTCCAAAACGGAAAGTAAAGGGTTTGCTAGTCAATTGTTTTGTAGATTGTTCGGGAGTTAATCTGATCAGAATATTTATGTTGAAATTTTAATGATGGACTTTGTTTTCGAAAGATTTTTAACATTATCAATACTTGAATTGTTAACTTTAACGTTATTTTTTGATTTTCTTTAACAATAAAATATCAAAAAACCAACATCAAAACTTCATTCTTTACTTTTTTAAAAAAATTTAAATTATTCGAATAATTCGATTAATTTTAAACGTGTGATCGAATTATTCGAACAAGTTAAAATCTCTTATTCGTTTTATTCGAACAAGAAAAAAATCGAATAATTCGAATACCCTAATAATTAGTCATAGCTCCCATATAGACCCGCTTTCGAAAACCACTTTAACGTGCATAAATCGCTTAAAAATATTGGTATACACACAAAATTCACTATAAATAACTCTCATGTAGTCATAAATCACACGACCTAATTTCATGGTGATCGGTCCTTAATTGGTCATAGCTCCCATATAAGGCCCACTTCCGAAAATCACTCAAAAATACAAATTATTGAAATTTTAAAAGAAAAATGTTGAAGAAAATGGTTGACCGACCATAATTTCTTAATTGTTTTGGTTTAAATTTAATGGTGACTAGTTTGCAGATTTGTTAACAATTCTCTCGATTGTCGAGATGCATTCTGACTTTCAGTTTTTCCTCTGTCAGCTGTTTTGTGAGTGATATCTTCTAATTTTAGCATTTTGAGCGTGATTAAATTCATAAAAGTATTGAAAATGTTCTCTATAATATTGTTTAAAATTTTCCTCAATTGGTTTTGAAATGTAAAAATTCTTCGCTGGGTTTCATAATATTTACACATACCCAATTTTCCTATGGCATTTTAATACCCACAAAAATATAATTTATAATTTCCAACATATAAACCCATAGAAACACATTATCACACACATAACATAGAGAGTATAAATATTTCTTATATAAGTTTTATAATAAATGTGTGTAAAACTAAATGTAAGTAATATCAGCAGGGTAAAAATCTAAATGAAAATTTATTACTCAGTATTTAAGTCGGGACTGCTACTAATATGTTTTTAGTACCATTAGCATGGTAGACATACTAATATTCTTTACTTTTTTTAGTATATAAAACAAAATATCTACAGCAACAAAACTCTACTACATAGAGAGAGAAAACTAAAATTAGAAAAATATTAAAAAAAAGCACAAACTTTAAAGAACTTCCAACATGAGAACGACCATTTAACATGAGATATGAATTATGTTTGCAATATATATATAAAAACAGAAACAACAATAACTATTACCATAATTTTCATATGTGTTTGTGTAATTTTATATAAAATACCAATAAAACAGTCTAACCTAGATATAACGAACAATAACTAGATTTAAAAATTCAATTGGGAAAACCTTAAGGCAGGTCATTGCAAATTTATGTAAAACTGTATTCAGTTATAATCCAGTGCCACTGTATTTAAAACTTGCCAAAGAGAGAACATATACAAAATATACACACATAAATACTACATATTTCCCTATATAAATATTTTCACTATTAAATTTGAATATTTAGTAAATGGAGAGAAAAACAAAATTCAACACTCGGTAGATGATAAAGTTAAAAGACCTAGATTTTTTGATTAAAACCAACCAGCAAAAAAAAAAGAAGCACAAATGATTTATTTTCTTTTATGTCCTAGATTTGAATTTTTTGGCTGTTTCCCGTATACACTCAAACAAGTATGTCAATGTATTTAGAGTGTAAAGGAAAAAAGTGAAATTTTTACAGTGTTATATGACCTGCAAATGAAAAACAAGCATGTCTATTAATATATTTTTAGAAACATGATTTTGACAAATATTTTAAATTAATAATAATGGTTTTATGGGAGAATTTAGCAAATACTTTTAGAGTGAAATTTATAATTAGTATTAATTTGAAGTTGGCCTTGACAGGTGTTATTAAGTAGTACTCAATATAGCTTTAGCACAAACAATTTTTGTAACATGTTATGAAATACGTGTTTAGTTATTGACATGCAAGTCTTTTGACACTATTTACCAAGAGTGGTAAAGTTATGAAGCTGCAAAGCCAAATCAATTTACTATGTAGAGTTTTTATTAAGTGATTTTGGTGCAACTGTGATATCAATTAAAATACATCAATCTACATACATACACAGAGAAAACAGATTCGTTATAGCAACCGAATTTGTTGCCAATCGAATGATTCTACCTTAGTGACCGAATTTTTCAGTTGTGGTCACAAAATTTTGAAAGGGGTAACAAAAGTTTGGTTGCTTCAACCGAAATTCTTCTTTATCAACTGACTTTCTGTTGATAGAACCGAAATATTCTATATGTGCAACCGAATTATTCGATTGGCAACAAATTCGTTTGCAATCACGAATCTGTTTTCTGTGTGTAGAAAAAAATATGACTCATTTGTGAACGTAGTTTAGTTGGGTTAGGTTAAAAATTATCATCCTACCTAAACATTTAGCTTGGATTAAATTATTTGATGCCTTTATGTTAATTGCAAATAAATTAGAGAAGCAATAATTATTAGGATCCCTAAATTAGGTTGACGAACAGTGCTAGAATATTTCAATTCTGAGATATCAGGAAAGTTCATTAAAAGATTGAATTTCATAGAATTTGTAAATAAAATAAGCAGTAAAAGATACTGAGAGGGAATTCATAACTGATTAGACAAGATGAAGAATTATTTGGATTCACGCCATATTTCTGCGCAACTAGAATTCCAATTTTAAAATTTTTATACCCTACACCACCATAGTGGTGAGGGTATAATGCGTTTGTGCAGATGTTTGTAACGCCCAAAAATATTAGTCTAACACCCACCTTAAAGTATACCGATCGACTTAGAATAACTTTCTGAGTCCGCAAAAATCATCTCTTTGTTTTGGTGAGCAATTGGTGTGCCTCGGCGACATTTTTTTTTTCAATTTAAGGATGTAAATTGAAACTTTTGAAAAAAAAACATTGTTGTTTACACTATAATTTGCAATAACTAATTGAGAATAAATGGCAGATATGTATCCTTCAAAGTGAAATATTAAAAACAAAAACCGATTTCAAAAGATACGCCAGCTATTGTAAATCCCCCAATTTTAAGTCGTACACACAATATGACCAGGATAGATATTCTTGGGATTATGAAGTCTAAGGTATTATATGGATCGGGCGGTATTTAGCCATTCGTATCCGATGACTTGTATGAATTACTGATATTAATGGTTCCAATGAAGGTATTCTCATAGAGTGGTCTAAGACAAAAGTCTGGATATATAATTGGGGTCTACATTTAGTGTCATTGCAGGGCCGTAAATCTACTAAAGTAGTAGTCTAACTACCATCCAATTTCTGGTAACATCCAGGAACGACGTATGAATTTGTCAAGATTTTTCGCTATCGAATGGCCTCCCAAGACCTCTTGACGTTATCCCACAAGTATTTCTAAGATTTCCATTTTAGCCTTTTGTTTTAAAATTTTGTTTACAGCTTGTAAAACTCAGATCATCTTTAAAGATTATAATATACTGAGAGCAATTGAGGTTGTTGACGAGCTTACCACTAGGCCATCGTTACCCCTTAAATACTGATTCAGCTCAACTAGAGACCGATAAGCTATCGTTTACGAAATAAATGTAATGACTCGTTATATTTAATTTTTGTAAATTTTATTAGAACGAAATTAAAAATTTAGATCAGAACGAAATTACCGTTAAAATTAAAATACTGCTACCGAAGCTAGCCAAAATAATTTTGTCAAAAGTAGAGTCAACCTTGTTTTCGTACTATGTGTTCTGAACAAATAGATCACGAATTTTCGCTCAAAAATACTAATAAATCTCTATAAAATTGTATTGAATTCAAAAATTTCAATAGTGCTGGGACCAGTTAGATTATATGTTATGCAAGATTAGCTGAACCTCTCAAGAAGCTTTTATATGATGGTAAATTCTAATATTGTTAATTTGGAGAAAATTGTATGATATAGCGAATCAACACTGAATTGGAGCTCACAAAATTTAGAAACTCATAACTCAAAATTTGTGAAATTTCATTTAAAAAGAAGCCATCTTAATATTTACAATAAAATCCTATTGCAATCGAACATGACAAATTGAAAAATTGAGCCTACATCTAGATTATACCATAACAAGCTACTTTTAAAACATTTCATGAAAACATTCTCATAATGAAAACAATTCCAAACCTTGGACAGCTATCACTAGCTTCCATTTAATATTTATATTTCTAGTTTTTCAAATGAATTTTTAATTAAGAGATGTATTTATCTAGGTAATCGTCATAAATACTAGAACTATGTATTAATTAAAACCTGAATGATTGGAAATTGTTTGCAATTAGTAAGAGTTTTTCACTGATTACAATCACTTAAAATTGTGCAGAGTTATTATCATTTTCCTGTGTTTTTGTTTTGCTTTTCACTAAACAAAAACACTATTTTTGCACTTTATGAATAAAAACTGTGTATAATTTCAATACTTTTTTTCATATTTTTCTTTCAGATTTTCACAACAACAATTTCTGAAACATAACAACTGATTGGAGCTCAAAACCATTGTGGCATGTGAACAAAACAAGCGCACACAACCAAACATGCGACTGCATACAAAACAAATATAAAATCGAATAAAAACTCCCATGAAAAAAAAAGTATATTCTTACTGTACGATGATTAAAATTGGCAAAAACCATAATAGTGAATCAATGAGTTTAAAGTAAATTTCAGCAAAAAAAAAACAAAACAAACAACACATAACACTAATAATAACAAAGGCATAATCGAAAAATATAGAAAAAAAATCAACGTTGTAACATTGGCTCATTCATGCATTGGGGGCCAAATACAATAGGCTTTGCTGTGTACTTCAACGGAAGAGCTAAAGTATAACCAACATTCCAACCTAAATACCTATACACACACACATACATACATTAAAACAATAATACACACACGTATACAAATGTGGATTATGCACTTACATACACATTTACAATCTACACAGATATACAACAATAGCCTGATATGCCATGGCCCGAAACAAACTTATCAAAATAATAAAAACCAACACAGCAGCAGCGGGAGCAGCGTCACTTGCACCAGCAGTGGCAGTCGATACGACAGCAGCATTAACAACCACAACAACAACAACGCAAACATCTATGAAAGTGAATGCTTTGGAGCAGCATCAAGACGAATACTCGCAAACACGTTTACATCAAAATTGCAACAATTTTCATCAGCATCATCACGAACATCATCACCATTATCATCGTCCAACATCTCATCAAGAGCAAGAACACGAACACGAACCAGACCAATGCATACACGGAAATTGCTACCAAAACTTTATAGAAACTCCTGCCGTGTACTGTCTGCGTGGCGATAATACCGCCCAGAGTATTACGCTCTCGTTTAAAGTGAGAAGAAAATCAAAACATTTCCCCAGCACTCCTCGAACTTCTCTCAATTTACCTCTGTTTTACACCCTGAAACGATTTCGCAGCATACCCCTGATACAGTTACTGTGGCTGCTGTGCTGTCTTAGCAATATATTTCACAAATCCATGGCCGAGTGCCCCAGTGTTTGTGAGTGCAAGTGGAAGAGTGGCAAAGAGTCTGTTTTGTGCCTTAACGCTAATTTAACACATATCCCGGCGCCGCTGGATGCTGGTACCCAAGCTTTGGATCTGACCGGTAACGAAATTGCCACCATACCCGATGACACGTTTGCCGAAGTGAATTTATTGAATTTGCAAAAGGTGTACTTGGCCAAATGCCGCCTCAGGCTAATAGAGCGTTATGCGTTTCGTGGTCTCATCAACCTGGTGGAATTGGATCTGAGCTATAATGCTTTGGCTCATATACCCTCAGATGCTTTGGAGAGTGTTACGGAGCTGAGAGAATTGAAAATGAACGGTAATCCTATAATGATAGTGGGCAATGATGCCTTCAAGCGAATGCAGCACTTGGTGAGACTGGAACTGAGTGACTGCCGTGTGGAGAGAGTAGAAGTCAAGGCCTTTGCTGGCCTAGAGTCTAGTTTGGAGTATCTGAAATTAGATGGCAATAAATTGTCGGAAGTGAGATCGGGCACGATAACCTCACTCACAAATCTGCATGGCATTACACTGTCTCGCAATCAATGGAATTGTTCCTGCGCTTTAAGGCCGCTTAGATCCTGGATGTTGAGAGAGAATATACCCTGTGGCATACCGCCCGTCTGTCAAAATCCTCCCAGATTGGCGGGTAAATCTTGGGACAAAATCGATTTGGATGATTTTGCCTGTGTGCCACAGATTATTGCCACTGACACCACTGCCCATGGAGTGGAGGGTAGAAATGTTACCATGAGCTGTTACGTGGAGGGAGTGCCAGAGCCTTCCGTCAAGTGGATGGTAAAAAATCGCGTCATTGCCAACTTGACTGCCACCAATGGCGATAGTCCTTCAAATAGTCCCAGAACAGCAGCTGCTATCCAAGGACGTAAAACGTATGTTGTGAATATGCTACGAAATGCCTCCAATCTCACCATACTCACTGCTGATATGCAAGATGCTGGCATTTATACGTGTGCTGCCGAAAATAAAGCCGGAAAAGTTGAAGCTTCCGTTACACTGGCTGTATCTAGACGACCCCCAGAGGCACCTCTAGGCTTCAAAGTTATTTTGCTATGCATTTTCATTGCTCTGCTCTTTGTCGCCGGCTCATCCTTTGCTGCCATATGTTTTTGCTCGTTGCGACGCAAAAGGAAAATGCGTTTGTGGAATACTATGCCGCAGGGTCGTACAGAAAGTTATGAAAAAATCGAAATGACTTCACGTATTACAGGCGGTGGTGGCCTGGGTGGCGCTGGCAATGGTGGTGGCAGTATTATGGGTGGCCCTACAAACAAACCGGATTTGGGTGGTAAAACTGGCATGCAGGAAACGAGCAAAAATGGCAATACACAGGGCCAAATGTTTCATGACAATGAAAACGGCTATTTGTGCTCTGCTACTACGCCCTTAAATTGCGGCTCCGATGATGGTGGTGATACGGGTGGTGCCATCGTCAATCCCAGTGGTGGCAGCTCCAAACGTAATGGTGATTATCGTAACATACCCACGCATTGCGATGACGACGATAACGATCATTTGCAGCAGCATCAGCATCATCAGGGCTTTGGTGGCGGTAGTCACAATACCTACCAGCGCAGTCTACTGTTAGCTTCCACTACAACACACAATGGCACACTAACAACTACAACAACATCTTTGTCGGCGGCGAGGTGGAAAACGGGTTCAGCATTTCAATCATCAACACCTCAGGACACAGCAATGCATTTGGATGGTAGTGGCACACAAACAAGTGGCTTAAAAGACGACACAGATTTGCATATACCACGTCTTATTGATATTGGGTAGGTATGATTTACTTTTAAAATGTAGTTTTTGAAGTTTTAACTCCTACAACCTCAAACCTAACTATCTACCACACAACCTACCACCTACCTATCCAACCCCAACCCAACCTTGTTGCTTATTAAACAATCACACTAACTAGCAGTGTCACAGTGGTACATGATAATATGGTTTTTGTGTATGTGTTAAGGTATAGTTATACACTTGTATACAATTGTGATATTGATTTGAGTTGGCACTTTGCAAACTGACTTTTTTGTCGTTGTTTGCCGCTGTTTCGACAACAATGCCTTGGGTCATTTATGTTGGCTGGATTATTTCAAATAAACCATATATTGCCGTAAAGTTAACAGGATTTATGTTTATATACATACATATTTATTTGCTCCACTTTGAAGTTCAGTTATCCTTTGACTGGGGGATTTGTACTTTAAGAAGGATTTTCAATTTAATTAAATAATTAAAAGGCAGTTTGGGGATATTAAAATGTCAGAATTATTTAAAGTGTTTCTGAGAGAAGTGTTTGAAAATAACATGAGTGAGATTTAAAAAAAAACACATGCTTGTTGCCTTTCAAAAAAAAAAAATATTACTCAAACCATAATACATTTACCCCCATTAACACGAACACTGGTTATGTGTTAACTAATAGTTATACTGACAGTTTTCATACAAAAATAATTTTAAACGACAGTATAACTGTTATTTAGCACCTAACCAGACTTCGTGTTAATGGGGGTTAGAGTACTTTCTGTTGCAAGCAGAGCGAAATGTCGTATCGAAAAACATGAATATTATAAGCAGCGTTCTGTACTTATAAAAAAATATTTTGCGAAAAAGCTCTATTCACAAAAAAGGATTATTTATTATAAAGTATTTTTATGAAAAGGAATAAATTCAGGAAAAAGTACCATAAATATTTTTAGAAAAAGATCTTTTTCACATAGAGTCTTGTAAGAAAGAAGATTTTTCAGACAAAAGCTTTTTTATGTAAAAATTTAATTAATTAAAATATTCAAAAGGATTGTGTAAACAAATTTAATATAGTAAAGTTTTTTGATGAAAATACGTTTTTTCAAAGCATATTTAGGAAAAAACTTTTTCTAAAAGAAAATGATTTGTATACGTTATTTTATAAAAGCTTATATGCAATAATTGTAAAGATTTAATGTAATAAAACTTTTTAATGAAAAATCTTTTTGATGAAAATAAGCTTTTTATAGCTTATTGTGTCAAAAGCTTTTTAAAAACCAAATTTTATTCAATACAATTGCTCATGAAAACCTTATACTCAGTAAATGTGCTAACAAAAACGACGTATCCAAAAAAAATAGAGAAAAATAATTCTTATAAAAGGGAATATTTTCAGAAAAAAACTTTATTGCATAAGAGTTTTTTAAAAGAAATCTTTTAACAAAAACATTTTATGAATATAATTTTATGAAATACAATATTTTTCGGAATAAAACTCACAAAAAATTATATATAACATAAGCTATGAAAAAAGTATTTTCATCAAATAGCTTTTTCAGAAAAAAAGCTTTATTACATTAAATTTTTATCTGAAAAACAAAGTTTTTCGGAAAATTAATGCAAAAAAGTTTTTTTTAAAAAAAAACTTTGACAGATAAGTTAAAGATTATTTTTCTGAAAAAGCTTTATTGATAAAAAGTACATTTTTTGTAAATTTCAAAAAGAATTTTTACCTTCTTCACTTTTCTGAAAAAGATTTGTTAGCATTAAAAGCATTTTTATGACAAATAATTATTTCGGAAAATATCAGAATAAAGCTTTTCCAAAAAGAAGAATTTACTGAATAGAAGCTTTTTATAAACAATTTTATTGAATAAAATTTAGTTTTTTAAAAAGCTTTTTACACAATAAGCTATAAAAAGCTTATTTGTAACAAAAAGATTTTTCTGAAAAAAGCTTTATTACATTAAATCTTATTCAGGAAAAGCTGTAGTGCATATAAGCTTTTATGAACAACATTTGCATACCTATTTATTTTAGAAAAAGTTTTTAACAAAACATGGTACTGAATTTGATCATGGTACTAGGTCAAGTATTTTTCAGAAAAATTGTTAAACAAAAAACTTTTAAGGAAAAAGCTTTAACTCAAAAAGTTTTTTTCAGGAAAAGTCTAAATAAAAAAATATTTTTCGGGGAAGCTTTTTTCCAAAAATAATCTTTAGAAAAGAAAAGCTATATGAATGAAAAGAGTCCTTATTTATTTGTTACCATTTGTGCTGTCTTAGCTGATATAGCTTCAATCTATAGATGCTCATTACATTGTCAAATTGGAGATTAAGCAAATCGTGTCATTTGTGGGGTCGCAAATAAATGTTTGGAAAATTACAGCAGAATTGTCAAATTTATAATAAATGATATCAATTTGTCATCGAACAAACATTTTGACGTTTCATCCTAATCATCTCTTAGAGCTTTTAGCTATGATTTTTAATGTTTACCAGCAAGCTGCAGCATTTAACAATGAATAATGTTTTTCTATGCACTCTTGCCTTGGTAATACACTTTTTCGTTGAGACATTACTTTCGGTTGTCTAGGCTCACAATAGAATTTACTGGTACTTCATATACCATCTTCAAAGATATGTAAGGGTATACTAATGGTTACTTTCAAAATTAATAACTTCAAAATTAATAACGTTCAAATACTTATACCATTTAGACTAATAATACTTTTTGTCTTCAATAGGCAATATATTGATTTTACAAAAACAATTTTCTCGACTAACTTCTTTTGATATCGAAAAAACTGAGCGATCCACAAAAATATAAGTGCATATTTTTAACGTTTTAGGTTATATTTTTAAGCATATTTTCCAATAATAAATGCAATGTAAATCCGCCACCTACTAAAAAGTAAACATTAAGTGGACCTCCAGTGGTATGAGTAATATTTTACCTTATAATAATAAGTTTACGTTCTTTTAAAATAACACAAATTGATATAAATAATTCAAGACACAAATATTTGAATGCATTCATTCCCTTCTTTCAGAATATACAAATCTAAACAATTTCTTCCAATGTCTCTTGGCTAGACGTACCACTGTGTTCTTAGTTTAGTTTTATTTATTGCACATGTTGTTTTTGTTACTTTTTGTTTTTCTTTTCACATTATTTTTTGTGTTTTTGTAGATTACTCGAAAAATCATGGTACTACTAATCACTATCACAATCACTAAATCCAAGGGGTATGTGTCAAGTCTGTCACACTGTTCTAATCGAAAGAAAGAAACAAACAATATAAGAAAAAAAATAAACCAAAAAAAGAAATAAAAAATAAAAACTAAACTAAACATACAGTTTGTTTTTTGTACGTTCGTTCGCTCGTTCGTTCCTTCGTTCATGTAGAGACACAAACAGTGAAAGTGTCTTTCGTAAGATGAACAATTTTAAGAAGAAGAGTCGTATGTAAGTTGCCTTTTTATTGTGTTTCTTCTTCATCTTCTGTTTTGATTTTGATTTCCGTTTTTTTTTTGTTCTTCTTCAGTTTATTGCTTTGCTAAATGTGTATATGTTTTCACTATGTATGTCTGTATCTGTAACTGTGTGTGTGCCTATATTTCTGTCTGTGTCTTTATAACTCTCTCACTAAGAGTGTGTGTGTCATATAATTTTTATTGTTTTTCTTTTTTTTGTATTATTCTAACAACAACAAACACCCTCTTTTCCACTGTATATTATAAACACACTACAAATAACTGACTGTTGTTGTGGCTATATAAATACTATGTGTTTTTGTTAGTGTGTGAAATTGAATATCGCTGAGTATAGCTGTGCATTATGGTGAACCTTATATTGCACTTTTTGGATTTTAGACGCAAGCAAGGTCTAAAGTTGTTCTCCAGCATCTAAAAATCGAATGCTGAAAATTAAGAAAATTTTAAAACAGTAATATTATCAAAAAAATTTAATAAATTACGAAAAATTCCAATCAAAAATAACTATAACCATCAATTTTTAAATATAAAAAATATAAAAATTGTCCTACATAGCTAATCTATTATAATTTGATGCCAAAACAATCATAAAACTTCAAGTCAACGAAATTTTAAAAAATTTCAAAAACGATTTTCATCTATATATGTATATAAAAATGAAATGGTCCATGTATGTAATGTCATCACGTGAGAACTGCTGGAGCGATTTGGCTGATTTTTTTTATTCGATTTGAAATTTTTAGGAGATGGTTTGTAAAGAAAAAACATTAAAAAATTCCGGGTAAAACTCGGAAATTCTTTTTTTGTGAGTCCAGTCAACTGTAATAAAAATGCTCCCTAAAGTATGCAGTACAAATTTAGATATTTTATTTGCAAATAAATAAGAAGAGGCTGGTGTGCGTGGGTTGGAGAAACTTGAAGAACTAACATTTGTAAATGCTATCGGGCGAATCAAGGCTTTTGAGATCGCTTTGAATTTGTTAATGTTATTTCTTAAAAAAATTTAACCTTTTTTATATTATTTAATTCGGGATTGTTTTGTTTCTAATAACTTATATATAATTTTGAAGGGTGCATATCTGTCATGATACCATTCACCATGTGTGGTAAGGGCATATGCAAGTTTGTCATTCCGTTTGTAGTTTCTATATTTTTCATTTGCGATCCCACAAAGTATATATTCAGGCTCGTTATAGATATATAGTCTATATAGCCATATCCGTCTGTCCGTCCATATGTTGAAATCAACTTTCCGTAGCCCCCAAATAACTTACAAACATGATGGATACATTAATATATCGGGAATTCTCCCGGCTCGGTCCACAAATGGCTGAGATATAAGAAAAATCCGGGACAACCTCGATTTTTGGCCTATTTTTATCTATATCTGGATTAATAAGTTATTACTATAGACAATATGGATATATAATGATAGATATTTTAAAGTCCATTGCACCGATGTATATAAGGCTATAGTAATTTGGACCTAAAATGGGTCAAAATCGGGAAAAATATTTTTTTTACCAAAAAGATTTTTTTCTGAAAATTTTTTTTTAAAAAAAATAAAACAAAATTTAAAAAAAAATTTTTCAAATAAATAATTCTTTTGTTTACCCAACACCATAAAAAAATTTATTTTTAAAAGTATAATTTGGTGAAGGGTATATAAGATTAGGCGCAGCCGAATATAGCTCTCCTACTTGTTGTAGTGTAAACAACAAAGTTTATTTTTGTTTCGAAAATTTCGAGCGTCATGTGCGGGAAGTTTTGCTTTACTTCTTTAATTTAAAAAAAAAGTGTCGATAAAACGCATGCATTGCTTGCTAGTTTGTACGATTCAGAAGTGCTGATTTTGACACGGATGACAAAAAAAATTTGAAGACCATGAATATTGTTGCAAAACTCAACAAGAGCTTGCAAAATCATTAGGTAAACGTTTAAGAGCTGCTGGATTTATCCAAAAGCAGGGAAATTGGGTAACATTCAAACTGAAGCCGAGAGACCTCGAAAGACAATTTTACATGTCCAAAATGATGTTTGAATGCTATAAAAGAAAATCATTTTTGCACCGAATAATTACTTGAGCTGAAAAATGGATTCATTCCTATAACCCGGAGCATGTGAAGCCCACCAAATCCATGATTAATTCTCTGTATTTGGTGGGAGCAAACCATAATATTCCATCATGACCACGCTGGTTGGAAAGTTTTGCCTCACCCGCTTTATAGTCCACCGATTCAGAATGCTCTCTCTGGGATACGCTTCACTTTTGAACAGAGTATTAGATATTGGCTTGATTGGTTCTTGGCCTCAAAAGATGAGCAGTTTTTTTAGATCGGAATCCATTTGTTGCCAGAAAGATGGAAACAATTCATAAGTAATAATGGCATATACTTTGAATAAATTTATATTATACACATTTATCCAGTAGATAAAACAGTTAAAGTTCGCGTTTGTAATCCTTATTTAGCTTTTATTATACTCGAAAGCAATATTTTATTTTTTTGAAATTTCGTTTAAAAAAATTTGAAAATCTGAAATTTGGGATCTTGGATATGCAAGATATATTATGAAATTGTTTTGTTATCAAATCAAAATTAGTTAGCAAAAGTCAGAAAATGTTTATCAGCCCAATTATGAATAAAAAATTCCGCGGGTGTTTGTTCCCCGGGAGTTTTTTCCCATTGAATTTGAATAGGAAAAATGAGAAAAGGGGAAAAACTCCCGGGGAATTTTTATTCATAATTGGGCTGTATATTGTATATTTAAAAATTGTTAATGAATATTTTTACCCAAAACTCCAAACTTCAAAAGCAAGTTTGGCAATCTCTTGGCGTTACACGATTTTGATAAAACGTTGTTTTAAGATGATGAAGAACAACCGAAAATCCAAAAAGTTTTAAATAAGAGCCAACCTACTGTGCACATTTAAGAGAGAGTGTGAGTTTGTGTAATAATGCATGCGATTCTTCTTTGTTTTAGTGTCTGATTGTTGTCATCTCTTACACATCACTTGTAACAGCAATAGCAGCAACACTACTACTGCAACAACTGCAACTACAGCAGCAGCAACAACAACAACAAACAACACCATAAATACTTGTTCTATAGTTTTTTGCCCTTGTTGAGATTATTATGGCTTATACTTGACACTTTTTTGTTTTTGTTTTCGTTATGTTTGAGTAGATGTGTACAAGTGTTTCTTTACCTTCCGTTTCCGCCTGCCGCACCACCTTTTTTGCATTTGATTTTTTTTTTGTTGAACGTTCCAACAACTCGTGTTGTTTTTAGACACAACTATATTTCGAGAGTTATTTTTCTTTAAGTTTGTAGTGGCTCACGAAACAAAAAATAAAAAAAAATAATGAAACGGCACTAGAGTAAGAAGGGGTTAAATTTAAAATACTGCCACTAACAAAACTGTAAACTGAAACAACACACTGTGCTAATGATGTGCAAAATACTAGAATAAGTTTCTCATCTCTTGGTCTCCTTCATAATTCAAGGGTTTTGTGTTAATAAAGAAAAAATAAAAAAATAAAACTATATTTGCAAGAGTGACACGTTTCAAGGATTTTAGATTTATTTCCTTTTTCTAATAGACAATGAGTTTTTGAAGAATTTAGCCATCTCTACTTAACGTATAAGTTTTTCATACTAATTCATACAAATATTTATAACATTCATCTTGCTAAGCATCTCATCCATTCTCGCAGTCATTCATTCATTTATTCAACTATCATAAGTCTTGAGTTTTAGTTTCTATCCTAAATTCATCTGTCTCTACTTATGTTGACTATTTTGGTTTTGTCTTGTAGCTTCCGTTAGTAACTCGCATTCATTTCCATTTTTAAACTTTTTTTGGTTTCATCCGTTCTTTGCCAAAACAATTCATTTTAAAGGATTTTCTTAATGTTGTTTTCGTTTTTATTTTTTTTTTGTTCTGTTTTCTTGGTTTTTGTGTTGTGCGTATTTTCAGTCGTAAGTAGATGTGTTTGTGTGCCATTGTTTGTGGCTGGATGGAGTGTGGTAAAAAGAAACTTTGCTAATTTGTTTAATCCATTTAATTTATGTGCTCTAGTTTAATTTTATGTATATGTCAGATAATGCTTATATTATTTTTCTTACTTATTCTCAAGATTTCTCTAGGAATGAAGAAATGTGTCTCTGTACAAGTTGATAATTTGACACTATCATGCTTCATAAATTCGCAGAGAATTTGTGTTTTTTTTTAGCATTAAGCTTTGTTACCACTTTAAGAGTGGGTGTTTTCAAGCTAATTTCCTTAAGGATATAGTGTCATGTTTTGCAAAGGTGGGAAGTGGACCATTTTTTAGCTGACACATATTAGAGATATGACAGGTTTTTACTTTGATATCAAGAGTAGCAGTAGTAAATATAAGATTTCTAAAAAAGTACCTTTGTAAAAAGTACCATAAATCTAAATTTATGTTATAAAATACATAACTTTCATTGAAATGTAGTTCTTTAACAAATACCTCTTTGAGAAGTTATTTTTCATAAAAGTGCTTTATGTAAAAAGTACCAAAAGTAATAGTATAGTAGATTGTTTAAAAATGTACTAATAATCATAATTTTTACTACAAAACTTTTTTCATTGAAATTTTTAAGAAATACATTTTTAAAAGCTTTATTTCCTTAAAGTACTTTGTGCACAAAGTACATAGTAAGACAAATACGTGTTTTAGAAGCTATTTTTTCATAATAGTACATTGTGTTAAAAGTACTTTTTATAAAAGTTACCATCTTAAGATGAACAAATTTATAAAATTTATAAAATGTTTTTAAATTTAATTTCCATTAAAATCATTCTTCTCAAAAAGTACTTTTTTAGAAAGCATGTTTTTATGAAAGTAGTTTTTGCAAAAAGTACCTACGTTGTTTTAAATGTAAAGTAGTTGTTGTTATATAAATACCTTTTTTAAAAACTACTTTTTCTAACAAGTGCTTATTCTAAATTGTGTTTTTAAAAAAGTCCCTACTATCTTCAAAGGTACACTTTTTAAAAAGTACGTTTTAACATCTATATTCCATTTAATCATTTATTTTATAAAGGCACTTTTTTAAACGTGCTTTATCCAGGTACTTTTTGAACAAACGTTTCACAAAATGTACTTTCAACAAATGTTTGTTTAAAAGTGATATTTCATTGAAAGTGTCTTATTTTAAAAAGTTGTTGCTACTTAATATGCTTTCTCCAAGTACTATTTTAAAGTACATTTCATATAAAGTACTTTTAATAAAAGTTTGCTTAATATTTTAAATACACAGAAAAAAATATATTTCAATTCAAACATTTATTACATGTTGAACTGGTTTCAATTATTTTATAATTGAATCGAGTATTCATGTGCTCAAAATCAAAATTCAATAGAAAATATCAGAAAATTTTGGTTTCGAGCACATGAATCTTGATTCAATTATGAAATAATTGAAACCAGTTCAATATGTGACAAATATATGAATTGACATGGTTTAAAAAATATTTTTTTCTGTGTAGTTTATTAAAATTTAAAACCACTTACTTGAAAAAGGTTCCTTTTTTAAGATATGCTTTTTCGAAGTACGTTTCATAAAAAGTACTTTTAGTAAAATTTTGCTTAATTATTTCATTAAAAAATTTTTACTCTAAAAAGGTACTTAAATAAATCCAATTTTTAAACAATGTTCTATTTGAAATAAGTGGTTCAACAGCATTTCTAAAGCGTACTTAAAAAAAAATTATTGGGTGTATGACTTTAAAATTCGGAATTTTTATAAATCTTTAGCTTTTATTTGAAACATTTGTACAATACAAATCTATTCAAAGTATTGGCCATTGTTAGCTATGACCTTTTCCCATCTATCTGACCTTTTCCCTTCATATGGATTCGAAGCCAAAAGAACTGCTCATATTTTGAGGGCAATAACGAATCAAGCCAATTTCGGATACTCTGTTCTGATGTGAAGCGTATCCCAGACAGAGCCTTCTACATCGATCGAAACAAATAGTAGTCGGACGAACTCCCCAACCACTTCTCTCTAAATTGTTTTTAATAAGTATTGCAATAATATTGTCGCCGAGCGTTGTCATGATGGAATATTACGGTATCATGCCAGACCGAATTTTATGGGTGTTTTTCGACAATTTCTCTCATCAAATGAATCAGTTGCGTTCGGTGCAGGTTTTCAGCAGCTCATAATAGATAGGATCCTTTTGCTCAACCAAATACAGAGCATTACCTTAGCGCCATGGATATTTGGCTATGGTGTAGTTTCGTCTTGTTGACAGGTTTTCCCATACAGTCTCTTGCTCTTCGGTAATTTGTAATGCATCCATTTTTCATCGAAAGTAATGATTCGGTGTGAAAATTATTTTCATGTCGGAAATGATATAAAACATTTCCGACATGCTACATCGTCTTTCCAGGTCTCTCAGCTTCAATTTGTATGTAACCAATTTCCCTGAATTTGAATGAATCGTGCTGTTTGCAAACGTTTTATAATTGCTGATAGAGTAGATGCCAATGATTTTGCTGTTGTTGAGTTTGACAACAATCTTCATGGAGTAATGTCTCCAATTCTTTGTCTTCAAAGTTGACTTCCGTATAAAAATCACCACTTCTGAACCAACCAAAGCATCCCTCGCACATTGAAACCGATGGTAGAAATTCACCATATGCTTTGATGAGCAAGCGGTGCGCTTCAGCGGCATTTTTTTCAAATTAAAGAAGTAAAGCAAAACTTCCCGCATATGACGCTTTGTTGCTACAAAATTCGACATTTTCAAAGCAAAAAAAACTTTGTTGTTTGCACTTAACTAATGAAAATAAATGATAGATATGTATTTACCCTTCAAAATGACATATAAGTTATTAAAAAAATCGCGTCCAAAATGTACGCCTTCCCGCATGTTTAAGTCATACACCCAATAAGATTTAGCTTAATGCCTCAAATGTAGGAATGTTGTGTTAGCATTTTACACTTCGCTCCAAATAACAGACATGCATCGATTGGAATACGATTCTGTGGCTGCAGATACTCCTACATTTTTTTACCCTTGTTACCAATTTTAGAAAACCAAACCTCTGCCAAAAGTCTCATTGTTAGAATATTCATGGCCGGAATAAGTTTAAGGCTTAACGCTGTTACGCTTTCTCTGAAATATGTTTTTCTTTGCGTACGCACTCAATTTAGCTTCCTTACTGTTTTATCTCATGAGAGAAGATATAAGCTGGGAATATCTTTGAGGCTTTGAGGCTTTGAGAATTTGTTTACGCATTGTCTTACCTTACCCTGCAATTGGTCCTCGGATTTGTTCAGCGAAGTTCTGTGACTTTTGTCGTCGACTGCCTAAGAAGTCAACAAACGTCGTCACATTGGAGACGGAGGATCATTCTCTGATGATATGTACATTTATTTCTTTGTATTGATCTCCTTAAATACAAATAAATAAATTTTACCATATTTTGGACCCAATAATAGGAACGTAGGCAGATGGAAGATCAATGCGTTGATGAACATTCGGTTGGCTTCGTTGGAAGTAGTTGCTGTTGCCAACTAAACTGAAAGTCAACATTATTTTTAATTACCATTTGTTGAAGTTTTTATATCAAAGTTTAAAAAGTTCCTTTTTCATGATTTTTGGTATAACATGAAAGACGCAGTGAATGTTATGAATGAAATTTTTAACCAAGTTAGTTTGTGTTTCAAGTTAAAAATCGTTTCCAAAGAACTTATGTTCTTAAGAGATCCATACAAATTTTCAAACTTTAAAATTGTACTAAAAATCAGTGGGTTCGCGTTTCAAAAAATATTTTGTATAACATCAAAATTGTTTATCATTCCTTAAAAATAAAAGAAGACAATAAACTTTTAATCCTTCCGGTTCAGAAATAACTAGTTCTAGTATTAGAATAAATTTAACCATGATTTTAGTTGGAAGATTGACTACTTTTTTCGAATTCATACAAATAGGTTCAAATATTTTAGAAAAAGCATCACAAAACAAACTAGAGTTTTATTCGATCATATAGCTTGATCTTAGTTGATAAAATCGACAACATTTTATCCCTGTTTGTTTGTGTTCGTCTGCCAAAATATACAATTAAATAGAATACAAGCCGATTCGTAGATACTGGTGTATTTAATTTGGCCGTTGATTAAGAATTTATAGCGTTTCTTCATGATTTTGAAAAATGTGTGAAAAATCTACATTTTATTTGAAAAACAAAGATTAATCGGAAACATTTCAGGAAGATCTTAATGTTAATTTATGAAAACAATTGCAATAATGAATCACTTGCAAGCTTAAGCCTTCAATTCAAAGTAATAATCTACAAATTTCCTAAGAGAAACCTATTTAAGACACTTCTGACACATAGCTTAATGCATAATTCATGGCAATTTAACTTAAACTTTTTTATTTCCCTTGTGTTCTTTGTTCTCAGTTTAAAGCAATACCATGATTTTTTTGTTGCACTTTATATAATAATAATAATAAACTTAGTTACTAAATGTCTGCATGCAACATCTAAACCTCACAACACAAACACTAATCTGACACTAATTCTTGCTATATTATTTTAGATCAACACCCGATTCAGCGTCTGCCTCTATATCCAGTAAAGTAGATGCTGCCTCACGTCAGGCTCCCAACTACAATCATGTTGCCAATTGGGTGACCACCTCTATAGCAACAACGAAAATTACTTCACCCCACAGCAATCTGAACAACAATCACCAACCAGTAGACTATTACAGTCCCAAGGACGAAGTAAATTCGTCTATTTTTAGTGGCAAGGACTCTTCTGACAATGATCTCTTTGATAGCAACTATCCAGATTTATTAGATATAGCTAAATATGCTGTGGCTCAGGCTACCAGTACAAATCAAACGAATGGTGCCCTATGTACGCTGCCCAGAAAGTTAAAGAATACCGGCAAATACTTTAAAAATTCTTCGGATAGCCAGTCACCTTTGCTGGCGGACAATTCGAGTAAGTATGGCAGCAGTAGTTTAGGCGATGCTAGTTATCTCAATGAACTGGCCTTGGGTAGAAGATTCTCGGCCGAATCTTCCTACTCCAGCTATGGCAGTACGGTCACCTATACCAAGGGACAGAGATCGAATAGTTTTTTGAATCTGGTGCACAGTTCGAGTAAAAATACTTTAGCTGCTTCTAATAATAACAAAACGACCGTAACGAGTAGCAGCTCAGCTGCGCGTAGAAATCCTTCGTTACCCTCTTCGCCGGTGCATGAGTATCAGCAACACCAGAGATCCTTTAGTTCAGCTGCTACCCCGTTACTGGACTTTAGCTCTCTAACCCAGAGATCAACGGCCACCACCGGCTCGGCCGTTACACCCAGTGGCCTAAGTACTTCAATGCATTGCAGTGGCACTAGTACTACGACCCCAGTAACAGCTTACGACTATCATGCGGCCCAGCTGGAGCGTTTCCTCGAAGAGTATCGCAATCTGCAAGATCAATTGTGCAAAATGAAAGAGACTTGCGAGACCATACGCAAAAAAGAAGTACCCCTTAGAGTGGGCATGGCTCATTCGGCCCATGCCGCTGATCCTGTGATGTATAATGCTGCTTTGGCTGCGGCCAGCAGTCCAACTAGTAATCCAAAAATGACTTTAAAATCGAAAACAACACTACCGGGACAACCACCAGATCCTCCGCCATATTGGCTGCATCGCAATGCAATGCTAAAGCGTTTAAATGAACCACAAAACGATATATTCAAAAGCTAATGAACCTGTGTACAGTTGCAAATACAATTAAGTCAATTTAATTTACGATCTCAAAAAAGTTGTTGGTTTTAAGTTAAGAACGAAATGAAAAATGTAAAGATTTGATATTTAAGTCTAATAGAAATCTTTTTGCTAAACGTGTTTAATTGGCAGGCGTGTGTTAGGGGAGCAGGGGGTTTAAAATAGAGACTAATAGTTTTTTTTTAATAAGGAGAAATGCATTATTTCTCTTACAAAAAGAATGTTCATTTAAAAATTTTTTCTCTTTAATTTTGTTACCAAGAATTTCTTTTATATTTAAATTGAAACATTTTTGCAAGGACATTTTTCTCTTTTGTTTTTCTTAAAAAAACTGTTTAAAATCTTTCACCGCAAAATATTTTTTTCTGTAAAAAAATCATCGAATGTTTCTTTCTTGAAAAAAAAACTTTCCCAAAAAATATTTTCTCCAAGAAATATTTTTCTTCTTTCCACCAAAGATTTACTTTTAAAAAAAATAAAAAAAAATTTGGTCGAAAATTATGCATTTTTGTTTCTCTAAAAGAATCTTCTTCACCGAATTTGTATTAGATTTCAAAAAGATTTTCAGCGAAATTCATTTTTACTTAAAATTGTTGTTTACTTCCACAGTGCAACACGAAAAAAAATAACCATATATGGACACCACTACGTGACAAAAGACTAAACAAAAGACCAGTGTCTCCCAGTTTTGCTTAAAGTCATGCACATTTTCTTATGGGCCCTCAAAGATGTTGGGGCCTTTTATGTCATTTTTGCAAAAAAGTGATCATTTTCTCAGGCTCATATCTTGCAAATAGGAATTTTGATTTACTATCTAAGGCAAAGTTGTAGCCCGTGTCATAAGGAATAAAAACTGTGAATATATAAAATCAAAAAACCTTCATCTTCAAGATCTAAATCGCAAAACTGCGATACTCGGGTCTTTTTTTGGTGTTTTATCACTTAGTGGTGTCCGTTTATGGTTATATTTCCATGACTCAAAAAATTTATCAAATTTATCAAGATTAAACTCCAACTGCTCCCTTACCACTCTCCCTCAAAAGTTAAAGTTAAAATTAATAATAAATAAAATTGAATACATATATTTTTTCATAAACTCTTAGTTCCTTTATCCAAAGAAAGTAAAACAAATTCTATAAATAAAAGTAATTCTTAAATAAAACAAAAGAAAAACAAAAGAATAACAAAACTAGTAAAGACATAAACCTTTTGTTTCTACAAATGAAAGAAGAGATATTTTATATTTAATATAAAATAATAATAAAAAAAAACAAAATTAAATAAACTCGCATTTATACAGCTAAGCTTCAAATCATATAACACACTCAAAAACACATTTAAACATATACACAAAAAAACAACATATCAAATACTTACACATCCTTACATACAAACATATTTATTTGAGAAATATACAGGACAACCAGAACTACCCTACATAATCGTACATTTAACCAAAAAAATATCCGAAAAAATAAATAAATCTTAAACAAAAAATGTATTATAGCAACAAAAAATAAATGAAAATTTTCTTCTTTATCATTAAATAAACAAAAGAAAAAAATATTGCTAGAAACCAACAAAATATATAATAAATTTTTCTTCTCTCTTTTTAGTAAAATATTTAAAACAAAGAAAAAAAAACAAAGTAATAAATATTTAAGCTAAATTTTAAGCAGGTCTATTGTCTATATATATATTAATATAAATGTATATTTACTTAAATTGAACAAAATCAAACAAAATCTAGAAATTATAGATTTCCGATTTATTATTATCTTTTTTTTTTGATTGTATTTTATTTTATATACTCAAAAACTAATACAAATATGAAAATATGAAAACAAACATAAAAAAATCAGTAAATATTTCGTATTGTATTTGTAGTTTAAACATATCGTCGTATACATTTATATTGTTTATTATTTATTTACAACATTTATTTATATACTAAAACACACACACATATACTATAAATAAAAATATAAATACATATTTATATATATAAAAAAATTGTTCTATGTAAATGTACAATATTAAAATTTTATTTACTAAAAATTCAAACACACATATACAAACATACATATACTTTAGTATGGTCCTTATTTTCGAAATTTTAGATTTTCGATGCCTTAAAGTTTTAAAATTCTCCAAACGAAAATTTGTGTAAAATTCGATAACGTTAAGATGTGGCACAGTTTATCTGTAGTTTCGGATCAAAGAAGCAATATTTTCAGACAGTAAAAATTACAAATTTTATTAAAATTAGTTTTTGTGTTTAATTTACATATCGTTAGCTTATTGCGTAGACGTATTAAGTCTATTTTTTATGAAAACTGAGTTTGAGTAATTATTTAATTTTTTATACTTTACACCACCATAGCACAGTGGTTTAGAAAGTTATTTTTTTTTTAAAATAACTCGGTATATCGTGAAAGAGAATTCACAAGGTTGGAGCTGAGGTGTTTTCGACTTGATTTAAAGTCGTTTAGCTTCTTAACTGAAATTTAAAATATAAATAAATCTTGAGAAGATCTAAAAAAGCTTACATGTATAGGTTATTTTTGTGCGTACAAGAGATATTTAGGTTCATTTATTTTATTTTTTTATTTTGCTCGATCCTTTTTCATTTTTTTTAAAATATCAGTAATATTAGCTATAAAATTCTATATAAAACAAAATAAACTTACAAACAGTTGCCTTGTCCCTATAAAAAGTTATACGATCCAAAGTTGGAACATATAAAAAGGGCCGTATTTCTGACGTTTTTTCCCAAAATTACCCTATATGTTGTCTTTAATAGATAAACAATTTCTTTGGGATTATATATAATTTATATATGATCCGGAAAGAGAACTTAATGCTTAAGCCTCTAAAATAAAATTTTGCTCATTTGGGGGGAGATATGCCTTCCACCATATATCGATATATCATATCCATTTATATACACAACGCATTTTGCATGCAATTAGGGTTTTTATCCCGGGAATTCCCGGTACAAATTTCCCAGGAATTTTTCCAATTTTTGACTACCCGATTCCCGGGATTTTTAGTCGGGAATCCCGGGAAATAAAAACTGACGAAAATACATAGAAAACTAGTTGGAATTAAATTTTTTTCAACAAAAAACAGTGACAAGTTTTTTAAAGTTTTTTGCTTATATCTCGGCAATAATAGACCGCTTAGTTGGGGTTTTTCGTATGAAAATTTAAAAAGTGAATTTATTATTTATAGAATTTATTTCTTATTGAATCATTCCAATATCTTTAAATTAAGAGATTAAGATTAAGACAATTTTTTCAATTAATTTTGGAAATGATTTCATTTAACAAAAATTTTATCATTCAAAGTTTGAATAAATTCTGTTATTAATTAACTTTAAAATTAATTCAACAAAGGCTTTGGAATGAACCTAAAAAATTAAATATTAGGAATGGATTTATGGAATGAAAGGCTGACATTCTTAATTATGGATTAAGATTTTAGTGAATTTTTTGAATAGAACTTCTGAAAAATAAATATGTACAAGCTTTTTATATGAGAATTTGATATTGGTGAAAACCGTACAACTTGAAGATTGATACTTTAGTAAAATGAAATAATTTCATAAAATTTTCAGAGATCATTTTGTAAAACACCTCAGCTCCAACCTTGTGAAATTTGGATACGATATCTCCAATAGTTTCCGAGATACCGAATTATTAAAAAATATTTCGTAAACCACTGTGCATAGTGGGGAGGGTATTATTTGTCATTTGTGCTACTGTTTGTAACACCCAAACCCCTTTCGGGGCTACTGGGATAATACGTCCCAGCAATTTTCAATTACAATTTCTTATCTAAATAACCCCTAAACCATGTTTAAGAGTTCATTATAATCATTGGTAGGCAAAAAGAGGCATTTAATTTGTG
Organism: Calliphora vicina; assembly: GCF_958450345.1. NCBI lineage: Eukaryota > Metazoa > Arthropoda > Insecta > Diptera > Calliphoridae > Calliphora > Calliphora vicina. The sequence continues at coordinate 8,539,582 of NC_088781.1, forward strand.
TGCTCTTTTGGGTAAAAAATAAAATATCCACAACAACATCAAGAAACTGAATGAGTTGTGTGTATTTTTACGCTCTTTTGTTCACATTCGGGTTGTTTGACGAAAATCATCGTAACCTGAACAATATGAACGCCTACCATGGATTATAATATTTGAATAAAAACATAACAGTACATGTCAGCGTATTCATGCAGCTTGAAAATGATTTTCACAACATTGTTCAAATTTGAGCAGTTAAAAAAAAATTACATGCGCAAAGAGGAAGTCTTGTCGACTTCAAGTTTTAAGTTTGAACCTTATGGAACTTAGGAAATATTCGTATTTGAAAATTAAATTTTCAACATTTTTACCCACCTTACTCCAGTTTTTTGTTATCAGAGGGTCCATATTTTTTTCCAATTTCTCCATTTTTATTTTATTAGACCAGTATACCTGGTCTTCATTTGGTATCGAAAAGTGTTTGTTATAAGTGTCTTGGACCATTCCACAAGTTAAATTCCTAATTACATTTATAAATAAGCAAATAAATGTGTACTTTCATTTAAATTTAATAATGTTCTGATGTTTTATTAATTTTTTAATTTCGAATCACCCATCAAGTCTCACGAAAAATGCTTATTGGGATTATATGTTACAGGATAATAGGTCGATTTCTGGATTTCTGAGTATGCAGAACAAAATAACAAAAATTTCTACCATATATATTTTGGTTCTCAAAATAAAACTCCGTTCCGAAAGGGTTAAGGAATACCGATCGACTCAGAACAACTTTCTATTCACTGTAATCTCGAAATACGACTGTATTTGTTGAAATTTCATTTAAAAACAATTGTTTAAATGCAAAGTTTGGGAAATGCATGAAATTTTATAAATTTTTTTGGTGTCAGAAAATATTTCGAATTTATATTTAAATATTTATGGGTAAATTGAATACAAAAACTATTTTTAATTGGATTTTTTTACATCTTTTACCATGAGGGTATATAGAATTTCATCATTCCCTTTATAATTTCTACATTTTTCATTTGCGAACCCACAAAGTATAAATATTCTGGATCATTAACTTAGATTTTTGGCGTATATTTGATCTATCTAATATCTAATGGCATCAAAGCAGATTCCAAAGACGTATATAAGGCCATAGTAAGTTGGACCCACAATGAGTCAAAATCGGAGAAAATATTTTTGAAACCGAATTTTTATTTTAACAAAAAATTTTTTTTAAAATAAATTTTAATAAAAAAAAATTGGAAAAAAATAATATTAAAATTAAAAAAAAATCTAAAAAATATTGTTTACTCAAAAACTTTTAGTTGAAAGTATAATTTAATGAAGGTTATATAATTTTGTTTAACATTTAATTTTTTTTTAATATTACTTTTTAGTACCAAAACACGAAATTTCAAGTAAAATGAGCCACCTCTTAACGTTACCCGATTTTGCTCAAATTTCCAGTATTTGATTTATATATGATGGTGAATACATTTCGAGCATTTAAAATCTGCAATGTTTAACATAAGTGACAGCCTACATACATACAATTTGTTAAAATTTTCCTGGTTTATTTCTTCCTAAATCAAAAATATACAGTCATACTTATAATTTAGACTGCTAAACATTATTAGTATAGGGTGTTTTTATAGAGGCGGAAAACTTTTAATTGAACTAAAACAGATAAAAACGTTTTTGCAATCCATCCAATTGTATTTATTAATTAAATAATTTTATGGCATTAATCTTTAATTAGTAACTCGGTGCTGAATCTGGAGAATTGGGTGGATGAGGGAGCAATTCGTAGCCTAATTCATGGATTTTTTCCATGCAAACGTCTCATGTGTGCAACCTTTTCTATACCCGATTGTGAGCAAGTGCGGCAGCTATCTTGCGGAAAGCTTTCTCATTCCAAATTGATCATTCAAAATCAAAAACCACTGATCCATGTGAGATTCCTATGGCTTCCACAATCTCCCGTATTTCCAACATCCGATCGGCTAACACCATATCGTGATTTTTCAATTGTTTCGGGTGTAGAGACCTCAAATGGTCTTCCAAAATGTTCATCATCTTCCGTGCCTGTACGGCCGCAATGAAATTCAGTACACCACATTTTTAATCATTGATATTAATGGTGCAGAGTTCCTAGTTTTTTTTCGCAAACAAAATGCTTAATTAGCAGACGAAATTCAATTTTCTCCTCAAGTTACGAGGTAGTCTGCTATCAATGACTGTCAAACACAAACTAAATGACTCAGCCTATTCAAATTTGAACAAGAGTGAACTGATAGATGTATGTTGACTGAAGCAGTGTTGCAGTTGTTTGCAGGATAATTTAAAAAAAGTCCCGGGCTTATTGGCTTACTCTTGTATCTTATAAATTTAGCCTATTGGATAGATATTTCTTCAAAAGCAAATATTGGAAAATTTTAACAAACAAAATACATATCTTATTTAGAGGTTTTACAATATGACCTTAGTTAAACTTGTAATTTATTATTTTCTTATTATTTTACATTTATATAAACATAATTTTATTATACTCACATCATTTCATTATTTTTTGTAGTTGTATAGTCCTCTAGTCCTAAATAGTTTTAGTTTAGTGTATTGACAAGAAAAACCCCCAAGAAAACCATAAACTAATATTTATATTTAAATTTAAACTAATTAATTAATTGATTGATTAATTGTAATATTTAACAGACGATGATGATATTTCTCAACTACAATTGAAAATGTATTTGTATTTATATTTAGGGATAATAATTATTTAAGATAATATTGTAAACAGCAACAAAAATAAATAAAATTTAAACAAAAAAAAAAAAACAACAACAAGTACGAATTCAATTATTGAATCTAAATTATAACAAAATGAAAACAAACAAAAATTAACAAAACAAAAAGAAAACAAAAAACATATTAAAAAACAATTGAATTGAAATAAAAATTAGTTAAAAAAAATGTTTCCCAGTGTTTTTTATTTATATTGTTTAAAAACAATTAAGGACTAATAAAGGATAATAATACAAAAAGTAAATATGCTGTGAGTAAGTATGACAAATTATCCCATATTGAAGCGAGCTGACTTGATTCATTTATAGGGTTCAGTTTCAGTTTATATATTAGGGACCCATTATTTGTGGTCAATCTTAGAAACTTGCTTCGAAATCTTTGAATTTTTTCTACATTTGACGCTAAGACATTGCCCCATTGATCAGTAAGGTACTACTTTGCTGATACAAAATACTTTTTACATTTCAAATAATAAAGGGAAAAATTACGTCCTGTAGAGAAATTTCTTGAGAAAGAAGACGCTTTAGAACTCTATTGAATTTAAATCACCAGCGAAATACGGATCAGTTCCTTCCAAAAGTCAAAATTCCTATCTAAGTTCATGTAAAACTCCTTTCAAAATCATTTATCTTGAAATTAAGTGCACTCTGCAAGTCTATATTCATCCTTCTTTGTTATACGTATGTTGGGTTTAAAAAAAACCAACTATCGATTAAAAAATGTTAAGCCTTCATCATAAATTTCTTAAATTGTTAAAAGTTCTATTAAAATCCTTTAACTACCTGTTTCACACTTCACTTTCAATTTGACATCATTGTTGCAGAACCAGCAACTATGAATGGTTATAAAACCGAGACATATAAAACTTGCAGACCACCATCAGGCTGCAGCATTAGAAAAAGGAAAAATTTAAAAAAAAACGTAAGAAAAAAAGCCTTTCACACAAAATCGCACACATACAACACCACTTAGACACATTTCACAGCAGCTGACAAAGAGCAATTGAAAGTTTTAAATGGAGTCTGACTGAATGCATTTCAGTGTAAGTACGTGCAGTTGTTGTCGACACTGGCAACGAAGTGTTATTGCCATTATAAATGGGGAGATTTCTCAACTCATTCTTTTTTATGCAGGCTTTGAAAGCCACACCATGAATGGAATAAGTATTAGACAGTAAAGAGTTAAAAAAGAGTATAAATGTATGTAGAAAACTTAAAGAAAGAATGACATTGCATACATACAGACAGACATAAGTATTTAGATGTATAGAAACTCATACTCATCGTAATAAACATTAGAATGGAAACCAGTGGCCTTACAATGCCATAATAGATGTACATTAGGTGGGTTCCACTTTAGCATTTTAAGGATTTTTAATGATCCCTCTTCTTAAAATTAAATAAAAAAAATTTTTGAAAAATGTGATACGTTTAAAGGTTGCACATTTTTTTTTAAGTTTATAGTGCTGTTTAAGTTTCATCAAAATCTGCACAAAAATATTTAACATTTCGCTATTTTTCCATGAGAAATTCCAAATATTGAAAAATTTTACTTTGATCTTCTCGATTTAAGGGTTGGGGTTTTCTGATTTTAGTAAAACTTTCTAAAGAAAAGACTATGTTTAGAATTGCATAGACTATAATATTCTGATTAGGTTTTACTTAAAGTTTATAACAATAAAGAAATTCGGCTCATTCGCCAAAATATGGCCAAATAATTAGTTTTTCTCGAAAATCGCAAAATTTATATCGCAGGTACGGAAAAACTATAGGAGGTATTGTTATACTTTTTTCATATTTTGATTCCCTATTATGTTCTCAATAGATCCCAATGTGATGATTAAAAGATTCTGAAATATGTTTAACAAAATTTTTAAAAAATTTAAAATGCGGCTTTGAAACTACTGTTAAAAAAAATATTTTTTTGGGTCATACCTGCGAATAGGTTAACGGTATCCGAAGACAAAAACTCATATACAAGTAAATATGAATATATTTTAAGTAAAAATAAGCTTTTATTTTAATAATTCTCAGAATATGTTTATTTTGTTCCTACATTTCTTGTTCTAGTGGCCTAAGATACGTTAATGGCCTGGCGATTTTTTAATAACTTTAATATTTTTTAACCAATTTTTGTGTTTTATAACTTATTAGAACGACAATTACGTACATATTTCGATTCTTTTAAATTAAATTGCAAAAGTAATTATTTCATGGCAAAATTTTTACAAATACTAAAAAAATAGCATTTTCCCCCTATGAAAAAAATAGAGGGTAATTTTGGGACACTCTAGTGCTAAAGTTGCAATATTTTCTAAAAATTAAATGTTGGCAAATAAATTCCATTTCAAAATAATACAACGATAGCAATTTTTCTGACATCGATAGCCCAATATAAGTCGACAGCAAACTAAAAAAAAATGTCACGGATATCCCAAAAGGCAAATTTTACATTTTCAAAATTATTTTAAATGAAATTTCTTAAAAAGATTTACCTGACTCCAATAACTACTAAACGAGGACTAACAAGTAATAGTATTTTATTCGTGTCGAATCTTGTATACTCACTATCAATAGGTAAGTAGTTTTGGCCTTCTATGGAGACTTTAATCAGTAATGATCCGAACTGTACAGAATTTGATAAAGTGATTAATTTCTTAAAACTTTAAATGACTAACGTCGATGTTAATATCACTATATATACATTTTCTATTGATAGTTTGGACCATTCATCACAAAAATTGGTAGATAGATTTAGGTCAAGTCATTGAAAGTTCATGTCAACTTCTGAGGGGGGCCAAATATTGCTTGCTTTTCGTCATGCTTTACAGTATAATTTCAGTGACACTAATTTTATCATGATTGCAGCATAATCAACACATTTACGACTGCTCAAACAGTATTCCGTTTCCATTTTCAAGCAAATCATAATAACAAAGAGTATTTGCGGAAAATTTCAGCCAGCGAGCTACTTTGGTTTGGGCCCTATCGTGTTTTGAACAGACAGACGGACGGACTGACATCATTAGATCATCTTAGAATCTTAGGCGAACTCAAATGTATATACTTTTGTGGATCCACGATGAATATTTCGATGTATTACAAACGGAATAATAAAAGAAATATACCCCACAACTTTTTTGATGGCGCGTATAAAATGCTTTTTTACCAGTGACCGAAAATAACGGGTTCACTTTCATTTCAATGGTAAATTCTCATTCGCAGCCATTTAAAAATAATTTTTTGTGATATATCACTGAGAGAGTGATTTATTCTAGAATATTTTAGTTTTGGGGTTGAGGGAAACAGAAAAGAAACAAACACAAATAATCTAGATGGGTGATTTATAATATATTTTTTTCGTAAAGGTCAGCTTGTGACTCTTATTTGCGAACAGGAAAAATAATTCGCAAGCATGCATTTGATGCACCTTATCGCTTACACAGAAAAAATTATATTTCAATTCAAACATTTATCCCATATTGAACTGGTTTCAATTATTTCATAACTAAATCAAGTATTCATTTGCTCAAAAACAAAATTTCTTGATATTTTCTATTGAATTTTGAGTTTTGAATTTGATTATTTTGACAATTGAATATACAATTTTCTTTATTGGTTGAATTTCAAATACAAAAATTATTGAATAGATAATTTTCGTAATTGAAACACAAAAAATAATAAAAATGTGTTTTCAATTACGGAAATTATCTATTCAATAATTTTTGTATTTGAAATTCAACCAATAACGAAATTTGTATATTCAATTGTCAAAATAATCAAATTCAAAACTCAAAATTCAATAGAAAATATCAAGAAATTTTGTTTTTGAGCAAATGAATACTTGATTTAATTATGAAATAATTGAAACCAGTTCAATATGTGACAAATATTTGAATTGAAACGGTTTAAGAAATAGTTTTTTCTGTGTAAATATGTAAAATTTATCAAAAGATTAATAACAATTTAAAAAAAGTTCTCATTTCTGTTACTCAGACTTCATTACTTCATACTTATCATAATATTTCCATAATTTGTTAAAAATTACTAATAATATGTTATTGTATGTAAATAAAAGAGAAAGTAGCAGTTATTAAGAACAAGAACAAATGAATTATTTATCTCACTCCAAACCATTAAAAACAACAAAAACGAATAAAGGTCATACCAAACCATTTAAATAGAAATCATTTTATAACTGTTATTTTCAGTGATTTATTTTTATCACAAAAATATAAATCACAATTTGGGTTTTTTGGTATATTGACGAGTTATTTTCGATCTCTGGTTTATACCATTTACGGCTAAAAAACCATTTAAAGCACGAACAAAAGTTCGTCCAGTAAAGGGATAGTTTTCTAAAAATCAATTAAATTTTTGGCTTTTATTTTGAAACATTTGTGCAATATAAATTTATTTAAAGTACTGGATAATTTTAGCTATGACCTTTTCCCATCCATCTAGTCTATATGTTGGACTCCGAGCCTAAAAACTGTTCATCTTTTGAGGCCAAGAACGAATTAAGCCAATATCCAGGAGAGAGCGTTCTGCGTAGATCGAAACAAATATTAGTCGGACTATGAAAGTTCTATACTATAAAGCGGGTGAGTCCAACCACTTCATTCTAAATACTTTCTAACAGGTATACGTAATATAGCCAAGCGTTGTCATGATGAAATATTATGGTTTCATGTCTGGCCACATATTCTGGGCGTTTTTCTGTCAATGCTCGATTCAAGAGAATCAGTTGCATTCAATACATGGTCCATGTGATGCTCTGGCTAGATTTCAGCAGCTCATAATGGATAGGACCATTTCGTTCCCACCAAATACAGAGCACTATCACGGCGATATGGATATTTGGCTTTGGTGTTGATTCGGCAGGTTGTCCGGGCTTCATGTACTATTTTACGCTTCGGGTTATCACAGGCATTTGCCTGCAGACAAACTCATAGGGTTTCGCGGGTTTAGTTTCAAGACATAATGTAAAATGAAATATTGAATAATATCTTTATTCAAATAAAGTTTACAAAAAAAAAATACAAAATCGGTTCCAAAGTGAAGCGTATCACAGAGAGAGCGTTATGCATCTCTCGGCTTCAATTCGTGTGCAACGCAATATCCCTGATTTTGGTTGAATAATGGTACTCGTTTTGAAATTGCACCTTGAGTAGCTCCCAATAATATTGCAAGCTCTTGCTGAGTTTGACAACAGTCTTCATGGAGTAATGTCTCCAATTCTTGGCCCTGGCGATCTTTGTCTTGCATGTCAAAGTCACCACTTCTGAACCTCACAAACCATCTCTCGCACGTTGTAACCAATGGAACGCATTCACCATACGCTTTGGCAAGTAATCAGTGTGCTGCAGCTGCACTTTTTTCAAATTAAAGAAGTAAAGCAAAACTTCCCGCATATGGCTTTGTTGGAACAAATTTTGACATTTTCGAAGCAAAAAAAACCTTATTGTTTACGCTATAATGTTCAATAACTATGTGAGAATAAATGACAGATTGACATATAAGTTATTAAAGACAAAAACCGTTCAAATGATACTCCATCTCTTGTAAATCTCAATTCAGTTTCGACTAAAATCTATAAACTTTAACTATATTCTCTTTTTCTCAAACTTTCATCTTTTAGTTTTTTCAATACTGAGAACAATTTAGACCTGGAGGGCAATGAAAATCCAAAAAGTACAAATAAGGACCACACAAATGAGGCATGAAAAAAGTACATGGAGTTAAAATATGCGCTGCTTTAATTTTAAAGAAGATATTTCATTCATAGTCAATTTGGTGTCTTTGAAATAAATATTAGAATAAGATCGACATATGTATCAAAACATATTTCATACCATTATATAAATAGATGCCACAGAAAATGCTTAGAAATTTCAAGAACTTCTCTGAAAAATGTTTTTTTAAAAACGTACTTGTTTAAAATCTTATTTAAAAATGGTACTTTTTAAAAAAGTACTTATTTAAAAAATCTTATTTTTATAAATTTTTCGTTTTAAAAGAAGTCCATTTTTTGGATGCATTTTATTTTTAGAAATAACAATTACGATCCCAACTTTTAAGACGCATGCAACAATACATATTGGAAACTCTATTGTATTTGCACAAGGACATTCAAATGAACAGCAAACATCTGATGTAAAATCATTTTATAGAGATACTTACTTTCAAAATAAACATGTTTGTTATTCTTAAACACACAAGATGAGGGGATAAAGATTGTACCAGTATGACAGTAATGACGATGTTGCATATTTGTTTTTATTGCAATGTAATGCAACAATTCCAATAACGACTCACAAAGCAGCACACATGGAAAAATCAAACATCTCTACTTAAATCATACTTACATACCAACCTCGACACGACTACGATTTACATGGATTTCTTTTGTAGTTGCTTGTAGTCAGTCACTCACAATGTGTGTGTGTGTGCTCGTATTTATTTATGACAAGTAAAAGTAAAATATTTATAATGTCAGATGGCTGAATAAGCGACGCATTATTAAAGTTGGTTGGTTGGTTGGTAGGTTGGATAATGGTTGCTGGTATGGTTTGGTTTGGAAACTAGAACGTGTTTGCTGTGCTAAAGAGAATATCGATTTTCCGCTTTAGGTTAGTGGGAATAACAAATCAAAGGCAAGTGAAACCCAAACATAGTAGTGTAACTATTACAAACATGTTGTCGTATATAGAAAAATAGGCCAATAACACTACGCTACAACCGGTAGCGGTGAGGAGGATGAGAGTAAAATTGCTACCAACAACACAAGGATGACGACGTGCATTGAATAAATTGTTGCCATTAATGCAGCACATAGCCAACACATGAACAGCATAAAAACAATGGCTTAAATGCCATCGACATCAATACCAAAAAGCTGGGTAATTTTCTATCTCTTTCTTACACACTCTTCAAAAAAAAAAATAGTGCTCGTAAATATTGAATAAATTTATTTTATTTTATTTATATAATTTTTTGCTATTTATTTTTATTTTATTTATTTTTTTTGTGTTGATGCTAAAACTTTAACACAAAATAATAAAAATAATTTTATATCAAATGTACAACCTCAAACATTTAAACATGCAACAGCTGCTCAATTTATTTATTCATACAGAAACAGCTTACATACGCACACAAACATATCCAAACAGACATTTCCCTGCAAGCTAAAAATATCCCAGCAGTTAGTAAGTAATTTCCATTAATGTCTTATTAATTGGCTAACTCCAATTTATATATTTTGGGCATATAACGTTTGGTTCATCATACAGTACTAGTTCTGCTTAATGAAAGTGGTCCACTGGCCACCTTAATGCTATTTGTAATACAAAGAGTAGTCTATAGGTTACTTTATGCATCTCTGGTAATCTAGCACTTTAGTGTTCCTAAGTAATCAAGGGCTTAGCCATTTTAAACTTATTTATGTACTGCACTTTAAAAAGTAGTTATTTTACCCACCAGTAGCAGACTATTGGAGCGCTAATTTTTGAATAAGTTTCCCTTAAAGAATATAATTAAACCCTTATTTTTTTACCACTCCTTCTAATGCGGAAGTCTATATAAATAAAAATCAAATGTCGTTCATTGGTAATTACATCAGTAGAGAACGGCCGGACCGATTTAGACAATTTTTTTTTAAATGTTGTCCCAACTTAGGTTTTTACTGAATGAAAAATTTACCACGCCTACTTTTACGCCCACTTTTTTCGATTTATCTAAAATCGGAAAACGACTACACCGATTTGGCTAATTTTTTGTTTAAATGATCAAAGTAATCCAACATAAGCTTTTACTGATAGAATAATTGACCACGCCAATTTTTTTTCGATATATCTAAACTCGCAGTACGCTTGGACCGATTTAACTAATTTTTTGTAAATGTTTGAATACATAGTCCGCAAAAGTTGTCCACTAATATACCCACTTATTAAATACATCTTCAAAATACATCGGTCTGTGATCAATCATATTTCAGACCAAAATTCGATTACTTATATAATAAATCACAATAACTTAAATCGATAATAACTTGCCCAATAAGCGTTTAATCAAGAAAAGGAGCTCGATCTGTGATATTCCTGACCAAAAATCGATTTTTTATATAAAAACTCAAAATATCTAAATTCTCTAATAACTTGGCCAATAAGCGTTTAATCAAGAAAAGGAGCTCGATCTGCGATCACACATATTTCTAGCCAAAAATCAATTTTTTATATAAAAGCTCAAAATATCTAAATTCTCTAATAACTTGGCCAATAAGCGTTTAATCAAGAAAAGGAGCTCGATCTATGATCACTCATATTTCTGAACAAAAATCGATTTTTTGTATAAAAACTCAAAACAACTAAATTCACTAATAACTTAGCCAATAAACAATTAATCAAGAAAAGGAGCTCGATCTGTGATCACTCATATTTCTAGCCAAAAATCGATTTTTTATATAAGAACTCAAAATATCTATATTCTCTAATAACTTGGCCTATAAGCGTTTAATCAAGAAAAGGAAGTCGATCTGTGATCATTCATATTTCTGAGCAAAAATTGATTTTTTATATAAAAACTCAAAATATCTAAATTCTCTAATAACTTAGGCAGTAAGCGTACATATTATGATTTACATGAATTCTGTTGTTTTTTTTTCTTTTAAACTATTTTTATCCTTTTCAAACCGCTTCACACAAATTCACAAATCGAACACAAGCATTTTTTTTAACTTGGACAGGACAACGTCTGTCGGGTCAGCTAGTTAAAAATAATTTAAAATGAAACTTGTTTCATGTGAATATTTATAATCTTTAGCATTTCTTTCTGATAATTTCGACAATTAATATGCTGAAGGTGGACTGTTGTAGGAAATCTAAGTAAATCTTGAAATAAAATCCAATATGTTCTGTCAAGCTATCAGCTTCGCGCAGTTGAGTTGAACGGAAAACTATCAAAAGGATATTAAAAACTCATCGTTGTAAGAATTTGTCTATAATCTATCAATATTCCCCACATCGTTAGCAATCCAGTTTATTATGAAGGAATTATTGCTTGGCGTTTTATCGTCGAGCAGCTATCATTACGAAATACGAATTTTGGATCCATTCAATATTTTTGCGAATAATTTTTTTTATAGCTATGTTTGCTGGGATATTGGAATAGAATAATAAGTGTTTGTAAAATAATTGGGGTTAATTGAGAATGTATTAAAATTAACGTATTATAAACCGGAACTAATACAAAGCTTATTGCTAAATTACAAACCTTTTCACAATTTTTACAGGCACATAAACTGTTCTAAAATCATTTGTTTTTAATATCTTTGATGACTTACGATTGATAATGAAAAATAAAAACAGTTTAGAAGAAGTGCATTGACACTTATCTTATTTTCTATTGAGCACTTTGTTTTTTTTCTTGGACCAGCACTCAGGGTATGATCCCTACTCATGCAAAGCATTGTGTTGGAACTAGGAAAATAGGTTATGGGAGGGAGGATAGAGGGAGTATGGTTTGTGGGCATTTGATTTGAATTTTCCTATATTGAAAGTGACAGGAAAGACTTTAGGAGGAAGCTTATTCCACATACGAACATTACGGCTAAAGAACGAATTTTCCCTGTAATGTGTTGTGCGATCTACTGTCCAGTCGACAACGAATTGATGTGCCCTTGCCGAACAGCGTGTGTTGCGTAAAAAACTATAGGTTTCGGGAACAAGTTCCCTAATTTTAGCAGAGCACATTGCAAGGCACTTGAATGCTTCTTTCGACACTCGAAAAATGTGTTTTGTCCAGCGTACATCGCACTGAATACTCATGCCTAGAACATGAAAAGCTTCTGATTCCTTAATATTTACGCCACCCATAAAAACAGATGGAGCAACATGATCTGTTGTGCGTTTGTGAGTTAACATTCAATATTGAGTCTTGCGTGCATTGAAATCGACTCTATTCGCACAACTCCATTTAGGGATTGTCACAAGATCTTGGTTGAGCGTATCATTCATATTTTGCCTCATTGCCCCAATCTCCGACAGGCTTGCTCTATAATTTAATGCATATGAATGGCAAATGTTGCTGTCTCTGCAAAAGAGTAGATAGGGTTGGAAGTTTGACGTAGAAGGTCGTTTATAAAGATAAGAAATAGAGCAGGAGAAAGGACGGAGCCTTGCGGTACCCCTGAATTGATCTTGAACTCGTTTGATGAAATTCCATCTATAACCATCTATAGTGCGATCTCTGAGAAAGCTCGATGTATATCGAGAGAAGTTATTACCGACACCAAAAGCAATAAGTTTTGCTAAAAGCGCACCATGCCATACTCTATCAAACGCTTTAGAAATATCTAGAGCCACTACTTACTACGCTCCCGTAGGGCGTCCTCTACGAAAGCCATACTGCAGGTCGCTGAGTAAATTGTTGGACTCTAAATATTTCACAAGATGGTAGTTAACCATACTCTCCATTACTATGGAAAGTGCAGAACAAAATCCAAAAAGTGGATTTAATATCTTTTTAATTATAACTCCTCTTAATAATAAATTTTATTTTATTTAAAAATTCCCCAAATAAATTCTCAATTCAGCCACTTATAGAAAATTGTGTATAGATTGGTTAGACAGTGATAAATGTTGTTCGCATTGAAGCTTAAAAACCACACTAGATACATATTTACTCATTCGTACACCCCACTTTCAAAATGAAATACAAAGTTCACAAAAAATATATAAATAAAATAACGTAAAGTGACAATAATAATAAAATTATATTAAAATAAATGCAGTGTAAATATGTGCATTAAACTGTAAACAGTTGAAACGACTTCCTGATGCACCCTGCAATTAAAGAAGTAAACAAGATATTTTTGAAGAAAACACAACATTTATTTTAATTAAAATATAAATAATTTTTTAAAACAATAGAAATTTTACAAATTTCTTGAAGTTTTTAATACAAGTAAATATAAATTTAACAGAATCGCTACTGCAAAAAGTGAGAGTTTAGAAATAAAGTAAAAAATATATATAAAACAACAGCCATGTTGCACCTCATTATTATGACATGAAAATAAACCACCAAATAATGCAGCAGTGGCAGGCAAGGCAAGGCAGCAAATGCACCAGCTGAATTTTACATTAAACAGAGGCCACAGCTGTCTACTTTAACTGACACTACTAGTACAACACTCGCTCGCTCGCACTACTTAAATATTATTACGACCAACGAACATAAGCTGTTGTTGTTATATAAATATTTAGTTTATTTTTTTGTAAAACTATATACTAAATAAGTAAGTATGTATGTATCTATATAAGGGTGGGTCGATTTTTTTCACGAAAAATCGTATAGCAGAAACGCATTCTACGGAAAATTCTAAGAAATTGCCCCAAGGAACCATAGGTCTAAAATCAAATCCTATCTTGCGCATTTCGTCTTTTATCTAATGATTATTTCAATATAATTTTTTTTATACCCTACACCACCATGGGGGTAGTAACGCCAAAAAATAACACCCACCTCGATCGACTTAGAATCAAACCCAAGGACCAAGCCTATTGAAAGGGCCCAAGAACCAAGCCTATTGAAAGTGGCTGAAATCGGTCTATTATTTCACCTAGCCGCCATACAAATGTCCTTCCGAAATTGGACTTTATGGGTCATAAATGTTTAATTTATATATGTATCTCCACAAATTCCGCTGCAAATAAGTTTTATATATACAAAATTCATATCACCAAGTTTTGTTACGATCGGTCCATAATTAGTTATAACTTTCTTACTTGTTTTTTTAATATTTTTTTATTTGACAAAAGATAGGATTTGATTTTAGACCTATGGTTTCTTGAGGAAACTTTCTTAGAATTTTCCGTAGATTGAGTTTCTGCTATACGATTTTTTACTTTTTGATCGTCCATACAAATCGACCCGGCCTAATGTATATACTTATGTATGTATTTTATTTTTCGTTATGTCATTGCTCATTGTTGCTGTTTTATTCGTGGTTTAGTTGCATTTTGTTTTTGGCGACCTTGGCTCTTAATGTGCCACTACGTGCCACTTTTTTATGATTAGTTGCATTTTATTCTTTTTATTTTCCTTGCTGCTGCTGTTGTGTTTAATGTTAGTTGCTGCTGTTGGTTGCAAGCTTGTTAATGTTTTTTTTTTCTTCTAAGTTTGGTTTCGTTATTGCTGCTGTTCTTTTTCCTTTATTTTTATTTCTTTTTTGTTATTGTTGTTGTTGTTGTTATATGCTCAAAGGCTAAAAATTAAGGTTTTATCGCTAAAAACCATAATAACGCAAGAAACTAAGGACATAAATACCAACATACAACTAAATAAGGAAAGCAACGAAAAAACGTTTTGCTTCCTTTGTTTATTTTAAGAGAAAATTTAAATGCATTTTTTTCTTGTTTAGTATTTTTATAAGTGCCTATTCTATATACAGAAAAAAAATTAAATAAAAAGCAAGGGGTCTTAAGGGCATATAGTGAGTAAAACGCATAATTTTTGAAAGACAGACTCTATTTTTCAAATGGCAAACTCACTTACTGCATTAGCTAAATATATGTGGAAACACAAGACGTCTTGTTGACAGCCACAGGATCTCCATTTGTTGATCTGAATTTTAGCAATTTAAAGTAGTGGAATTTTTTTTCCAATTTTTAGCTTTTATTTTGAAACATTTGTACAATATAAATTTATTTAAAGTATTGCCAATTTTTAGCTATAACATTTTCCCATCATTCTGGCAACATATGGATTCCAAGCCAACAGAACTGCTCATCTTTTGAGACCAAGAAAGGATTTTGGATATTCTGTTCCAAAGTCAAGCGTTCGGCTTCGACTGAAAGAAATAGTAGGCGGACGGGACAAGTTCTGGAATATAAAGCGCGTGAGGCAAAACTTCCCAACCACTTCATTCTAAATAGTTTTTAACAAGTATTACAATATGAGGTCTAGCGTTGTCCTGATGAAATCACACTAACTAATTTGAACGCGATCGGTCCATAAATTATCATAGCTCCTATGCGAAAATCACTTTAACGAGCATAAATCTCACTAAAAGGTTAGTATCGAAATAGTAGCCTTCCAAAAATGAAAATTTGTCGAGATCATCAAAATAGATATTTTTTGTAAGATGATTGCATTGTTGGAGTCAAATCATATTCCGGCGAAACATTTCTTAAGGTTTGGAAATAAGAAATAGTAACCAAACTCGGCAGCCATCTTGAGGAAAGCTTTCTCACACACAAGTGATCATACAAAATTGAAACCTTAGAGCCATGTGAGGTACCTATAGCTTTCACAATCTCTTTCACTTTCAATCTCCAATCGGTCAACCCCATATCGTGTTCTTTTTAATTGTTTCGGGTGTAGATACTTCAGTAAACCACAACAAACTTCAGTAAACCACTTTTTTACCATTGAAATTGATGGTGCAGAGTTCTAATATAATTTATTAAGCTTAACCTTGGTGATGGTTTTTTCCACAAAAAATAATGCTAAATGAGCAGACGAAATTCACTTTTTTCCAATTTCCCCTCAAGTCTAATTGACGCAGCATGTTCTTCGGGTGTCAACTGACAACTGTTACGAGCATAAATCGAATAAAAAGGTTAGTATCGAAATAAAAGTGGTACAGTATTAACCTTCCAGTTTAGACCCGGGGAATTCAAAAAGTCATGGATTATATGGTCGGGTTTAACCGCCTATACTTGCTTACTTGTTTTATATATGGGCATTTCCATAATGGCATGATGTGACATTTGTACGACAAAATGTTAAGATTAATAATGAAAAAGTTTTTAAAAAATTTGCGAAGTACTTAAAAAACACTTTATTTAGACAAAATATTGCAACAACTGTTCCTAAGGAGTTGAAGATATTTGCAAAAATATGCGATTGCGTGATGTTACAAAAAACAGAAGAGCTTGCATTACAAAATTGCATAATTCTGCGAATTGGGCAAGACTTTTTGTATAAAACCTTTTGTAGTAGGATTTGTAATAATATAAATTTATTTTTCAAATTATAAAATTTAAAAATCTTCCCTCGTTTTTTATTTGTCAGCCTTAGTATCTGACGTGGCGTTACGTTACTTAAATTTCCATTTGATATATTTTTTGGTTAAGATTTAAGAAAAAGAAAACATGTAAGAAAGTATGGTCGAGTAATATTTTGAGTAATTTTTTTTTTAAAATTCAATAATTTATTTTCGTAAATGATTTTTGCAAGTTGTCGTTATATGGGAGTTATGACTCGGTGGAATGCCATTAAGGAATGATAATGGGGAGCTAACAACATCAAAGGATGAACAAATGCAGCTTTGGACAGATTTTTACAGAAACATGCTAGCGCAAACGCCTTACACATATGCTCAGGCACTGTGCGACTGCGAGTCACATGAGGTAAACTGAAATATCACCACGGAATGTCCCTCTATTCCCGAAATATGTGAAGCTATAAAAGAATTGAAGAACAACAAATCTCCAGGTCTGGACAATATCCCTCCCGAATTGCTGCTGGTCGATCCAATGATAAGCTCAAGACTACTGCTACCGCTCATGGATGGATTTCGGTCTTCCAATTATTTACCAGGTTCACTCTTGAAAGGTGTGATCATAAAAATACGCAAAAAAGGAGACTTATTAGAACGTAGTAACTGGAGGGGTATCACTCTTTTAAATATGATGCTAAAAGTTATTGCCCACATCATCAGGAAAAGGCTTTCTGATGAAATCTCTCCCGGTATGAGGAGAAACAAGCCGGCTTCCGCCGCGGAAAATGCTATGTTGACCAAGTCAACAGTCTCAGGATAATAGTCGAGCAGTCCGTTGAATTATTATTTTGCGAAAAAAAAGTCAAAAATGTTATGTCTTGAGTTACAAAATATTTATTTTGATAGATATCCCACTCGCAACCCACTAAGCGACCTAAAATACCTTAAATAAATGCACCTGAGCTTTCTTCAGACTAAAAAAAAATTTTTAAAAAAAGGGCCATTTTGAAAAAAAAAATCGAATTTGCGAAAAAAAAAGTCAAAAATTGTGAGTCTTGAGTTAAAAAATATCTATTTTGATAGATATCCCACTCACATCCTACTAAGCGACCAAAAGGGTCTTCAAGGAAAATATCTGAGCTTTTGTTTGAGCTAAAAAAATAAAAAAGGTCCATTTTGAAAAAAAAAGTCAAAAATTGTATGTTTTGAGTTACCAAATATTTATTTTGATAGATATCCCACTCGCATCCCACCAAGCGACCAAATAGGTGTTCAAGGGAAATATCTAAGCTTTATTTTAAAAAAAGGCCAATTTTAAAAAAGTCAAAAAAGTTTTAGATTTCGGAAAAAAAAATATTAAAATTTTTTTATTTTTTTTTAAATATTTTTTTTCGAAAGATTGAAGAAAGAGCTATCTAAACTATTTGCGACACATTTTGCTAAGAACAATAGGTAATAAGTTACATGGACAAGAAAAAACACCTGCTTGACCAAAATGTCAAACTTTGACCAACTCTAACTCGAAGAGTTGTCGACCGATTTTGTTGAAAAATTGTGTCTGAATTACTATCCAATATAACTAATCTTGGTGCATCCCGATCGGAAGACATCGATTTCAAAAGTTGGTTCACTTGACATGAAATGCCCCATATATACATATATATGACCAATTATGGAACGATCGCCATGAAATTAGGTCTCGTAATTTTTGTGTATATGAAACTTATTTCTGTTGAATTTTATGTGGGTACCAAGCGGTCCTTATATGAAAGCTATGACTAATTATGGACCGATCGTCATAAAATTAGGTGCCATGACTTCCGTAAATATAAAACTAATTTGGAGCGATATTTGATTTGATTAACTTTTTCGGTGTGGATGGACTTTTCGGTGGAAATGCTCATATATTACATGCAATATAATAATAAGTTGTAATTAAAAGCTTTTTGTAATTAATAAAATAATAAAAATCATGAAAATAATCGAATATGATTATCATTTATATATATGATTGCTACAATCATGTGAATGGTAAATTAAATATATTATGGTTACCACAATCATATAAATAATTACAGTGACCATAATATTGTTATACAACTATATTTTTCTTAGGCTGTAAGTTACTAACAAAAATAAGTAATAAATAAGTCATTTTAAATGAAATTTGCACAAAGAATTAAGTTTAAATTTTCAGCATTTGGATTTTAGATAACGGAGAACAATTTCAGAACAATTAAAACATCGAAAAAGTTCAAAATAAAGGCCACCCTATTCTTATTAAAAACTGCATGAATTTTGGAATTAAAAAAATATATTAAAAAACTGATTCTGAAGTTTCCAACTGTGTTGTTATTTTAGTGCTAAATATGTATTTACACAGGAAATTTCACTAACTAATGAAGTAAATGTTTCTTTATTTTATTGCAAACGTGTGTTATACGTTTATGGAAATTAAACTTAAACCAAAAAAATATATATACATAATTTTATATAAATTTTTTTTAGCAGTTTTTTGCGGAAACCTTTGATGGCCATTATGAATATTTAATTTTTTTAATGTTTACGATTCATCGTTACAATGGTGATTTAAAAATTCATAATATTTATTTTAATTTGTTTTGCACTTTTTGTTTGCCCAACATTATTTATGAAAAATGTTTTAAAATCTTTTTTTTGAGCAAGTGTTTTTTTTTTTTGTTCAGTCATATAAAGAGTTTTTTGGAAACTTTTTTTTTTGGTTTGTGCTAAACAACATAAACTTTTTTGCATGTACAAATTAATATTTTCTGTTTGAAGGTGGTAAAAGAGGGGGATGGTGTGTGTGGTAATGGAGAAAAAGAATTGTAATTGAAATCTAAAAAGTTCGCAATTAGAGAAAAAACCAAAATTATAGTTGGTGTGAAAAATGTTCTTTTTACGTTTTTCCCCTGTTCGGTTCAGTTTGGTTCATTTGTTTTTTTTTTTTTTTGGTTTTGTTCACAAATGCTGCAACAAACATATTTTGCATGTTGCTGGCAATAATTTGAAACTCTGGAGGGGAAAAAACCAATCGACATGAATGCTGATGCTATAGAGAAGAGGTACTTGACATTTGTCATAAGATTGGTAACATTAAGGATTTAAAAAATAATTAATTTAACCAATTGAATTAACAAATTTAAAAATAAGTATACATTTGCTGTAAGCATCTAATTTATATAAGTATTTTTAGTTATACATAAAACCACCGGAGTTCCTGTGGTCGACTTGATTGGTATATTTTCAAATATTCTACTCTTGTTTCCTGTTTGTTTATCCAACACAGATGCAAAGCAATTTTTATAGTTATAGCAACTTACAGCTATAAAAACTCCAACAAAAAAGAAACCATACAAACAGGCAACCTTATAAAAGCGAACAGAAAAACAAAAAAAAAAAAAATAACATGAAACCAAACTAAATAAAAATGGTCATGTAGCAACATCCAGCAAATGCTTCTTGATATACTCGTATCGTACATGTCCATGTCCATGTAGGAGTAGATGTAGTTGAACATGAATATACCCGCGGCCATTAAAAACTATTTTTTTTATATTCGTGTTTTGTTTTTTTTTCTCTGTTGCTGTTACTTTTTCTTTAGCCTTAATTGCGTAAATTTACGACATAACTTTTTTCCTATTTTTTTTTAGTTTTTCAGTACTAAAAACATTTTGAGTAACTTTTAGTTATTTTTTTTTGTTTAACATGTTGTAAGTAAAAAAGACAAAATACCAAAAGGATGAAAATAAAAACTATAGGAAAATTTCGAGAGTAAAGTTAAAAAAAAATAAAACCCAAAGTGTTTGAATAATTGAACTCACCTGTACAGACACGAAAGCAGTTAAAATTCTGTAAAAAAGCAACAACAAAAAAATTAGAGCTTTAGTTACAAAAAAAATATATAAAAAAAACTAGTCAACATACTAGAAAAAAGTGTGTTTAGTTATGCAGCCTGTTGGTGTCACTAAAATTGAATTACGGCCAGAAGTTTGGGCTAAGGGAAACAGAAGAATTAGGGACAGACAAACTTATTTTGATGCCTTAAGACAGCAAGAGGGGATTGAACTTAAAACAAAAGATATTTAAATTGCTTGACATATTCTTAAAGTCAAATTAGAAAAAGCTTTAGAACAAAATAACTAAATTTTTTCATAAGAACATAAAATAAAAATACAAGTTAGAATTCATTAACTGTACCGTGTCTTAAATATTCTACATTTATAACCAGAATTGCACAATTCAACTCGTTTCAACAATGATGTTCATTTACAGACACGCAGACATTCAGTATAATTGATGTTTTTGCATGTACACTAGCGTGATCGGCCCGGTTTTTAATAACCGGTTATAACCAGTTTTTTTTGTTTAAGACAGTTTAGGAAAAGCTCACATTTCAAATATCGAAGAAACCGGGTTTTTTCCTCTAAAAGCCTAAATAATATTTCTTATATAAAAAATATTTTTTAACCCGAATTTTTTTTTCACCAAAAAAATTTAAAAAACAATAAAATTTTAAAATTTTAAAAAAAAAATCGAAAAATATTTTTTTCCAAATAATTAAATAAAACAACAAATTTTGTTTACCTAAAAATATTTAAAATTTGTACTTTGAAGTATAATTTGGTGAATGGTATATAAGATTAGGCACAACCGAATATATCTCTCCTACTTGTTTATACCCAATCTATCGGAAAATATGCTATAAATACTTTCGCAATTTTGGGTGCTAATTTAGAATTGTCTATATACAGTATCGGCCATAACTAAAGCACCCCCTCAGTGAATTTTTTTCATATTATATTTTCTTTTATAAAAACAATGTTTTAAATTTCGATTATGTATTATTTTTAGTTGTTAATATGTTTATTATCGATAAACAAATACTTTTAAAGTTAATCTTTCCATAAGTGGTAACTTAAAATCAAAAAATATTTTAAGGTAGAAAATGAAACGGACAAAACTAAAGCACCCCTTGATGGATATAATGTAACACTAATTTTAATTACTATTTTGTTGCAAATCCTTTGCATTGGATGATACAAGCAAATCACTTAGGCATAGAAGATATTAAGTTTTTTATCTTGTCTTGCAATATTCCTTCCCAGGCTATTTTAACGGCTTGAAATAAATCGTGAAAATTTCCGATCCTTATTTCGGCAATGTTCACGTTTTATTTTCATATTAACAATATCCCTCAAGTTCTCAATAGGATTGATATTGGGGGATTGAGGAGTCCAATGAATAACTTGAATATTATTGCTCTGTAGCCAAGTCTTAAAAATTGTTGAGGTGTGCTTAGGATCTTTATCCTGTTGGAAGCTCCCTTTAAGTGGCATCTATTCACTGGCATAAGGCAAAATTACATCTTTCATTATATCACGGTACATAAAATGATCCATAATCTCATTAATTTTATGAATTGGCCCAATTACTTGACCAGAAAATCAACCCCAGACCATTACATTGCCTCCTCCATGTTTAGTTGTTCATTTACAATACTTAGGATTCAGTCTTTCTCCTTTGGTCTGCGTACACGCCTTATTCCATCGGAACTTTTTAAGTTGTATTTGGATTCGTCAGTGAACAGTACTGTCTTCCATTTTTGGACAATCTAGTCGATCTGCGCTTTGGCAAATCTTAAGCATGTTCATACTTGACTAGATTATGCCGTAGGATCTTTTTGAATTACTCTTTTGATCAAGGAATCATAATATCGTATTTATTTTCGCGGACGTCCTCCAGAATGCACCGTTGATATGCGACCAGTCTGCAATAACTTTGAAATGAGCCTGAAAAAAACTGATCTGTTAATTGAATATTATTTACTCAATTCATGTCGTGATAAGCCCGTCTTCCAGTCTTCAATAACATTATTTTTAAATTCACTGGAGTACTTTTTCCATGCCATTGTTTTTATTACAATAAACTGTATAAAACTTAAATCATACACACTACGCCTTTCATTATTTTTATCTTCTGGAATTTTTAAGCCCATTCTTTGTCAGTCCGGTCAACTCACAATGCAAATATACAGTAGCGTAATCAAATTTTTAAACATCTTATAAGAGGGTGCTTTTGTTTTGTCCGTTGCGTTTTGTGTTTTTATATGATTTATCATTTTAAATTAATTGTTCATAAAATTATCTTTTACTAAATGAATGTTATATGAACATTAACAATATAAGTTAATAAAATATATACAAATCAGAATTCAAAAAGCATTTTTTATCCAAAAAATTATGTTTTGAAAAAATCTATTGAGGGGGTGCTTTAGTTATGGGCAATACTGTATGTTTAGATTTCCAAAGTGGCTATTCCCAAAAGCAAAAAAAAAAAAACAAATAAAAAAGTATAGTCGTTGAAGCCCGACCATGTGATACCCTACATCAATCGCCTTAAAATTAGGTGGCATGACTTCTGTATATATGAAACCTATTTCAAAAAAAAAAAATCGTTACTTTAATATAGAAAGGCCCTAACTCGTGTTTTTTATAAGCCCCGATTTTCGATTATTTCGATAAATGGTCCACTCATATATCATATTTAGCAAAAAAATCTCGACTTAAAAAAAACACGAGTTAGGGCCTTTCAATATTAAGGTACCAAATCCTAATTAATATTAAAATTTTTGGATTTTGTGTTTATTTTAACTAATTTTTATTAAAAAAATATTTAAAAATCAAATTTTATTTCAATTTATCATTCACTTGTAACTTGTAAAATTTTTCTGAGGGTCTCCGTCGACCCTAAGCTTTTTTTCTACAATTCTACAAGTGTAGAAGTGCAAATTTAGTTTAGTGAAACAAAACCACTTGTAGAAGTATGACTTGTAGACTTGTGACTTGTAAAATTCACTTGTAGCTACAAACTTGTAATTGTATTTTGATGAAACACAATTATTCACAAATTCACAATTTTACAGGCAAAAACACTTGTAATTGTGAACTTGTAGCTTAGTGAAATTGGCCCCAGGTATGATGAAAAAAGAGAGATATATATTAGTGCTACTAAAGCTCTGAAAACATTTACCTTAATTGTGCTTAACAAAAATTCAAGATTTTTGATCCAGGTCAAATATTACCCAAAGACCTTAAGTGCAAAAAATTGTATAGATATTTTTGCAAATATGTTTTCTTAAAAACCTAACGTAGTTGTTGACGTTTGAATTTAAATAAAAATCATTAAATATCAAAAATATCAACCACTCACTTTTAGAAAAAATTAAATTTTAATTTCAGAATGGGTCAAATTTGACCGAAGACCTTGTGAAGGTTAAAAAAGAAATCAAAATTAACATTAAAGGCTTATTTTTTGTTATTAGAATACATGTTTATTCTTTATCATAATTATATGATCTCTTTTTTCGTTTGTTATGTTTTTCCATGAACTGTTTTTGTTTTAATAACTACACTGTGCTCGAAATTGACACTTTTTTCTGTCAAGAAGGGCACCCAGTTACTTTAACTAATTCGGGTATGCTGAATTTAATGGTGCTTACCGTTTTTTAGGTTAGCTAGTATTTTCGAGATATACCGTTATTTCGCAAATGGAGATGGTTGCACAACATATATTCGCGTAATTCAAAAACGGTTTAGTTTCTTGAATAAACTGAAAAAACCGAAATTCCGCAATAAAATTACCTTCAAGAAAGGTGTAACACCTTTTTAATCTTCGCAGTCGTTTTACAAATAAAATTTTTTGGAAAAATTTAGAAATTTTTGGTTTTTAAAACGGCGCACACACCTTTTTAATCTTCGCAGTCGTTTTACAAATAAAATTTTTTGGAAAAATTTAGAAATTTTTGGTTTTTAAAACTGCGCACAATGGCGCCATTTTAATCATAACTTTTGAACCAAATGAGATAATCAAATGAGATTGCAGAAATCATAACTTTTGAACCAAATGAGATAATCAAAAAATTTAAAAAGGATATGAAACGAGTGTTTGAAAATGGTTCTACGCCTTTCTGGTGTCTAACTATGGGTTAGCAAAATTTATATTTGTGGAAAAATAAATTTTATGGGAAGTAAAATAAAATATTTTTTGTTTCTTTTTAAAGGTTTTTCTGATTTAAAATTATTCCAGAAAAGATTAAAAAAAACGTTTTTTTATGAAAAAAAAAAATTTTTATTGGTTTTTCACGGTCATATGTCATTTTTGAAACCATGTCTTTTTTCAAAATTTTACCTCTACACAGAGAAAAGAGATTCGTGATAGGAACCGAATTTGTTGCCAACCGAATGATTCGGTTGCACATATAGAATTTTTCGGTTCCATCAACAGAAAGTCAGTTGATAAAGAAGAATTTCGGTTGAAGCAACCAAAATTTTGTTATTGTAGCTATAACTGTACAATTCGGTTACTAATTCGATTGGCAACAAATTCGGTTGCTATCACGAATCTCTTTTCTCTGTGCAGCAAAAAATGGGGCAAGAACAGGCAGCTGCATTAGGTAAAGGAATAATCAAAGAACTTATTTTGAAAATATGGCAAATATAGTTTCTGTTTTATTTTCCTTCAAAGTTGAGAAATATTGAAAAAATGGATAGTTGGTAAATATCGTTGGTAAATGTCTTTTTTACAAATTTTACTTCTAGCAAAAAATGGGGCAAGGACGGGCATATGGGTTTTTTTTGCATTAGGTAAAGGAGTAATCAAAGAACTTATTTTGAAAATATGGCAAATATAGAAATTGATAGTTTTTTTTATTTTCCTTCAAAGTTGAGAAATATTAAAAAATTGGATAGTTGGTAAATATCGATTTACCTGGACAATACAACACAATACAAAGCAAACAGTACGATTTTGGTTTATTCCTATCTTAATAAATATATCTATCAAATGAATCAAAAATAATGACGATCACTTACATAGTTTTCGATATGTTTGGTCAATTCACAAGGTCTCTTATCAGTCATATTGTCATAATGTCGTAATATATCACGACTCGGCGGCTCGGTAACCGTAACTATTAGGCATTCGGCGAAGGTCTCTGTTTGCTGGTTACACAATAAACAAAGCATACAAGCTAGTATTATTTTAGGACATTTTTTGTTTGAAAATCAATAAAAACCATTGTGAAATATTAGGACATTATGACAATATGACATGATAAGAGACCTTGTGAATTGACCAATTGTATCTGAAAGCGGAACAAATTACCTAAAAATTGTTTGTTTTTTTGAAAACTGAAAATCAGTCAACTTTGAAGAGCTATATCTTATGAACCAAAAATCTGAGTAGCATTTTTGAAATCGTTGGACAATTTACTGTAAAAGAGGTTTATTGAATATTTTTTAGGGGCACATAAAATTTTGATTTTTCCAACCTCACTTGTTCTACGGACGCCTCTGTGCGGAGTTAAAAATTGGAAAATGAATTTTTTACATGCTTGATTCATTCATCAATATATTCGCCATAGAGCCGATTCGTTTGATATTTAAAATCGAGAAACTTGGCCCACAAATGGCTGAGATATAAGGAAAAAACCTCGATTGTTGGCCAATTTTTTATCTATGTATATCTGGATAACTAAGTCATTAATATGAACTATATGGATATCTAATGATAGATATTTCAAGTCATTTGCAACAACGTATATAAGGCCATAGAAAGTTTGAGCTACCTCGGGTCAAAATCGGGAATAATATTTTTTAACTCGAATTTTTTTTACCAAAAATTTATTTTTTTCATTAATTTTTTTAAACTATTAAATTTTTACAAAAAAAATTAAATTTTGAGAAAAATTAAAAAAAAAAACTATTTTGAAAAAAAATTATTTTGTTTACCTAAAAATATTTAAAGTTTCTATTTTAAAGTATAATTTGGTGAAGGGCATATAAGATTCGGCACAGCCGAACATAGCTCTCTTACTTGTATTAATTATTTAATTTTTGTATTTTTTTTTTAAATATTGATACTATACCGACCAAAAACTTTAAACTTAAAATAAAATGTGCAACCTCTAAACATTATCAGATTGTTCTCAAACTCTCAGCATTTGATTTGATTCAATGACGCAGAACAATTTTAGACCTTGAGAGCATCGAAAATTACAAAATCAGGGCCATCCTAACGTACATTTATAATGGCTTAATAAAATTTCAAGTTAATCTAGTTCTTCCATTTAAAGCGATTCCTTAAATACAATAATTAAAGCATATAAATTAGCCACAATTAACAATTTAATAGACAGTGAAAAAAGAAAGACACAATTACTCACTTTTAAGAAGCAGTCAAATTAGCAACATTGCAACAAACAAACAGAGTTAACAACATAAAATATTCAGTATTTGCTGTTTGTATTGTTATTGCTGGCTGGTGTTATTGTTGATTTTATTATTTGAAGTTGCATGTCTAATTAAACAATCAGTGATTTTTGTTGTTTGTTTTCACACACAGACAAGACCTTTAATATTTTATGAGATCCACTTCTATTTGCCAAAACGTTATTTAGCTGCCTTCAAAATATTTGTATGTTTGTATCTATTTAGCTACTCTTTTATAATTCTACGTTACAAGTTACAAGTTTAAGCGCAGCCAGTGAGTGTTTTGGCATGTTTGTGATGCTCTTGTAAAATTTTTGTTTTATTGTTTTTATTCGTGAGGGATTGTCTAATGCCTTTGAGGGTCTGTATAGAGCAGCAGCTGGGGTAGAGAGGTGTGGTGTGTTGTGCTGTGGTGGGGATGTTGGACAATACAACATTTACTGCTAAACCATTGAAGTCATAAAAAAATTTGTATACAAGTTGGCAGCACTCCCCAGAGACAAATCAATTTTGGCTTTAAGTGCAACTTTATAGTGTTTCTGTGAGTGTTTGTGTGTTTTTCTCTTTTACGGTTTTATTTTCCTCTTAACTCTGCCATATTTGGCTTTTTGTTGTTTTGTATTTTTCTGCGATTTTTTTTTTTAGAAACTTTTGTTTAATATCCCTTGAACCATGTATTGCTTTACGATCTTGTCCTGTTTTCTCTTAGGAACATTTTTATAGTTGTTGTTGTTTTGTTATTGTTTTATTTTTTGTTGCTGTCTTTATATTTCCTTGGTATTTTCTGGCGAATTGCTGTAACTCAATATGTAAGTTCATCTTGTGTTTTCTGTATTTCTGTTTGTTTTCGATATTCGAATAAAAAGTGAGAATACGAGGGTTTGAGAAAAAATGTTGTTGTGTTTAATGATTTAGAAATATTTGAACTGTTTGTTTTTTAATGTGTTTACAGATTTTGCTTGAAATTTGATAACACTTTTCACTAGCAGCATAGATTGCTGGTAATTGTGGTACAAATGTGTAAACATAAATGGGGAAATGTACATATCTGTAAGTCAAACTGAAAAAATTATAAGTTTAATGATGTTAACCTTCATCTCACCAAAAAAATAAGAACTAACGTTGTTTACCCTCATGTGTTGTTTTCCACACATACGGTATGTCTAGGTATTTTGTACTAGCAACTTATTTTTTTGTAGTCAAAATCATGATTTACCATTAGTAATATATTTTCAAAAAGTTATTGCATAAAATAAGTTTATCTTGGAGTTTAATTGAAACCGAAATTGAGGTTTTTCATGTCTTAAAACCGAAAACCGTCAACATTACTTCGGTTGTCCGTTTTTTGTATTTTTGAAATATTTCAAAAAAAAAAATTCAGAAAAATTCAAAAATTTAACTGGAAAAGTAACTAATTATTATATTATAAGTTAATTTTAATATATTTGGAAGGCAAAAGCAGACTAAATTGTGAATAATACGATTTTAGACCGGGAAATCCATCCGCAGTATTTTCAAATTATGTTCAACCATTTAATTAATTGTTTTGTGGAAACTGTAGTTTATTTCAAATACATTTTACACAAAAATTTCAGTTATGCATACGCTGTGAATTATGTACACCTTTTTGTCGCAACAGCACATTTGACAACAACAATTCTATTCTATTCCTATTGCAAAATACATAAAAATTATATATGTGTGAAAAATCACACACTAGGGTAATCAACATCTCTTATTTAATATCTCGTTATCAAATTATTATACGTCTGGAAATTTGATGAACTTTGCTTAAATCATTTTGTTTAACTATGTATACAATAATTTTGTGTGGTTTTCCACACAAGGTTAAGATGAGGGTTAAATATGAAAATAAATTTAGCATTTTTAACACCACCCTCGCATTTTCTAGATATACAACTTCTTTTATATGAATTCTTTTGTGTTTTTTTTTTCTAATTATTTTCAAATTAAATAACTCAACACACCGAAAAAGCTCGTAAAACTTTTGGAGGAGGTTTTTTTTCGATATTGTTGCTTCTTTTTTAGCCAATATTCCATAAACTGTAGCAAAGAGCAATAAAAAATTGTTTAGCTAAAAACAACAAATGTTGGTGGCATAAAAGTAGCAAAAATAAACTTTATTTTATTTTCTAAACAAAACAAAATTTTACTTCCAAAAAAGTGTTTTTTTTTGGAGACTTTTTTTTTTGCTAAATTTATTATTTTTTCATTTATTTAATCCGGTAATCATTTCAATGCTATTTTAGTATTAAATCCTTTTTATTTTTTTTCCAGATTTTGTTTGTGTTTCTAATCGCTCTAAGCCATTTTTATATAATTGCATTGATTTTTTTATTTGCTGTTGCTATATACAAATATAAATTTATTATGGTTTCATTAATGCCTGTCGTTTGTATTACATGTATATAATCTAATGTAGGTGTGCATTGTACATAGAGATGCCAAACGGGGAATCCCTTTCCCGAAAATCCCGGGGATTTCGGGATTTCTTAAACCCCGAAGCCCGGGATTTTTTAATTTTAAATCCCGGGATTTTCGGGATTTTTCAAATCCCGTGTTTCATAAATAAATAGGGGAAATTGTCATTTTTGTGTGCCTTTTTATGCATTTTGACATTCTACATGCCCGAATATCGCAAAGTGATGTTCAGAAAAGTTGTTAAGTTCAACTCCTGCTACAACATAGTTAATAAAGGAAAGCGGTTTTCCTGGAGTGGGGCTCTGGAAAATCAATTCTTCAAATTTTTTTGTATGTTATCTAACAAAACTCAATTTAAATCCCGGGTCGGGATTTCGGGATTCTTTACCAAATCCCGATCCCCGGGATTTTCAAAAATCAGTCCCGATTAGCATCTCTAATTGTACAATGTTGGCAAAAATTGGAAAGGGATAACAAAATATTATGCAAAATGTTGTATTCTAGGAGTAACGATGATCGCGCTACTTAAACTTAGGTTGACTTTCCTGCGGAAAATTTGTGTCATTTATTGTAAAATTACTAGTTCCAGGCCATGTTTAAGCAAGACACATCACTCGTCTTGATATGATAGTGACAGAAGCAATAAATCCCTTTAAAAAATGCAATTAATGTCTTATTCCTGGTCACGCACTCTCCTGTTGCGGTGATCAGAATTGGCCCTAAAGATGGTGTGATATTAATATTTCCCAATATACTATTTCATTAATAACTCTTCCCTGTTTACTTTGTGATTTAAATAAAACTAACAAACTAAAGAAAACACTGTGATTTTTATTTTAAATCAAATATTGGATAAATTTTGGCTAATAATAATCTAGATCTGGATTTTATAGAGTTTTAGGAATAGTTGTGGGGTAATTGTAGCTGGTGTAAGATAACAATACACAAACTTGTTCTCAATTTTGATTAAAAGTTCTAAATTGTAATTGTGTCCATTTCAATTTATTGTATGCAAAATACAATATTCGTTTATATATCGAATACTCAAACAAATAAAAATGTAGAGCAATTAGTTGTATGTATATCTGGATATATAGCCATATACATTGTATATAAATACATAGATACATATGTATTTATATAAGAAGGGCTCACGAAAAATTAACTTCGATACCCACTGAAAATTAAGTTGTTTCAGTTTAACCCTCTAACCGGAAAGGCTGCCTTTAGACGGGGTATGTTAAACGTATGTAATGCTGCTTTATGTTATTATACTGCATTACAATACTGCAAGATATTTTACTAATTGTGTTGTTTTCCACACATAGGGTATGTCTACATATTTTGCACTAGCAATATCATTTTGTGTGTAGTTAAAATCATGCTTTACCATCAATAATATATTTATTTTAATATTTTGTCATCTATTACATCAAACTATTTCATCCTCAAAACTTTTTATTTTGAGTACGCTTACATAATACAACATATTGACAGAAGCTGCAATAGATAGAAATTACCTATGTGTGGAAAACCACACATCGGAGTATGCAATGCAACTTTTTAAACATGTCGTTATCAAAAAATATTTTTTTAACCAGTTTTAATAAATAACAAACAATTTCATGAATATAGTTTAACAATTTTCATTTAATTATATGAAAACTTCGGATTTAAAGATTGAATAAAACTCAGCTCTGTCACGATTCCTTTAAATATTTCCGGATGTATATCCTAAATCCATTAATCTTCCTTAATGTATTGGTGTGTAAATATCCAAGAAAACCATTTCTGCTCACTCTTACAGTAGTCAAATGCCCTATTATTCTCCTTCTACCGTAATTATGGTTGTCATTCGAATACTCGAATGAAAAAAGAATATTTTTATTCGAATAAATAAAATGTTTACCTTTAGATAAAATACTCCACCACAAATTGTCAAATACTCGAACAAGTTTGATTCCAAATTATAATTTTATTAAATATTGGCTATATTACTTAAAAATGCAAAATTTTATTAAAATTTGTTGCTTTTAATTTGAAACATTTGTACAATATAAATCTATTCATAGTATTGGTCATTGTTACCTATGACCTTTTTCTATGTTTCTGTCAAGATATGGATTCCAAGCCAAAAGAACTGCTTATCTTTTCAGGCAACAGCGCATCAAACCAATTTCGGATACTCTGTTTTGAAGTAAAGTGGTTCCCAGAGACAGCGTTCTACACTGATGGAAAAAAATAGTAGTGGGTTGAGGCAAGGACTATACTATAAAACAGGCGATGCAAAACTTCCCAACCACTTCTACCTCAATAGTTTTTTAACTATTTAGGCCAGACATTAAACGGCAATATTCCATTATGACAAAGCTAGGCAACATGTTGCAATACCTATGTTTCCTAGCGTTATCATAATGGCATATTGCGGTTTCATGTCTGAATCAGTTGCATTCGGTATATGTTACCTGTGATGGTCTGGCCAGATGTCAATACCTCATAATATATAGGATCCCTTCGCTCCCACCAAATACAGAGCATTACCTTAGTGCCATGGATATTTGGCTTTGATGCCGATTCGGTTGGTTGGCCTTTGGGTTTTGGTGCAAAAATGATTTTCAGACATACAATATCGTCTTTAAAGAGCTAGCTCTCAGCTTCAGTTCGAATGGTACCCATTTTCCATGCTTTGAGATGAATCCTAATGCCACAAACATATATTTGTTTACTGCAACCATATATATGGTTGATAAAATCATGTGAATCGTTAATTAACCATATTATGGTTACCACAATCATGTAAATGGTTACTGTGACTATAATATTGTTAAAAATCTTGTAACACTATTTAAATGGTTACAGTAACCATGTCCAATTATATTTTTTCTCTGCGTGCATGCTCTTGTTGATTGTTACTATGACGCAATGTTTTTGCTGTTTAAACTATAATGTTAAGTTACTAATAAATTACAGATATGTACCCCTCATAATTACATGTAAATTATTAAAAACAAAAACCGAGTTCAAAAGATACGCTATATATTAATACTGCTCTTAGATTATGTTTATCACGACCATGTTTTTTCTCTGTGACTATGCAATAGAATTGGAATGATTTCCCAATTAATGATTAAAACGCATTAATGAATTCAACAAAATTTGTTTATAACGAGATATTTAAAAAGTGATTTTGCTTACGATAGTGTGTGGTTTTCCACACATATATAATTTCTATACATTTTACGCTACGAAAAAATATATTGTCAGGTGTGTTGTTTCTGACAGAAAATTATATTATAAAGGTTGTTTTTTTATACCATACAAAATTTAAAATTGTTTAAAATAAATATAAAAATTTGAATTGAAAGCTCAATGCATTTGAAAATTATTGCGGCCATATGGCCACCAAGACTTTTCTACCCACATCTTTTCAGGTTCAATTTGATCCATTTTTTTCAAACAAAAAAATTATTGATCATGTTAATGGCTTAATTTTTTAAGATGTAATGGAGTCTGTTGTGGATTGGTCTAACTCCATATTCCAATTTTGTTTACTAACAAACTCTTTAAGCCAAAAATTATCCTCATCGCTGAACATAATTTTGCGATAAAATAGTCTTCTATAAGCTTCACGAATTGATGACTGATTTTCAAAGTAAATTTGGATAATTTAATATCGTTGTTCAAGCTTCTATCTATTTATTATGATGCCAGAGTATACTGATCATAAATGTCAAAACATGAGCACAGTATGACAGTTCGTTTGGCAGTGTTGTGTAAAATGTGTTGAAGGAAAACTAGTTTTATATTACAGATACAAATTTTAAATCAATAATAGCAAATCATGATTTTGACCACAAAATATTATGTTGATAGTGCAAAAACGTAAAAGTACTATATGTGTGGAAAACAACACACGAGGGTAAACAACGTAATGTTTTTTGAGAGTTAAATTCATTAGTTGGTTGTCTGAAAACACAATTTAAATTTGTCTGATAGTCGAGCCTGTCTAATATTCTAGATATATTTGTATGCATAAATCTACAATTTAATTTATTCATAAACAATGTATTTATTATCATGTTGATGTAAAGTGTTTTTTGGTGCTTTTTATTTTTTCAAGTTTTTTTTTACACTTCATGAATTTATAATAGAATTTTTATTTTGTACGAACATCAGAATAGTTAATTCTAATAGAAAAATGATTGGCTTTGAAATGAGAACAAGTAAAAGAAAAACAAGCAATTGAACATATTATAATAATTAAATTAAATATTTTAAATGAAATTTTATTGATAAATTTACAAACAATTTAATTGAGAATTTTTGATAGAAATTAAAATATTTAACAGTAAATGAAAATAGAAACTAGGTTAAATATTTGTTAATGATATTTTTTACTTATATAATAGAATTAGGCTTTGTTTTACTAAATTCTTAATTACGCAATTTTTTATTTGCCTGTTAACAAAATATTTAGCTTTAAGCTATTTTCAAAAACAAAACCCTTACAATAAATTCTATTTCACTCTAAAATGTATTACAAAAGTCAAAGTCAAGCTCAATAACCTTTAAATAGTAAAAACTATTTACAACGCGATTGTAAAGAATTTTTTTTTAGCGAAAAAGGAAAAAATAGGTTTTTTGTTAAAGTTTACAAAAAAAAAATCACAAAAATGATTTTTACTTGTTCTTTTTGCGATTTCAAAAAATAAATCATACCATATACGTAGGTACATACAACATCACTAAAGCCAGTTTTTCTAAAGAAAACCACATTTTCAAAGGAAAATTCGTGTCGGCTTAAATACTCAACTGAACTGGGTCAATTTTATAGTTTATTTTTTTAACGTATTTTTTTGTTCAGTTTCTATGCATGTAGCAATGAAATATTTCAACAAAAATGCAAAAGCACACACATGCACAAATACACATTTAGGGCTAGTATTTATGCAACGTCACTAATACTTATGCATACATTTCTACATATATGAATATTAGGATGGCCCTTGTTTTTCACTTTTTCGTATTTCGATGCTCCCTGGTATAAAATTGTTCTCCATCATTCAAAAACAAAATGCTAAACATGTAAATCAACTCGAAAACACCTCAGCTCCATACATGTGAAATTTCGTAATAATATCTCCAATAGTACCCGAGATACCGAATTATTTCCAAAATAAAAACGTTTCTAAACCACTGTGCAATGGCAGATTTACTCCAGTCTGCATTCCAGTAAATCTTTAACAATATTTTTTTTTAATTTGATTTTTTTTTTGGAAATTTCGTTTTGAGATAAAGGAGAACAATTGCACACCTTGAGAGCATCGAAAATCTATAAAGTGGAAAATAAGGGCCACCCTAGTGTACACACAGGCATGCATTCGCATGCATCCATTTACATACACTTCTAAGTAAGTAGGCCTTACACTCTACTCATTTTAAAAGCTGCTGATCTATTTATTTATCAACGTTGAAAATATTACACAATTTTTACACGTATCACTATATGTAAGTAGTTGTGCATGGAGGTTTATGCGTGTATATGTATGAATGTATGCGAGGATGTGTGGCTGTATTAGTTTATGTTTTATATCGAGAGTGAGGAAGTCATATGAGGCTTATGTGTTTGTGGTTCGTTGCTCTGGTATTGCACTTGAAATTATGTATAATACAAACAGAGGCTGTTAGCAAATAAACCAATAAACATTTTTATAAGAAAATATACACTTAAAACAACTATAAATGACTTTAATGAAATTTTGTTAATGGAACTGGTTCAAAAACATGCTAAACCCCTTTTAAATAATATTTAACTAATTTTCTGTTAATTTGCTTAAGAAATTGTTGCTTGGGTTGTTAAGAACTCACATGAGCTTGATGATTATGATGATGATTTTTTTTCTGTTGTTGCTTGCATCGACTGACGACAGCTGCAACGGAAATTATGCGACACAAAAATTTCCTTCATCATTTTGTGGCGACGAGCAGTAGGTAGCAGTAGTTATATGTAGTGCTTTAAAGGCCTCCGAGCACGAATCTATGTATGTAAGTATGTGGTGTATAGATTAATGCTCACATACCCACTTACATACATAACTATACCTATAACCACACAAAAATCCATGCATACATCTATTTAGGTACATGTGTTTGCATTTTGTGAACCCAGCTGGAAATTTAATACTCTACTTTCAACGAAATCAAACATCACAGGACTTTTTTTTTGAAAAAATCATCGACAAATAATAACAAAAATATACTTCATTTATAACAAAATTGTTTATGCAATACGAATTTTAAAGTCTGTAAGTACGAGAAATGATGAAAATTGTATTTATATTAAATAATATTTCATTAATGAAGTTCCCAAATGCTGCCTTTACCGATTTTTTTTATATAAAAACTCAAAATATCTAAAATCGCTAATAACTTGGTAAATAAGCGTTTAATCAAGAAAAGATGTTCTATCTGTGATCACTAATATTTCAGACCAAAAACCGAATTTTTTATATAAAACTCAAAATATCTAAAACTGCTAATAACTTGATAAATAAGCGTTTAATCAAGAACAGAAGCTCGATTTGTGATCACTCATATTTCAGACCAAAAACTGAATTTTTTATATAAAAACTCAAAAAATCTAAAATCGCTACTAACTTGATAAATAAGCGTTTAATCAAGAAAACAAGCTCGATTTGTGATCACTCATATTTCAGACTAAAAACCGAATTTTTTATATATAAACTCAAAATATCTAAAATCGCTACTAACTTGGTAAATAAGCGCTTAATCGAGAAAAGAAGCTCGATCTGTGATCACTCATATTTCAGACCAAAAACCGAAATTTTTTATATAAAAACTCAAAATATCTAAAATCGCTAATAACTTTGTGAATAAGCGTTAATTCAAGAAAACAAGCTCGATCTGTGATCACTCATATTTCAGACCAAAAAACGAATTTTTTATATAAAAACTCAAAATATCTAAAATCGCTAATAACTTGGTAAATAAGCGTTAATTCAAGAAAACAAGCTCGGTCTATGATCACTCATATTTCAGACCAAAAACCGAAATTTTTTATATAAAAACTCAAAATATCTAAAATCGCTAATAACTTGATAAATAAGCATTTAATCAAGAAAACAAGTTCGATCTGTGATCACCAGTGTTGCCAGTTTAGCCTTTTTGAGGCTAAATTTAGCATTTTTATTTACTCTTTAGCCTCGAAATTTTGGTTTTAGCTTCGTGGCTTTTTTCTAGCCTTTCTTAATTTCAAAATAGCCTTTTTTGAAATTAAAAAAGGCTAAAAATTTCGAGACTAAAGAGTAAATAAAAAGGCTAAATATTTATTTGTGAACCATTTTCATTTTAATTCATTACTGATTTTCATTTAGCTTTTCAACATACTCAAGAATTGTGCAGTATTAAAAGAACAAATAACAATTGCCAATATCAAGTGGTTCAAAATGAAATAGAGTATTTTATATCTGAAAGCTAAAATGTCTAGCAAATTCTCTTTCAAGACAAAATTGTTATTACACATTATATTCATCATTATATAATGGACAAGAGCCCCACAAACTCTTGAAGGCTTGTGATACTCGATGGCGATCAATAGCCGTTAAACGTCTTGTGGATCTATGCTTCGAGTTAAAACCCATTTTGTTTTAATTTCGTCAAACCAGCAATTCTAAAAAGCCAAACTTTTAAGTAATTAATACACTGATTATAATTTGGCGTACCATCTTTTTTTAAAACCAGTATTGCACAAAGTACAAAAAGTAAATAAATCATTTGCTGTTTTCTGATTTAAATTCAAGGAATTTGATCCATTATCGTCGCCAATTGAAAATTGTTTAATGTTTTTAACACATTTTTCATACTAGTTTGATGAATGAGAGATAAAATAAAGAACGTTTTAATTAGTGAAGATTATGACAAAAATAATACGACAAATTAAACTAATTGAGCAATTGCGACAAAGATTACCATATGAAAACTCTACGCAAAATCAATTTTTTTCCCGTTGATAATGTTGATAATATTGTCATATTGATAGTGAAAAATTAAAGTGCTAATAAAATTACGAAGCTTAAGGCTCAGGGGCAGAATATATTAAACTACAAATGGACAAATATAGAATCAACAATGTCCATTTTCTGACATGGTTAATCTAGTATTTAACTTTTTAGTACTTCATTTAAGTAAAGCAGATGAATTTTATGAACATATTTTCTAATTTTTTATTTAAAAATAAATATAAACCAAAATTCTTAATTTATAATATTTTAGCTTTTTTTTTGCTTTTTTTCTAAAGCGGTTTAGCTTTCTCTGGCCTTTTTTTGAAGCCAATATAGCTTCTTTTTTCGCCAGCTCCTGGCAACACTGGTGATCACTCATATTTCGGAACAAAAACCGAATTTTTTATATAAAAACTCAAAATATCTGAAATCGCTAATAACTTGATAAGTAAGCGCTTAATCGAGAAAAGAAGCTCGGTCTGTTATCACTCATATTTCAGACCAAAAACCGAATTTTTTATATAAAAACTCAAAATATCTAAAATCGCTAATAACTTGATAAATAAGAGTTTAATCAAGGAAAGAAGTTCGATCTGTGATCGCTCATATTTCAGACCAAAAACCGAATTTTTTTATATAAAAACTCAAAATATCTAAAATCGCTAATAACTTGGTAAATAAGCGTTTAATCGAGAAAACAAGCTCGATCTGTGATCTCTCATATTTCAGACCAAAAATTGAATTTTTTATATAAAAACTCAAAATATCTAAAATCGCTAATAACTTGATAAATAAGCGTTTAATGAAGGAAAGAAGCTCGATCTGTGATCACTCATATTTCAGACCAAAAACCGAATTTTTTATATAAAAACCCAAAATATCTAAAATCGCTAATAACTTGGTAAATAAGCGTTTAATCAAGAAAACAAGCTCGATCTGTGATCACTCATATTTCAGACCAAAAATTTAATTTTTTATATAAAAACTCAAAATATCTAAAATCGCTAATAACTTGGCAAATAAGCGTTTAATCGAGAAAACAAGCTCGATCTGTGATCACTCATATTTCAAACAAAAAACCGATTTTTTTATATAAAAACTCAAAATATCTAAAATCGCTAATAACTTGATAAATAAGCGTTTAATCAAGGAAAGAAGCTCGATTTGTGATCACTCATATTTCAGACCAAAAACCGAATTTTTTATATAAAAACTCAAAATATCTTAAATCGCTAATAACTTGGTAAATAAGCGTTTAATCGAGAAAACAAGCTCGATCTGTGATCACTCATATTTCAGACCAAAAACCGATTTTTTTATATAAAAACTCAAAATTTCTAAAATCGCTAATAACTTGGTAAATAAACGTTTAATCAAGGAAAGAAGCTCGATCTGTGATCACTCATATTTCAGACCAAAAACCGAATTTTTTATATAAAAACTCAAAATATCTAACATCGCTAATAACTTGATAAATAAGCGTTTAATGAAGGAAAGAAGCTCGATTTGTGATCACTCATATTTCAGACCAAAAACCGAATTTTTTATATAAAAACTCAAAATATCTAAAATCGCTAATAACTTGGTAAATAAGCGTTTAATCGAGAAAACAAGCTCGATCTGTGATCACTCATATTTCAGACCAAAAACCGAATTTTTTATATAAAAACTCAAAATATCTAAAATCGCTAATAACTTGGTAAATAAGCGTTTAATCGAGAAAACAAGCTCGATCTGTGATCACTCATATTTCAGACCAAAAACCGATTTTTTTATATAAAAACTCAAAATTTCTAAAATCGCTAATAACTTGGTAAATAAGCGTTTAATCGAGAAAACTAGCTCGATCTGTGATCACTCATATATCAGACCAAAAACCGAATTTTTTATATAAAAACTCAAAATATCTAAAATCGCTAATAACTTGATAAATAAGCGTTTAATGAAGGAAAGAAGCTCGTTCTGTGATCACTCATATTTCAGACCAAAAATTTAATTTTTTATATAAAAACTCAAAATATCTAAAATCGCTAATAACTTGGTAAATAAGCGTTTAATCGAGAAAACAAGCTCGATCTGTGATCACTCATATTTCAGACCAAAAACCGAATTTTTTATATAAAAACTCAAAATATCTAAAATCGCTAATAACTTGATAAATAAGCGTTTAATCGAGAAAACAAGCTCGATCTGTGATCACTCATATTTCAAACAAAAAACCAATTTTTTTATATAAAAACTCAAAATATCTAAAATCGCTAATAACTTGATAAATAAGCGTTTAATCGAGAAAACAAGCTCGATCTGTGATCACTCATATTTCAGACCAAAAACCGAATTTTTTATATAAAAACTCAAAATATCTAAAATCGCTAATAACTTGATAAATAAGCTCGTTCTGTGATCACTCATATTTCAGACCAAAAACCGAATTTTTTATATAAAAACTCAAAAATCTAAAATCGCTAATAACTTGATAAATAAGCGTTTAATGAAGGAAAGAAGCTCGTTCTGTGATCACTCATATTTCAGACCAAAAATTTAATTTTTTATATAAAAATTCAAAATATCTAAAATCGCTAATAACTTGGTAAATAAGCGTTTAATCGAGAAAACAAGCTCGATCTGTGATCACTCATATTTCAAACAAAAAACCGATTTTTTTATATAAAAACTCAAAATATCTAAAATCGCTAATAACTTGATAAATAAGCGTTTAATCAAGGAAAGAAGCTCGATTTGTGATCAGACCAAAAACCGAATTTTTTATATAAAAACTCAAAATATCTAAAATAGCTAATAACTTGATAAATAAGCGTTTAATGAAGGAAAGAAGCTCGTTCTGTGATCACTCATATTTCAGACCAAAAATTTAATTTTTTATATAAAAACTCAAAATATCTAAAATCGCTAATAACTTGGTAAATATGCTTTAACTCGAGAAAACAAGCTCGATCTGTGATCACTCATATTTAAAACTCAAAATATGTAAAATCGCTAATAACTTGGTAAATAAGCGTTTAATCGAAAAAAGAAGCTCGATCTGTGATCACTCATATTTTAGACCAAAAACCGATTTTTTATATAAAAACTCAAAATATCTAAAATCGCTAATAACTTGGTAAATAAGCGTTTAATCGAGAAAAGAAACTCGATCTGTGATCACTCATATTTCAGACCAAAAACCGATTTTTTTATATAAAAACTCAAAATTTCTAAAATCGCTAATAACTTGGTAAATAAGCGTTTAATCGAGAAAACAAGCTCGATCTGTGATCACTCATATTTCAGACCAAAAACCGAATTTTTTATATAAAAACTCAAAATATCTAAAATCGCTAATTACTTGATAAATAAGCGTTTAATCAAGGAAAGAAGCTCGATCTGTGATCACTCATATTTCAGACCAAAAACCGATTTTTTTATATAAAAACTCAAAATTTCTAAAATCGCTAATAACTTGGTAAATAAGCGTTTAATCGAGAAAACAAGCTCGATCTGTGATCACTCATATTTCAGACCAAAAACCGAATTTTTTATATAAAAACTCAAAATATCTAAAATCGCTAATAACTTGATAACTAAGCGTCTAATCAAGGAAAGAAGCTCGATCTGTGATCACTCATATTTTAGACCAAAAACCGAATTTTTTATATAAAAACTCAAAATTTCTAAAATCGCTAATAACTTGGTAAATAAGCGTTTAATCGAGAAAACTAGCTCGATCTGTGATCACTCATATATCAGACCAAAAATCGAATTTTTTATATAAAAACTCAAAATATCTAAAATCGCTAATAACTTGATAAATAAGCGTTTAATGAAGGAAAGAAGCTCGTTCTGTATCACTCATATTTCAGACCAAAAATTTAATTTTTTATATAAAAACTCAAAATATCTAAAATCGCTAATAACTTGGCAAATAAGCGTTTAATCGAGAAAACAAGCTCGATCTGTGATCACTCATATTTCAAACAAAAAACCGATTTTTTTATATAAAAACTCAAAATATCTTAAATCGCTAATAACTTGATAAATAAGCGTTTAATCAAGGAAAGAAGCTCGATTTGTGATCACTCATATTTCAGACCAAAAACCGAATTTTTTATATAAAAACTCAAAATATCTAAAATCGCTAATAACTTGATAAATAAGCTCGTTCTGTGATCACTCATATTTCAGACCAAAAACCGAATTTTTTATATAAAAACTCAAAATATCTAAAATCGCTAATAACTTGGTAAATAAGCGTTTAATCGAGAAAACAAGCTCGATCTGTGATCACTCATATTTCAGACCAAAAATCGAATTTTTTATATAAAAACTCAAAATATCTAAAATCGCTAATAACTTGGTAAATAAGCGTTTAATCAAGGACAGAAGCTCGATCTGAGATCACTCATATTTCAGACCAAAAACCGAATTTTTTATATAAAAACTCAAAATATCTAACATCGCTAATAACTTGATAAATAAGCGTTTAATGAAGGAAAGAAGCTCGATCTGTGATCACTCATATTTCAGACCAAAAACCGATTTTTTTATATAAAAACTCAAAATTTCTAAAATCGCTAATAACTTGGTAAATAAGCGTTTAATCGAGAAAACTAGCTCTATCTGTGATCACTCATATATCAGACCAAAAACCGAATTTTTTATATAAAAACTCAAAATATCTAAAATCGCTAATAACTTGATAAATAAGCGTTTAATGAAGGAAAGAAGCTCGTTCTGTGATCACTCATATTTCAGACCAAAAATTTAATTTTTTATATAAAAACTCAAAATATCTAAAATCGCTAATAACTTGGCAAATAAGCGTTTAATCGAGAAAACAAGCTCGATCTGTGATCACTCATATTTCAAACAAAAAACCGATTTTTTTATATAAAAACTCAAAATATCTAAAATCGCTAATAACTTGATAAATAAGCGTTTAATCAAGGAAAGAAGCTCGATTTGTGATCACTCATATTTCAGACCAAAAACCGAATTTTTTATATAAAAACTCAAAATATCTAAAATCGCTAATAACTTGATAAATAAGCTCGTTCTGTGATCACTCATATTTCAGACCAAAAACCGAATTTTTTATATAAAAACTCAAAAATCTAAAATCGCTAATAACTTGATAAATAAGCGTTTAATGAAGGAAAGAAGCTAGTTCTGTGATCACTCATATTTCAGACCAAAAATTTAATTTTTTATATAAAAACTCAAAATATCTAAAATCGCTAATAACTTGATAAATAAGCTCGTTCTGTGATCACTCATATATCAGACCAAAAACCGAATTTTTTATATAAAAACTCAAAATATCTAAAATCGCTAATAACTTGGTAAATAAGCGTTTAATCGAGAAAACAAGCTCGATCTGTGACCACTCATATTTCAAACAAAAAACTGATTTTTTTATATAAAAACTCAAAATATCTAAAATCGCTAATAACTTGATAAATAAGCGTTTAATCAAGGAAAGAAGCTCGATTTGTGATCACTCATATTTCAGACCAAAAACCGAATTTTTTATATAAAAACTCAAAATATCTAAAATCGCTAATAACTTGATAAATAAGCGTTTAATGAAGGAAAGAAGCTCGATCTGTGATCACTCATATTTCAGACCAAAAACCTTTTTTTTTATATAAAAACTCAAAATTTCTAAAATCGCTAATAACTTGGTAAATAAGCGTTTAATGAAGGAAAGAAGCTCGTT
The DNA here is from genome assembly GCF_958450345.1 of Calliphora vicina. NCBI lineage: Eukaryota > Metazoa > Arthropoda > Insecta > Diptera > Calliphoridae > Calliphora > Calliphora vicina. The sequence goes on from NC_088781.1 coordinate 8,582,850, forward strand.
CTGTGATCACTCATATTTCAGACCAAACATTTAATTTTTTATATAAAAACTCAAAATATCTAAAATCGCTAATAACTTGGTAAATAAGCTTTAACTCGAGAAAACAAGCTCGATCTGTGATCACTCGTATTTAAAACTCAAAATATGTAAAATCGCTAATAACTTGGTAAATAAGCTTTAACTCGAGAAAACAAGCTCGATCTGTGATCACTCATATTTAAAACTCAAAATATCTAAAATCGCTAATAACTTGGTAAATAAGCATTTAATCGAGAAAAGAAGCTCGATCTGTGATCACTCATATTTTAGACCAAAAACCGATTTTTTATATAAAACTCAAAATATCTAAAATCGCTAATAACTTGGTAAATAAGCGTTTAATCGAGAAAAGAAGCTCGATCTGTGATCACTCATATTTCAGACCAAAAACCGAATTTTTTATATAAAAACTCAAAATATCTAACATCGCTAATAACTTGATAAATAAGCGTTTAATGAAGGAAAGAAGCTCGATCTGTGATCACTCATATTTTAGACCAAAAACCTATTTTTTATATAAAAACTCAAAATATCTAAAATCGCTAATAACTTGGTAAATAAGCGTTTAATCGAGAAAAGAAGCTCGATCTGTGATCACTCATATTTCAGATCAAACACCGAATTTTTTATATAAAATAAGAGTTCAATCAAGAAAATAGTTTGGAGATAACATCTGAAATTAACATTTAATTATGAAAAGAAGCTCGATCTGTGATCACTGATATTTCTGGATACTTTTAGATAGAACGATGGACACCTGTTCGAAGGCGATATCAGATATCTGGCACAAAAAATTTTAAAATTTAAAAATCTGAGCAAACGTTTCATAAATGGCTGAGAAACGTAGACAATATGAATATCAAATTAAATGTTTTTCAAAGTTCTTTCAAAAATGAAAGTGTTTACCATCAAATTGCAATAATGCCACTTTATAATTTCCAACTGGGATTTACACACTAGATTAATACTGTTGAGAGTGAGTTACAGAGATTTTTTGTTTTGTATTATTTTGTGATGACGCCGCCTTAACAAGGCCATCATCGTCACCAGCGTAGTCATCATAGACGACATCATGATTAAACCTACATTCATACATTTAGACACACATTTCCATACAAACCACGTTATTAATGCAAAACATAACTATGAAGTGGTTCTCATTTCATTTTCCTCTACAATTTTTTTTCCTTTTTTTGGTTTTGGTTGCAGCAACTAAAGACATACAAGGTGCTTGAGCTCAACTTGTGTTCCCGTGATTGTTTTCAATAAATGTTGGGAATGAGATTGTTTCCGTTTTTTGTTAAAATCTTTTTTATATTTTTTGCTTTCTTTCTTGGCAACACAGATGTTGTCATTGTAGCAAAAATGTAGTGCGGAATGTTTGTTATACTTACTGCAGCAAAAGCCCACATATACACTGAATATATGAGTGTGTTTGAGTTTAAGGATTTTGAGACATTTTTTTTCGCCAGTTTGTTTGTTGTTGATTATACAGACACTTTGGCATGAGAAGGGTTTATTTCATCAGAATTCTTGTTGTGGAATTTTGTTGTTGTTGTTGCTGGCTGTTTTTCGTGCTTGTGTTTGAAATTGAATTAATGCATATTGTGCAATTGCATAAACATGTTGCGTGCAACATGAGGTCAATTTGTGGTTAAACGATGGAGGCGATAATAACGATAATGATCGCATCATCATCATCGCCATGGTTGTCGTCTCCTCTTTTGTGACCAATATGCATACTTATACACATCATCAATTAGATTATGTTAAAACCATGAATTTGATGCGAGAATAATTTCAATTTAAATGAAAAGTTATTAATTTAAATGAAAACAAGTTACAAGTTAACAAATATTTAAATTTAGGGCAATATTTTCTAAATTCCGGCGCCAAGTTATAGTTTTTTGTAGAAAACAAAAACCATAAATTGTCTGAGTTTAAAAAATCGAAGTCTATTTACAAAAACCTAATTCATGATACAATATTGGTTTTGTAATTCCCATATGTTTGAAAAGAGAGTAATTTTGTTTAATTTTTCCATTGACATTTCTCTCTCCTCCCTTCTCTATATTTATTCTATGACAAAAACTTAATAAAATAAATATTTTGTTCTCCAAAATATTCTTTTGATTAAAACTCTTATAATTGCAAACCCTAATATATACCCTGTGTTGAGTAAATCAAAATCCAATCAAACACATTGAATCCTTATAATTTCCAACAATTCCCAAATACACTTGAGAAAATCTCTGACAAACATTAATTTTCATTCAACTACTATCAATTTATTAGCTGGCCAATGATTGTCTATGGAAATTAATGAAAAATTCGTTAAAATCACCAAAAGTTGTCGTGCAATATCAAGCTGACATGTAACGTTGCAGTAATCTCTCAGGACCACACCCAATTAATGTCAATAGCCAGCCACAAAATGAGAGAATACAAAAAAATAATAATGAAAAAATCATTGGGAAAATATTGTAGTATTGGCAAGAAATGCTGAGATGTATTACAAACAAATATCAGTACTTGATTATATTTATAAATCGTTGTTTTTTTTTTAAAAAAATTTTGTTCATGACTTTCAGTTTTATTCCGCAATCTGCAATATAGTTATTTTTTCTGTCGTTTTTAGTAAACTTGACTCTTGGCTGTCAGTTTGATTGACAGCAGCTTGACCCAGTACTTTTAAAAAAGATGAGACATTGAAAAGAGAGCTGTGGTGTGGCAAAACAAAAAAAATAGTGTAGCTGAAAAACATAAGTGGTTTGGTCATCACTACACAGACTGCAGTTTAATTACACCACACTGCATTAACCATGAATGTCAATCACAGTCGTTACTATTTTTTTTTTGCATTTGGAATTACTAAGGTAGTGAGAGCTTGAACTGTGTTGTGCTACATGAAATCAAAATTAGCCAATTGTTTTAACAGCTAAAGTTGAAGTGTTAGGGATGATGTGGAAAAATGTTTAAGCATTTTGTAATACTAGTAGGTTTTGTTAAGGAGTTGTTTTAATAGATTAGAGATTTATGAATTAAAGGCCAAGAGTAGGCTATATAAGTAGAGTATGAGGGATAGACTAAATTATTAGTAATAATTGTCTCTCTGTACACGCAGAGATACAGCTGTACAAGTTTACTCTAACCATTTCAATAAGCTTACATGTTTTATTTTAACAATATTATGGCAACTGTTAGTATTTGTTTGCAATAACCATAATATGTTAAAGTTACGACTCACATGAAATAATTCATCATAAACATGATTGCCATAAACATATATTTATTTACTGCAATCATACATATCTTTGCAACAATCAAGTGAATCCTAAATTGACCATATTATGGTTACATTAATCATACAAATAATTACTGTGACTATAATATTGTTAAAAATCTTGGAAAAATTTTAAAATGGTCACAGCAAACATGTACAACTATATTTTTTCTCTGGGTGAGGATATCATTTTATTAACCTTTAACTGTCGAGGTGAAATTTTAGGACATAGTTAATTTGCTTTTTAAAAATAAGCTACCATATTTCTAATTACAAAAAATAAAGAAAAAAATATCAAAAACTTATAAAAAAATAAGAATTTAAAGAAAATCAAAAACTTAAGGGACATTTACTCACAGCCAAATGTATATATTTAAGGATATAAAAGAGATCATAAACAAAAATAATCAAGTGTAGAAACTACAGGACATCCTTTTTGGAGGATTTTACTCATCAAAATCTGTATTCGCACGTTTTTCAAATGTGGTAAAATCATTTGTCTTGCAATCTTTTTTAAAAAGTCTGAAAAATAATGTAAGAGTTGATTTAACAAATATCCAAAATAACACAGTTGTGCTCTGCCAAAACACAACTGTGTAACAACGATCACGATATGAGAAGATACTAAAATTTAATTGATAGAGCGCAATGGAAGAGAGTATTTTAAAAAAATGTAAAGAGAGGGTAAAATTTACCACCACCTCAAGTTAAATGTTAAGCATTATTAAAATATTTTGGTGTGACTGTTCATAAGTGAAATCGATGTGTCATCAGCAGACAATGATCTACATAATAAGATTCCGTCGCATATGACTCGGAAGCTTGTACTTTCTAATGAACGAGTTTGAGGTCATTTCCTTTTCTGAATATTCCCCCAAAGAGTTATTGAAATTTGGGGCAATACTTACTCTTCAGTTCAGTTCTCATAAAGCGAAATATGACTCATCCACTTTCAATTAATAAAAAAACTCAAATAAATGTTATAAACTAATTTGTAGTTCTTTGTTTTCTATTGTCTAACCTTATATTCATATGCATATTTCGGCATTTCATCGATCAAGAACGTGACATTCGTGTGCCTTTTTTTGGTTTCCATTTTCGATTGCTTTTTAGGAACTACGTTTGATGCAAAAGGTATGTTTTGTTGTTTGGCAATAAATATCGATTCAAAACGCGACAAAATATAGAACTCGTTTTCGACTAAATCTAGAAGAAGTAAAAAAATCTGGGAATTGCAACATAATTTTTGACTTTCTCTTGATTATTATCATGATTTATTACGCAAATTATTTTCCCGTCAAGTTTATAATAAGGATTAATATCTACTCAAAACAAGTACAGTGCACTCGCGATAATATGAACTAATTAAAACCAGGCCAGTTCACTTTTGCAAGAAATTTGCGAATGACAAATAATTCCCGTCTAGGCATATCCCCAAATTGAACGAGTAAGAAAGAATGGTCTGTCAAGCCCGACCATATAATACCCTACACTAAGTAAAAGAGCAAAAACATTGTTCTTTTAAAATTTCAATAATTAATTTTTTTGAGTGATTTTCGGAAGTGGGCTTTATATGGGAGCTATGACCAATAATGGACCGATCATATGAAATCTATATGAAAGTTACCTATGTTGAATTTTGTGTGTATACCAACATTTTTAAGCGATTTATGAACGTTAAAGTGATTTTCGGAAGCGGGTCTATATGGGAGCTATGACTAATTATTTCGAAATTGCGACCTGTACTCTGCGCACAAGATTTACATTGACAGCCAGCCAGCCAGACGGACCGACATCGTTCAATTGACTCAGAAAGTGATGCTAAGTCGATCGGTATACTTTAAGGTGGGTGTTAGACCAATATTTTTGGGCGTTACAAACATCTGCACAAACGCATTATACCCTCCCCACTATTGTGGTGTAGGGTATAATTAGAATTTAGCCACTACCCTGTTCATATTATCGCAAGTGAACTTTAAGAACCCTACACAGAGTAAATGAGAAAAAACAATTTTCTTTCAAAATTTCAATAATTTATTTTCGTGAGTGCTTTTCGGTAGTGGGCATTATATGGGAACAATGAGAAACTATCGCGGATCAATCATCATCAAATTGGGTGACATGACATCCGAATATATAAAACTTTTTGGAACAAAATTTGTGTAGATACCTATGTAAATTAAAGATTTACGGCCAATAAAGAACTACTTTGAGAGTACATTTAATAGGGGGCTAGGTGTCCTTGTCTAATAGTCCTTGAATGCGCTTACATGTGTTGGATATCTTTATTATTTGGAGAGATATTTAGGTTTATTAATTTAGTTTTTTTTTAATTTCGCTTTATCTTTTTATAGTTTTTTAGATATGGCTGGCCTATGGAGGGTCCAAATATATTTATAAAACAACATCTATATTAGCGATACAATTCTAAATAAAATATTAACAACTGTTGACAGTTATCTCCTCCCTATAAAAAGTTACACGCATCCAAAGTTGGAATATGTAAAAAGGGCCGAATTTTTTATTTTGTTTCCTAATATATATTTTTTCTTTCGTAGAAAAAAATTTTCTTCAGGACTATATGCAATTTTTATATGATCCGGAAAGAGAAAATAATGCAAAAGCGTGTAGAGTAAAATTTGGCTCCCCTGAGCTGACACAACACCGCCCAGACTTATCCAAACTTGGATAATTTTTAAAAAAAAATTTGTTTGAGAAAAAAAATCTAAAAAGGCAAAGCACCATTCCTCGATAAAGCTCCATATTTGTATAACACTATTGCTGAATTCACAATGATTTGTATCGTGTATCTTGTATTAAATACAATTTTTGTTTATTAGTTTGTGAACACCCATTGTATATTGTATGAATGTTTTTGAAAGCGTAGTATGTATAACAAGTAGACCGACTTTCATTTTTTTTCAAATTACTCTCTCACATATATGGTTACTATGTGTGCTCAGAGAAATTTATAGCTGTAAATCAATACAACTTTTTAAAAACATACAAAATAAAAGTGTATAAGTGTATTTAATTTTTGTATGAAAATTTCCAACAAGCTTACACTATTGTATTTGAATTCAATAATACACTCTATACAATGATACAAGGGGTTTTGTGAATTCAGCATATATGTTTCTTAAATGTTTACAAAGTTTTTTTTATTTTCTCGCGATAAATAACGTCAGCATAAGCGGTTTTCTAAAAAAACTCAGTTTTTGGAATATATATTCCCGTTTTAGGAATTTCGATATTTGAACATAAACAATTTCAAAAATTCGAATGCCATTGATTTAAGGACATTTGAGTCTATATTACTTTGAAAGTTTGTTATTATATCTTTAAACGTAAAAATTTTACATTAATGCAAATTTTATATTTTTATTCGTGGAAAATCATCACATTATAATTTTTTTAGTTTTTAAGGTAAATGACATCCGAAAAATTTATAAAATTATTTGGTTTTACTAAAATATCAATCTTCAAGTTCTATGGTTTTCACGAATATCAAATACTTATATAAAAATCCTTTATTTACTCCTCAGAAGTTTCATAAACCTTGCCATAACACAGTACAACATTTTTCAGTTCATTGCTTTGGGACTCAATTCTGACAATTGCACGTGAAAGTAGCCCCAAAAATAAGAACTTCTGCATCATTAGTTTTGTCAAGTTGGCTGCCGTATTAATTTAATGGCCATACGATTTTTTTTTCCTCAAGGTGGATTTTTAGTACTTTTTCTATATTTTAGCACTGTTATATCTCGTATACCGTAAGGAATATCTCTTTTGTGGCTGAAGCAAAGTTGTAGATATTGAATAGTAGAAAAAAAGTACGGAACATACCTACCCGAAAAAGGTGCATCCAGTGCCTTAAAAATCGCAAAAATACCCATTTTTTTAAATTTTTTACCAATTTTTCACCTTTTTTGCTCAATAACTGGATTACAAATCCAATTATAGACTGATCACCATGAAATTAGGTCGTGTGATTTGTGTCTATATAAAAGTTATTTATCATGAATTTTGTATGTATACCATCATTTTTAACAGATTTATTCACTTTAAAGTGATTTTCGGAAGCTGGTCTTATATGGGAGCTATGAATAATTATGGACCGATCATAAACAAATACGGTACATTTGTGGTTGTGGCACAAATGAATATGAGAAAACTATAATTCTAAAATAATTTAAACTCTGTATTAATAAATTTATTACCATTCTATGGAGGTTAGCTAAAAACGAAGTTTAGCTAAGCATGATCGGCTTAGTAGCAATGACCTCTCCCTTATAAAGGAAAATTAAAGTAAGGCTTGATATTTACATAAAAGGTTTAAAAATGGGTGGGATCACAGCAGTGGAGTGGTATCTCCCATACAAAATTAGTTAGTTATTTTCGAATATCAAGTGAACTGTAATTGAGAGATTCTCAAATTTTGTATGTGTTATTTCCATTCATATTTTTTTAATTTTACTAGGGTTGGGGTAGCGAAGTGCACCATGTCATGCTAGTATAAATAATACAGTGACCATAATATTGTAAAAAAACGTATAAAAATGTTGAAATATTTACTGTGAACATATAGAACTATATTTGGGTTTTGAGTGTAGGTTAAGTTAGACTGTGGAATACTTCTGACTACTCTATAGATCGCCTTACGATTCCTTGCGAATTGTATGATTTATGAGATATTTTGTAGGAACTAGAAGTGGGCACGTTATTATTCATTTTGAATTCAAATAATCAACATATTGACAAAATACATCTGTATATTTCGCAGAAGTTTTCCTAGTATATAAAATTAATTATCCATAAATTACTCAACAATATCACAAAAACTTTATTAGTATAGTTTATTTTTGCACTAAAAGTATCCTATATTCTCATAATTTATGCTCATTACTAAAGATTTACCTTCAGCATCATAGTCCTCAACTACATTTCTATGGACACATTGTTCTTAGTAGCAAAGGTGATGATCACAGTCATCGTCAGCACCTTTTTATTCAGTCATAATTGTAACTATTGTTATCATTATCACCTTTATTTTATTATTAAGTATTATTCTCATAGTCATCGTCGTTGTCGTCATCATCGTTGTCATTATCAACGTCATCATCCTTCTCATTATAATCATGGTCAGTTTTAAGCTTTTAGCCAGTTAAGTTTCGTTAACAATCTACTTTCGCTTTTTTTTTCCCAAATAGACAATTTTTATTATTGTCCATAATTTTTCTTTACGAGTCATTTTCTGTTTTTTTCCACTGTTTATGTTTTAATTTAACCTGCAGTTTTTTTCTGTTGTCGTTTATTATTATGTTTTTTTTTTTGTAGCTGTTTTTCTCTTAACGTAACGAATTAATGACTAAATTTTTGTGATGAACTTGAGCCACATTGTTCCACTTCAACGTAAATGCCAGAGATTTCAAACATGCTGCAAAACAAAGTTGAAAGCTTGGATACAACAAAGTGAAAAATGCAAAAAAAAGAGAAAAAAACTTTAAAAGGTGAGGAAGGAAGTTGGAACAGGATATACAACATCATTTTTATATCCTTCGTCGTTGAGGCATTCAAGTCTCGGGGACGTAGGAATGGTCACTGAGAGCTTTTTGCGCTTCGAATCAATGTAAAATGTGGACTGTCAGGGAGTGACGAAGTAAACTAGCTGCTGCTGCCTTGACTGTTTGCTGGTTGGCTGCATGTCAAATTTGACTCTTTGTCCGTCTGTCTTGTGGACTGTCTCTTTTAGTGATTTTTTTCACTTGTTTTGTAAAAATTCATTATTGTTGGTGTTGCTGTTTCTGTTGATTTTCTTTTTTTTTGGGATTTTGTTGTTTAATTTTTTCTCAGTTTTTGTTTTGTCGCTTCTCCAGTGCTGACGATGATTGTGATGAAGGTTATTTAGTGTTTTTACTGTTGCTGTTGGTGTGGTCTTTGTTATTGTTGCTGTTTAAATTGTGAGGTGTTAAATTATTTGCCATGAGTGTTTTTGGCTGTTTCTAGCCATGTTGACTGAGTTTTATTTATGATGATACTTCAGTTGTCCTGGCAATGATGATGACGTTTTGCAATGATAATGACCATAATGATGAGCATGTTGCTGATGATGGGTTTGCTCGGCTTGGTCTAGCATTTAATCATCATAAGTGTTTTGCTTATGTTTAACTTTCTTAGAATTTTTTTCCCGGTGTATTTATTTTTTTTAATTTTTTGCTCTACTTTAGTTAACAACAACAGGATTCTGTACTTATTTTACCTTACCTGACTGACTATAGAATTTTATTAATTTCTTTTATTTTTGTTGTGTATGTTGTTTTACCTTGTCAACGTTTTTTTCTGATTTTTTTAATTCTATTAAATACAAACATTAAAATATTGTTGACATTAATAACCCTAAACCATTAACAACCGAAAACAGAAGGTTGACAAAAAGGTTTCCTGTTTTAAGAGGGTTTCGTAAGTTTCCTTTTCAAATGAAATGAGTTCAAATACAAGTTGATGGAAGTACTTTAATCTTTCAATGAAGTTAGATTTAAATTTTGTATTTGTGTTAATATTAGTTAAATGTGTAATCTGCAGATATTCCTAGGTAAAATCAGTTCTCAGTGAATAAAAAAAATTAGTGTTAAATTTAAAGCCACGCGTTTTGTATAAATCATTTTATTTTCATAAATTTATATTCGTACTACTTATATGTGTATTCATATTTCAAGTATAACTATATTTTTTATTCCACACATCACGTGATAAATAGTAACCAATGTCCATGATAACCTAGTACTTCTATGTATAAAACAATTGTATATTTCAATTTCTGACCAAGCCTATCGAAACTGACTGAAATCGGTCCATACCAATGTCTTCCCGAAATTTGACTTTATCTGTCATAAATGTTTAATTTAAATATGTATCTCCACAGATTTGACGTTAAGTGAACCAACTTTTAAAATCGATCTTCCGATCGGGATGAAATTTGCACCAAGGTTAGACCTATTGGATAGTAATTCAGACACAATTTTTCAATAAGACCGGTCAAGAACTCTCGGAGTTAGAGGGAGTTAGAGACATTTGGCCAAATATGTGATTTTGCGAGTGGGATAGATGCGAGTGGGATATATAGCAAAATAAATGTTTTGTAACTCAAGATATACAATTTTTTACTTTTTTTTTTTGGCAAAATCTAACTTTTTTCCAAAATGAGCCCTCTTTTTAAATGTTTTTTTTACTCAAATTAAAGCTTAGGCGCATTCCTTTAAGAGCTTTTTGGTCTCTTAGTGGGATGCGTATAGCTTGAGTTACAATTCATTTATTTTGCTATATATCGGTCCATAATTAGTCATAGCTCCCATATAATCCCGCTTTCGAAAATCACTTTAACGTGCATAAATCTTTTAAAAATGTTGGTATACATACAAAATTCAACATAAATAACTTTCATATAGACATAAATCACACGACTTAATTTCATGGTGGTAGGTCCATAACTGGCCATAGCTCCCATATAAGGCCCACTTCCGAAAATCACTCACGAATATAAATTATAAATTTAAAAAAAAATATTTTTGATCATTTACTTAGCCTTACCATACTTTCTTTACCTTTTCGCCCAAAAAAGAGCAAAAATTTATTAATTTAATTTATTTTTGAATCCGCTATTGATATTGCTCTGAAATCGTTTGTATATTATTGGTAATTTAGATGTCCAACTAACAAAAAAATTCGAGTCCATTCGGTCCAAAAGTACGACCTATATTTTTAAAAAAGCGGACCAACATTAGACGAATCCGTAATTCTTACTTCGTACTAATACCGTAGTTAGCCGACTGAGAGCCGATGCATTTGTACTCATTAGATAACAAGTTGTAGTTAGCCAACGAGAGCTGAAGAAATTATCTTCTCTGATTGCATCCATTACTCATAATTAATCATTAGCCGACTGAGAGCAGAATCAATTATCTCGTCGGATTGTACTCATTAGCTAGTTTTAGCCAATAAATAATTAATAATAAATAAAACCCATAATTAATTGTTAGTCGACCGAGAGACTAAGTATTTTTGAATCTAATTGAGATATCGACTTGAAATTTTTTTTTGTAAGACCAACAATTAACTTTTCTAAAGAGAACAATATATCTCGGAATAAATGTGGATCAAATTGTTCCTAATATTTGCAATCCCATTGAAATTTTGATATAAATTTTAGTTTTAGAAACTCAATGAATTTGTAATATGTAATAAAATCTTTATTTATTAACGAAACTCAATGAAATTTTCAACGTTTTTTGTGCTTGTCATTCTAAATAACAAGGTGTAAAAAAACTTGTCAAAAGGTCAAAGGCAATCCCGCAATTCCTAAAAATTGGAGCGAAAATCCCAAAAATGGTATTTTTTTACAATTTTGCCACATTTCCTTTGGAGCTGGGAAAATACTTTGGCGATAAATAGGGAACACATCAAGGTTTCCAAAGCTGCTTTTTGTTTTCTGATCCCAGCTTTGGGATTTTAGAACATGTGGCCTAAAGTTGAATTTTTGATACAAAATTGGTCAAATTCCGAAGAGCATAGGGGCGACATATTTGAAAAATAAAGATACCTTACAGAAAAACATAAAAGTTTTATATATTCTTAAAGAAAGTTTTCGCCCAAAAAACAGCAAAAATCTACTATGTTTTTAATATTTAAATTGAAAATCGTTTATTTTTGGATTCATGGTAGAAGATATTGAGCTCAAATCTTTTGTATATTATTACTAATTTAGTTGTCTAACTAACACAAAACAATTTAAAACTTATATTTTTAAATGCCTATAACTCGAAAATTAGATGAGATAAATAGAACACGCAAGCATTTTTATTGAAGACATAACCGAGAGCTTTTCAAAAATATTAAAATAAATATTAAATATAAATACTGAAATCGGATGGGAAACAAAAAATGGCATGTATTTCAAAATTTTATATGTCGAAGGTACCCCCATATCGACGCCCCGGGAGCGTTTGTATGGACCATTTTAATAACTTAAACTCGAATGCTCCTTGGCGGACCGGCCCTTTAGAAATGCCAGATTTATTTCCAAAAAATTTCGATTCTGCCCCATTGTGGGAAGAAAACAAAAACTGCATCACAAGTTTTTTCAAAAATTATCGAGAAAAGAGTACGAGCTTGCCAGCATACGGCATTTTTTAAGATTTCAAAATAAATGTACATCATACTTGACATTTGATTCATTTGTATTTACATACATATGCAGTAGTCTGAAAAGTGCGTATACACTTTATGTGTTTACGGACTTTTGAGACTACTCAGACTACTGTAATTAGTGAAATTTTTTAGACAATGAAAATCTTAAAATCGTTCCATCGATTAAAATTTAAAACTTTCAGTTTGTTGGAGATTGAGTTGAATAATAGATTCGGTTCTAAAAAAATTAGATTTAAGTCGAACTATAATGATTTTCATGATCATAAAAAATTCACTGGTGTTTACTCATTTTTGAGGATCTCTGTATTTATTTTCCAATGCTTTTCTAAAAAATTTGTCTATGAAAATTTATACATTTTCAATTGTTTTCTATCGTTTTCCACAGATCTCTATGAAAATATATCGATATCAATGTTTCATTACTGATTATTGATGTACAAACATTTACTATAAAAATTTATTGATATCCAAACAAGAAAGAAAATGTTTGATAACATTTTAGAAAAATTTGATAAAAATTAGGCAATTTTTCAGATGAAATACAATAGTTTATGTACAATTTCTCAGTATCTGCACCAAATGAAAAATGTCACAGAAGACATCTTAATTTTTATTCTCTTTAATAACATGCTGTGTATCAAATAAATTAAAAGATTAAAAGAATGAAATAGAAAACAATTACGGAAAATTTTAAAAATTTCATTAACAAGAAATTTCGTTAAAAAAACACTCCAGCCACAAAACAGCAAGAAACATCTTTAATTTAAAGAATTTCAATTGTTTTCGTAAATTACGAGGAATTTTTTGTTTGGTATTTTTGTTCTTTTTTGCCGTAAATATTTAAAAATTGTTAAGCAAAATAAATGTTTAGCTGTCTACAAAACTAATTGCTAGAAATATGTTAACGAGATGTTAAAGCAGATATTTCACTTGCTTTCATTTTTTTTATTTTCTGTTTGCTTCCACTTTTAGTTTAAATGTGTCAGCAGAATTGAAATCATTTATCATTTGAACAGCAACGTAACATGGACGCACCTCCAACTTGAATTTGTTAGTGCGAGTGTGTTTGTGTTGGTTTTTTCCATTATTTTATTTTCGCTTTCGAGGAAAAACAATTCACTTTAAAACCACATAATTGTTAAAATATTAATTTAGTTATAAGAACAGAATGACTAATGTTCACGAAATGTCTTCATTACATTTTGGTATTTATTTGTAGCAACCCAAATGTAGATTCTATTTGAAAATAAGGTTTTTATTTATATATTTTTGCATTTCTACCATTTATTTTAACATTTCTAAGGAAATTTTTGTTTGTTGTTGGTTCATTGAACTTATGGGTAAAAGATTCCGGTTACAGCTGTTTGTAGTATGTAAGTATTTCTGTTGCGAGGTGTAACCTTTTTGTCTTAACCATTTAACCCTTGGAATATGTTAACTGATGTTAGACATCAGTTTATAGATTAAACACAAACCAACATTAGATTAATTACAAGTTTGCTTAGGGATGGTTGGTTGGTTGGTTGATTGTTTGGAGGAATGGATAGATGCATACGTTTCATTTTAATATACTCTAAAGTTACACATGATTTTGTTGATGAGGGTAAATGATGATAAATACATTCATAATTAAGTTTTTATGTATATCGAGAATTCTCAGCTGAGGCTTTTCTTTTTGTACATTAATATGTTCTATAGTTGTTGCTATTACCTTTTACAACTGAAATTTCAAATCGCTTTAGTCATGTCCATAATTTTATTTGTAGGAGCAACATCTAGTCTTGAAAACACGTGCTTCATAGTAGTTTTATTATATATCTGTTCTCAAATTGGTTCTAAACATCTGCTTTTAACTATAGTAATTAATCAATTAAGAACAACTTTTTATTTTATGAAATTTCTAACCTGCTTCTAAGTGTCACAAATACTATTTCAAATTAGAAAGTAAGTGTACATTAGGCTGTCGTTATCAATCATCAAATTTCATGCATACCTAAATTCCAAATTTTCCATTTCAAATTTTTTTTAAATGATTCAGTCAAGTTTATTTTTTGGTCTCAAATTTGTTATATTTATTTCGTAGCTTTTATTATTGCGTATATCGTCACCTAAAATGCAAAATAACGTAACATCACTTTTCATAAGTTTATAGGAGGAGCAAAAAACGATATAAAATGAAAACTACTTGAGATATTGAAACAAAATTTTCAAATCTGAATTACAATGACTCTAGAAATATATTTTATGAAAAAAAAACAATTTTTTCAAAGCACACTTTAAGATATGTGGCTTACGTTTTTTTGAATTGTTATTTTCTGAAACAAAAAAACGTATCATCAATATAAATTTTTATGAAAAAATAAAAACTTAAACAAAAATATTTTTTTTATTTTAAATAAAAGCAGTTTATTTTAATTACTAACAACTACTTTTTTACTGCAAAAAATATTCAATTGTAACAAATTTATTAAAAAAAAGATTAAGATACTACCTAAAATAAGGAAAAAACTATTTATTAATTAATTACTCAAAGCGTATACGTTATTTTGTTTAAAAAAATCATGTACCTGATGATACTTTAGTTTCAATTTTGGTTATAACTTGGTTATTTTTGATATTAAAAGTTTAAAATTTTGTACATATATGTAATATGGTGTAGTGAATCGTAATCAATAATAAAATCAATTTCGAATTTTTCTAATAACTTTGTGTTTTGCATTTTAGGTGACGATATGATTAAAAATGCGGAATTTTTTTTAAAAATTTCTTCAAATTATTAGCCATTGACCATTTTTCATCTTTCTGGCAACATATGGATTTCGAGTCAAAAGAACTGCTCATCTTTTGGGGCCAAGAATGAATCAAGCCAATTCCGGATACTCTGTTCTGAAGTGAATAGTATTCAGAGAGATAGTATTTTGCATCGTTCAAAACAATTAGCAGTCGGTTGGCTCTGGACTATAAAGCGGGTGAGACAATACTTCCCAACCACTTCATTCTAAATACTTTTTAACATGTATTGCAACACTTGATCGATGGAATATTACGGTTTCACGTCTGGGCATGTTTCGGCCAATAATTGTTTCAAACGAATCAGTTCCATTCGTTGCAGGCTCCCTGTGATAGTCTGGCCAGATTTCAGCAGATCATAATGGATAGTAGCATTTTGTTCCCACCAGATACAGAGAATTACCTTAGTACCGTGGATATTTGGTGTCGATGGCAGGTCTTCACATACGATCTCTTACGCTTCGGGTTATTGAAATCGATCAATTTTTCATCGCAAGTAATGATTTTCTTTACGTCATTTCGAACATATAAAATAGTATTTCAAGGTCACTTTGTATGCTACCCATTTTTCCTACTTTTCTTGCTCGCAAAGGTTTTGAAATTGCTGCTTGAGAAGCTTCCAAAGATTATGCAAGCTTGGTTGGTTTGACAACAATCTTCATGGAAATTGTGCCTCCAATGCTTGGTCTTCAAACTTCTTTGGCTGTCCTGGTCGGTCTTTGTCTTTAGTGTCAAAATCACCACTTCTGAACCGCATTACCATCTCTTGCGCATTTAAACCGATTAAACACACTTACCGTAAGCTATGTTGAGCTTCAGCGGCACTTTTGTCACACAAGTAAGAGATCTATTTAAATTAATATTTTTAAAATAGTTTTGTTACTTTTTTTTAAAAAACATATTTTCCAATTTTTTTTTTTTTAATTTATTAGTATAACAATTTAAGAGAAAAATTTTTTGGTGAAAAAAAATTCGGTTTAAAAAATATTTTTCCCGATTTTGAACCATTGCAGATCCAACATACTATAGAATTATATACATTGAAATATCTATCAGTAGATATCCATATTGTCTATATTAATGACCTAGTAATACAGATATAGTTCAAAAATAGCCCTAAAATCGAGGTTGTCCCAGTATTTTAACGGAGTTTGATGAATTCCCGATAAATTGATGTATCAATCATGTTTGGGGGCTACGGAAAGTTGATTTCAACTTACAGAGGGACGTGGCTATATCGACTTCGTTATTTATAATGGTCCAGAGTCGTAAATGAAAAATGTAGAAATTACAAATGGAATGACAAACTTATACATACCCTTGCCACTCATGGTCTTTTATCTTTTTATTATTAAAATTTTTTTCTCAACATTTAAATTATACAGACATGAGTTTTTCAATAGAAAACAAGTAAGAAAGTATGAACGGTCAAGCCCGAACATATAATACCCTACACTAAGTAGAAAAGCAAAAACATTTTTCTTTTAAAATTACAATAATTTATATTTTTGAGTGATTTTCGGAAGTGGGCCTTATATGGGAGCTATGACCAATTATGGACCGATCACCATGACATTAGGTCGTATGATTTATGTCTATTTGAAAGATTACTATGTTGAATTTTGTGAATATACCAACATTTTTAAGCGATTTATGCACGTTAAAGTGATTTTCAGACCGATCGTAACAAAATTTGATGACATGAATTTTGTATATATAAAACTTATTTGGAGCGAATTTGTGGAGATACATTTATAAATTAAACATTTATGACCGATAAAGTCCAATTTCGGAAGGACATTTGTATGGGGGCTAGGTGAAATAATGGAACGATTTCAGCCAGTTTCAATAGACTTGGTCCTTGGGCCGAAAAATTTGATCGAAATAGCTTCAAAATTGCGACCTGTGCTCTGCGCATACGATTTACATGGACAGCCAGCCTGCCAACCAGCCAGATGGACGGACATCGTTTAATCGACTCAGAAAGTGATTCTAAGGTGGAGACTTTAAGGTGGGTGTTAGACTAATATTTGTGGGCGTTACAAACATCTGCACAAACGCATAATAATAGCAAAAGAAAATGTCAAAAGGGTTGTGTTTTGTAAAGAGGGTTAAATATATTTCACTCTAGTTGCCTACTAAAAATTGTATTTTGCTCTCGATCTGCAAATCATAACCTGCAAAAAGATAACCTCGAAAAGCAAATGCATCCACAATCTGTCATTCTTTTTGTTGATATTGAGCTGGAGTCATCGTCCCACTGTACTTTTTCGATTATGGCTGGTCAACATTGATTGTTACTGGTGTCCGATATGGACATATGGTTTCTACATGACATACAGCCCGTAACATAATTAGATTACTTCATGTATGGTATCTCGTTTCAATGAAGGAATCTGAACACAGCATCAACAAAATTCAGCCCCATTTATGCAAAATCTTCAAGGAAAATTTCCCGATAAGCTACTTCATAAATTACTCTATGCTAGATTGAAGAAAATGATAAGAATTTAAAGAAAAAAACTGTGATCTCTATTTAATTGAATTCTTTCATATATTTCGGTAACCCTTCATTAAATCATGGTTAACAGGACGTATGACTAATAAATAATATAACAAATACTAAATATTAATCATACGTCATGTAGGTGTTAGGTAGTGTTTAAATATGTATGTAAATTCTAAAATAGTGGCTTCTTTGACAAAGTTTGTATTAAGTAATTATAAAGGTTGACCTACACTTTTAGAAAATTTATTTTATAGTTACTATTTTTGCACAAAAGAAGAACCAGAGGCTGTCAAAGTTTTAGGAGTTTTGTACTTCCACTGCTTAATATTGACCGATTGGCTTAACCTTAAACGTTTTTACTACAGAAAATTAAACTAAATTGCAGTGGGGTCGATTCTAAAGCAAATTTTAATAAACAAATATGTATCGTCTAAACTTCTGGACCTATTGAAAGAATGTTTTTTCAAGAATTATAAAGAAGTATCTAAACATTTAGAAACTTACACTTTCAGCTACCCCATTAGAATTGCAGTTATACAGTCGACAAAAAAAGTCGACTATTCAGCCTTTAGACTTTTCTCGACTTTTCGAGCTTTTTTAAATTTTATTATTCGATTGTTCGAACAATCGTATAACCCTAGTAGGTTCTACTAATGTTAGTGGAAAAAAAGAGTTTTACTTCAGCCAAAAAATGAGAATTATGTAAAGCTACAAAAGGATTCCTAATCGGCGATGCTCACATTTTTAAATGCAATATTACTAACTTTAAACAAACACAATATCAAATATTTCCAATCAATTTATATTTCCCCTTTAAATAAAATTAAATTAACTTGCATATAACTTTAGGACACTAACAATTCAATTTGTTATTTACCAAAAAAAATTAACATTTTACCAATAATTTAACAGACTTTATATACTGACTGACATTTGGCATTTAAATTGTATTAGAAACATAAATATTTTCACGCTTCTGACAGCAAAAGTTTCTCCTATTTTACACTCTATATTGTTTTGTATTTTATTTGATTATGTTCTGTTATTTAGAAAGACACTTCCGGGAAAAATATAACAAAAAAAAGAAGAAAATTCAAGCTACTGGAAACTAAACCAAAAAAAAGAAGAAAAACTGAAACGAAAATTAGAAAACACAACAAAAGAAAAAAAAAACGTTGAAAAGAAAAGTTCTACGGTTGGGAACCCTGGGTCGTTGTATAAAATTTGCATGGCTAATGAAGTGTTAGTCAATGTTTGTCAAAGTGGGCTGTTGCTGGAGCTGCTGCTTTGGCACATTTTAGCTCTAAATTTTATGGCATGATGGGATAAATATTATTGCTGTTCGCTAACACACTAGCCAAATGTTATTGTAGCAATATTTCTTTTATATATTTAACACAAAACACAGTGTTAGAAAAAAAGTCAGTAAATTTTTATGGTTTTCTAAAAAGAGGGCGTTTTGCTTTAATAATTTTTGTGTTTTTTATTTAAATTATTATAATAAATGTTGACAAAAAAACAAACAACAATAACATCAGCTGTGGCAAAAAGAAATCTGTTTTTGTGAATGTTTTTGGTCAACAA
The DNA here is from genome assembly GCF_958450345.1 of Calliphora vicina. NCBI lineage: Eukaryota > Metazoa > Arthropoda > Insecta > Diptera > Calliphoridae > Calliphora > Calliphora vicina. The sequence goes on from NC_088781.1 coordinate 8,602,259, forward strand.
CACAAAAACGAAACCAAAATGATTTCTATAAAAATTTGACGTGTCACTCGCAACTTTTGGATTAAATTATTTATATTTTTTTTTTCGATGCTGCTGCCGCTGCTACTACTGTTTTTGTTGTTTGCTGTATTGGCCTTCCACTTTTTTGTTTTATTTTGTTTTGCTTTGAATGTCCTTTTTAAAAGAGAGTAAAAAAAATTATATGACTTTTTTATGATTAAGTGACTGAGTGTTGCTGTGTGTGTGTATGTTTGTAGAAGACTTTGTATGTTATTGTTGTTTTATTTAAATAGCGGTTTGTTTTTTTATGTGCGGCCATATATACGCTTTAATTTTTTTTTTTGTATTTCTCGGGATGTCACGCAAATTTGTGTTTATTCGTTTGACAAAAAGGTCATTATTTAATTTGAGTACTCATACACTGTGGTAGATAAGTAGAAGAACAACTTGATCAAAAAGTATTATATATAAAATCCAATTCCTGATACATCATCCAAAAATTTACATTGGGTTTGTGTTAATTTTTTCGCACACATACCCCATAAATTGATTTAGGCATTTCCACTTCTGAAATTTTTAAAACCTCACGATTTTGTTTACAAATTTCGATTTTTGAAAAGTAACAAAATTTGACAAAGTATGAAAATTTATCTTGTAAAGCTGTGCTGGGATTTTTGGGATGGACAAAAATTTGTCGATATTGTGCCATCGGTTTTTCGAAAGATTTTGGCATGAGGAAAACAATTTCTAATACGACATATCAAAAAAATCACTTTGGAGTAGCTTAAATTTCAGAAAAAGTCCAAAATTTTTTTTTTTAAATTATTACCTTATATATTAAAAAAAAGTCAGCCTATTTATTTTATTACCTATTAAAAAAAAGCTTAAAAATAAAAGTTGAGACAAAGTAAATTTTTTTACTTTTTCTGAAATTTGGGCATCTCGAAAGTTATTTTTTGGATATGTCGTATTGGAAATTTTTTTTCCTCATGCCAAAATCTATCGGAAAATGTAAGGAACAATATTGATTGCTAAATCGACCCACCCTAATGTTTACCGTTTAAATTTTTACTATATTTTAATCATAATAAAAAATGTGTGTAAAGATAAATTCGTATTTAACTAGCACGGACAAAAACCACATTTTTGTAACATTGCTCATGTTACAGTTAACAGAGCACTGTTAATCAGTTAACAGTCTTGATACTTGAATTACGTCTAAAATATGTATCTGAAATAATTTCAGAAATATAAAAAAAAATATATCAGACATTTTTTTTACAAGGTGGCGCAAAAGTAACCCTCCTATCACAAAATGCTATACATTTTACGATTGGCCCCTAATGTCAGTTCTGTTTTGAAATTTGTGTAGTAAACACATGCGAAATACACATTAATACACAATGTTACGCTACACTGCTCCAGAACGCGGAATATTGCCATCCTTATTCACCACCAAGAGGAAGATGATTTTTCATCAAAAATAATCATGAGTGATGAAGCCCATTTCCATCTTAGCGGGTACGTAAATAAGCAAAATTTACGCTTCTGGGGCACTGAAAATCCGCGTGTAACCCACGAAGAGCCATTACACCAGCTCAAAGTCACTGTATGGTGTACTATTTTCGCTGGAGGTGTCATCGAACCTTTTTTCTTCAAAGACGTCGCGGGCCAAACGGTTACTGTGAATGGTGAGCGCTACAGAGCAATGATCAACGAGTTCTTTTTGCCGCAACTTGATGAATTGGGATTGGAAAACATGTGGTTCCAACAGGACGGTGCAACGGCACACACTGAACGTGCCGCAACCGATATGCTGAAGGATGCATATCCCGGGCGCCTAATCTTCCGTTTTGGCGATTTGCACTGGCCAGCAAGATCGCCTGATTTGACCGCTCCAGACTTCTTTTGTGGGGCTTTTTGAAGTCGCGGGTTTATGTCAACAAGCCTCAGACTCTTGCAGCTCTTAAAGACAATATCCGTCAAGAATGTGAGGACCTATCGCCGGAAGTTTTGGCCAAAGTGATGGAAAATGCCATAAAATGGGCTCAAATGACAATCAACTGTGGCGGCGGCCATTTACATGACATCATATCATATTCTCGACTGGATGTAAAAAAAATTAAAAGACCAAATAAAAAAATCCACAAGAAGAATCAAAGTTTTTAATTTTTTTTTAATTACAGCCAAAAAACATCGCAAGTTTACTTTTGCGCCACCTTGTATAAAATATTGGAAAACTATACAGGGAGGATGTCGAAATTTTTATCCAGAATAAAATTCACTTTTTTCAAAATTGTCTTTTTTCAATATGCGGGATTTATTGAACTTTAAGTGTAAACAACAAAATTAGTTTTGCTTCGAAAATGCTGAATTTTGTAGCAACAAAGTGTCATATGCGTGAAGTTTTGCTTCACTCAGCCAAAAAGGTTTGAAGACCCTGAATTTGAGGCACTACTCAATGAATATAGTTGTAGTTGTAGGAGCTACTCAGCAGCCATTTCAAAACGTTTTCGAGCAGCAGGATTCATCCAAAAGCTAGGAAATTGGGTGCCATACAAAGAGAAGACTGATTCGTAGTAGCAATCGAATTATTCGATTGCTACTCTAACAACAGAAAATTAGTTTGTAAATAAGAAGTTTGGTTGAAACAACCATACGTTTATATTCCCTTCTAAAATAAAGGCAGAATCATTCGATTGGCAACAAATTCAGTTGCTACTATGAATCTGTTTTCTCTGCATACGAATTGAAGCCGAGAGACTTTGATTGACGATTTTGCATGTCCGAAAAAATGCTTGAACGCTACAAAAGAAAATAATTATTGCACCGAATAATAACTTACAACGAAAAATTAATCAATTACAATAACCTGAAGCGAAAGAGTTATATTATGAGCTACCGAAATCAGGCCAGAACATTACACGGAATCTACGCCTAAAACAACTGATTCGTTTGATGCCGAAAAACTCCCAGAATACTCGGTCAGACATGAAACCGTAATATTCCATCACGACAACGTTCGGCCACATGCTGCAATACCTGTTAAAAAGTATTTAGAATGAAGTGGTTGGTCCGACTACTATTTGTTTTGATCGATGCAAAACGCTCTCTCTGGGCTATGCTTAACTTTTGAACAGAATAGCCGAAGTTGGCTTTATGAGCAATTATTTTGGCTCGAAATTGCAAAATTTCGTTGAATTTCCTACATAGACCAAATATTTCCGTAAAAAATCTGTTAAATCCCAGGATTTGTGGGCTCAAACATAAATATGCTTCAAGATGATTTTGCTAAAAAATTTTTGTTCACGAAGCCGAACTGATATTCCTGGATATTTACATTTTAATTGATATTTTTTAAAATCTAAAATTAGTCAATTACATTTTTAATAATTGAAAATGTGTAACAAATATTTTGTATGTTTTTATAACAAGATATTTAAAAATTTACGTTGCTTACCCCGTTGTGTGGTTTTCCACACATATGTGTAGTTTTCCACACATATGCAATTTCGATGTATTTTGCATTAGGTATAGCATTTTTTGTTGTAGGTAGACTAATTTGTTGTAAATGATAACAAAATATAAAAATAAATAACAATTTTATGTGAGTATGTGTGCAAATTAACACACAAGGATAAAATATATATGAAGCTGAATAGTAATAATACATTTGAACTAATTTTTCCTTATAATTTTTACCATCAGTGTCATATTATACCACTCCTTTCATCCTTTACTTTATTGTCTCTTTTTTTAACATTTTAAATTCCAATGATTTTTTCCAATTGTTAACAGATACCGACCGAATGCAATATAAACAAATTAACTTAATTAGTGGGGGTTAATCATTGTAAATTGTTAATACTAACGTTAAAGTACAGATTGTTTGCGCAAACCACATCACTTCTCTTTTTTAAAAGTAACACGAGGGCAATTTATATTAAATTTTTGTGTTTAACCCTTTGACTTTGTTTGTCCAATTGTTAATTTTGAATTATATCACTTTCGTGTTTATTTTATTGTAGGTATTTATGTATTTGCTGGTTTTTGTTTTTTTAAGGAATAAATTCATGTCAGTTGAAATTAGCAAATATTGCACGTTAGTATTATAATTATAAGCATTTTTCTTTCGCTTAACGTCAAAGTGATTGCAATAGGATATTTGTCAAAAGAGCATAATTTGGGTCGTAATTAATGAGTAGTTTATATAAATATGCAGAGTAGGCAAATAGTTAATTAGGTTATGAATGTGATGTAGATTAATCATAAATATTTTGTTGAAATTTATGTAGAATCGATGGCAAATGATACAATTGTATGCTTAATGTGATAATAGTAACAAACTATAAATGAAAACAAACCTCTTGACAAATCGTATACATTATCTTACATAATAAAGAGAAACATGAACAATATGACAGTTCAATTGACACATCAACTGAAGTCTAGTGACCATAACAAGGAAAGATATTTGGCTGAATTAAATAAACTACATATTTAAAAAAATTAACTTTTCAATTTTATAGTTTTGTCTCTTTTTCTGTTGTAAGAAAATTTTAGGTCAATATTAACAAAACTCCTTAATCTTTTTCCAATTTCAGAATCGTCAATTTCAGAATTGACAAGCTCTACCTCATATTTTGTTCAAATATAGTAATTACAAAATTTATTTTCTAAAGGCTTGGTTTCTGCTTAGTAATTGCTTTGTACCCTTTTACCCAATCGGGACAGTATTTTAGAAGTTACAGACATCTTAATAATGCCTTCTACAACACTATTTCACACCTACGTGGCGTATGATTAATATGTAATATTTATTATATTATTTATTAATCATACCCCCTGTTAACCTAAAAGTCATGCAGATGTTTCACATTGACGTTTAATCTTAAATATCAATATTCTTAATGTCATATTTCAACATGACCCTTAAAAAGAACAAACGTTAAAGCCGAGAATGAAAGGCAACTTTATTTACCTAAAAGCTATTTTGTGTAGACAGTTTGTGTGTGTAACTTTGTATTGTAAAATAAAATTGTTAAAAAAGAAATATCTTGTTAACAAATGTACACATGTCAATTAAAGAAAAAGGAAAAAATACAAAGAAGAAAAAAATATAACAAGAAAATATTGTTAAACGAAATTAAAAACTTGTCAACAGTTGGCGTTTTATACTAAAAAAAGGAAAACAAACCGACAAGTAGAAAGACATGAAGAGGAATACACAGACTGTGGTGAACAATATAAAGAAGTTGCAATGATATTATTAAAATGAAAACCCCTATTCAAAGGGATAGGAAAACTTTAAACAGAGTTTTCTTAGTGGTAAGCAACAAAAAGAGTCACAGTGTAATATAGCCAGTGGTTAAGACAGGGAATAATTGTAATGTTCTCCCATTGGTGATACTTAATCTTAATCTTTACTGCAAACACACTTGTAGTTTAGCAACACTAACTTTATTTATTTTTATGTTGCAAAAACAAATAGTTAATACTCTCTAGATAATATTTAAACATAAAAGGAACATGTTGCAAATGTGTGGAATATTAAAGTAAATACTTACTTATATGAAAGTACTAGAGCAGAATATAAAAATTATGTTGACAGTTGTGTTAATTTATAAGTAGTTAGTAAATGACACTACTTACAAATGAAAGCTGAATCTTGTTAAGTGCAATGACTCTTACATTGACAGTCTCATATAGTAAACATTTCTTCCAGCATTTTTATTCGACACTCAAAATTTTAAATAAGGAATTATAGGGATATCATAGATAAAACTTTAAAGTTCATATATAGTTTTATTGCAAACACAAAACTTAATATGATAACAACAAAATCGAAAAAAAAAATTAGAGGCTTTTTAAACCACTACACAATTATGATGTATTGTGGTTTCAGTAGTACAAATATGTTCCAAATTTTAAATTCTATGGAGAGGTTTTTTTCTTAAAAAAAATTTAAGTAAAATTGTGAATTTTGTGAAATTTGCCGTTTTCGATTTTTCATGATTTTTATACCCTACATCACCATAGTGGGGAGGGTATAATGCGTTTGTGCAGATGTTTGTAACGCCCAAAAATATTAGTATAATACCCACCTTAAAGTATACCGATCGACTTAGAATCACTTTCTGAGTCGATTAAACGATGTCCGTCGGTCCGTCTGGTCGGCTGGCTGGCTGGCAGTCCATGTAAACCTTGTGCGCAGAGTACAGGTCGCAATTTTGAAGATATTTCGCTGAAATTTGGTACATAATATTATTTCGGCCCAAGGACCAATTTTTTTGAAACTGGCTGAAATCGGTCCATTATTTCACCTAGCCCCCATACAAATGTCCTCCCGAAATTGGACTTTATCGGTCATAAATGTTTAATTTATATATGTATCTCTACAAATTCCACTGCAAATAAGTTTTATATACACGAAATTCATGTCACCAAATTTTGTTACGATCGGTTCATAATTAGTCATAGCTCCCATATAAACCCGCTTCCGAAAATCACTTTAACGTGCATAAATCGCTTAAAAATTATGGTATACATAAAAAATTCAACATAGTTAACTTTAATATAGACATAAATCACAGGACCTAATTTCATGGTGATCGGTCCATAATTGGTCATAGCTCACATATAAGGCCCACTTCCGAAAATCACTCAAAAATATAAATTATTGAAATTTTAAAAGAAAAATGTTTTTGCTCTTTCGAAAGTAGAACATTGCTACACAATTTTATGTATATCAAATACAAATTTTGTGAAAATGAGCAAATTAAGGTAATCTATCTATATAATTAAAAATCAAATGTCGTTCATTGGTAACTGCATCAGTAGAGAACGGACGGACCGATTTAGACAATTTTTTTTAAAAAATGTTGGTCATAGCCCAACTTAGGTCTTTACGGAATGAAAAATTGACCACGCCTACTTTTACGCCCACTTTTTTCGATTTATCTAAAATCGGAAAACGGCTACGATTTGGCTAATTTTTTGCTTATATGATCATAGTAATCCAATTTACTGAAAGAATAATTGACCACGCCAATTTTATAATTATTTTTAATTTTTTTTAATTAATAAAAATTGCGAATAATTATTAATAATAAATTATTATTTTATTTATTAAGAATAATTATTATTTCCAATTCTTATTTTTAAAAATTGATGATAACTATTATGGGTATCAAATAAAAGTATTTCTCAAGCATAACTATTACCCTTGGATAGATATATTATTAATTATTTTTAATAGTTATGAATAAGAAATAACATAACTGTTATAACTCATTTTATATAATAAAATTTAGTCACACAATTTTTTAATAGGTTTAAATTGAAACAAAACATAAATGCATTGCTCTATTTAAAAAGAAATAACACTTGTTTACTTTAAAATTATTGTTCAAATCTATAATAAAAAGGGAACACCAAAATTAGAACTGCTATCGCAACGAAATATGATATCAATAGTTGTGTTCGCGTACTTGATAATTTGTAATAATTTGTACAAATTATAACTGGAAGTTACGGGATTCTGTTCTTTTACTTTTAAAAACTTGTAACGAGAGAGCAGGAGAGTGTTAAAAGTGACAGTTCGTAGATAGAGAATATGATATTTTTTACTGGACATTTTTTCTCCAGTAAAAAATATCAACATAAAATTGTGCTAAAAAGTTGAAAATTAATATAATTTACAAGTTTTGCAAAGAAAAGAAGTTAAATAACAAAAAACAAACGTTTTAAATTGATTTATAATAAAATACAACTTATTTTTACAAATTGTTGTTCGCGTAATTTTTTGGATATTTTTTTAGATTGAGAGTAATTTATTTTTACTCTCTAAAATAAAGTTACTGTATTAGGTGTTACTACGCACACACCTAATATTTTATGCACTTGAAAATTTCTTATACGTAAATATTAAATAATAAAATACTTTATATTGTCCCGTTAATTTAGTTTTATTGTAAATAAATTCGAGGTATAACCACTTAGAATTAAGAATCAAATGCAAAGCCTATTTATATGATCAATGAATACAAATCAGGTTATACACATAATGTATCCACATGCATAATCTGCAAAAATAAAACAATTAATATCAAGAAAATATTCAAAATAATTATCATAAATAAAAATAATAAAAACCTTTAGTAATAGTTATCTGTAAGAGAAATAAATATTTATTGATCATAATAGTTATGAGCCAATGTAAAAAGATATTAATTGGATATAATAATTATGTTTAATAAATATTTATTTTCATTATACATAATAATTAAAACCAATTTTTATAAAATATTTCTTAAAATGGTCAATTTTTTGGTACCTGAAAAATGAACATAATTATTATTTAGGGTCCTTGATTAAAAGTTATTATTTTAATGTTCGCAATACATAGTCCGCAAAAGTTTTTACATAAATAAAAACTGTACACGTCCACTAATATCCTCACTTATTAAATACATCGGTCTGTGATCAATCATATTTCAGACCAAAATTCGATTACTTATATAAAAAATCCAATAGCGTAAATCGATAATAACTTGGCCAATCAGCGTTTAATCAAGAAAAAGAGCTCTATCTGTGATCACTCATATTTCTGACCAAAAATCGATATTTTATATAAAAACTCAAAATATCTAAAATCGCTAATAACTTGGCCAATAAGCGTTTAATCAATCTGATCTGTGAGCACTCATATTTCTGACCAAAATTCGATTTTTATATAAAAACTCAAAATATCTAAAATCGCTAATAACTTGCCAATAAGCGAATAATCAAGAAAAGGAGCTAGATCTGTGATCACTTATATTTCTGAAAAAAAAACGATTTTTTATATAATAACTCAAAATATCTAAATTCGTTAATAACTTGGACAGGACAACGTCTGTCGGGTCAGCTAGTTTTGACTAAATTCTAAAAGACTTAATCGATTTTTATGGCTGAGATCTCAGTTTGTTCCCATTACATGAGGATTTGAGATAAAGCAATAAATAAAAACAATTTCTGCCATTTTCGGATTTTCATGATTTTTTAAACAAAAAAATTTGCTATTTTCACGTAAAAAATCTACTTTTTTGCTACAATTTTTTATTATAACTCCGAAACTACTAAGCCGACTAAAATTTGATATATAAACGGATTAAAGACTATGTAGATAAAATGCTTCTGTGTTTATTTTAATAATATCGGACTAACCATTTTTGAGTTATCATTAATTATGTGGAGAAACGTCTAAAAAAATTCACAATTTTACTTAAAAAAATGTTTAAAAAAAATCTCTCCATAGAATTTAAATTTTGGACCATATTTGTGTTTAGGTAGCGATGATGTACTTTCCCGACCTTTTTTGATTCCCTAGAATCGGGAAATTTTTTTCTACATTCCCGGGTACCCGGCTATTCCCGAAATATATAATGATACTAACACTAAACTTAGTGTTATAATTATTAAATATCAGAGCTTCGAATTAATTAATAAAATTTGAGCTTAATTCACTAAAATATTAATCCGTAATTAAAAAAAGTCATTCATAAATCCATTCCTAATATTTAATTTTTCAGATTCATTCCAAAGTTTTTGTTTAAACTGAATAAATTTTAATTAATTTAATTAATAGAAGAATTTATTCAAACTTTGAATGAATAAATTTTTGTTAAATCAAATCATTTACAAAATAAATTGTACTAGATTTTAATAGAAGAAAAATTTAATCATTTAATAAATTTTTGAAGCTATTTTGTTATGGATTTGAAAAAGAAATTTAAAGAAATTAGAATGATTCAATAAGAAATAAATTCTATAAATAATGAATTCTCTTTTTAAATTTTCATAAGGAAACACCAAATAAATAATAAGCGGCCTATTATTGCCAAGATATAAGAAAAAACTGTAAAAAACTTTTCACTGTTTTTTGGTGAAAAAAAATAGAGTTCTAACTTGTTTTCTATGTATTTTCATCAGTTTTTAATTCCCGGGATTCCCGAATAAAAAATCCAGGGAATCGGGTAGTGAAAAATTGGCAAAATTCCTGGGAAACCCTAATGAAGCGTCAAATCTACAAAGGATTATTCAAGCCTTTTTTATGAGATATGATATGTAAGATATATAACATTTACCCCCATTATCATAATGTCTGATTACAAGCAAACTTATAGCTATACTGTCGGTTTTCTATGAAAACTATCAGTATAAATTTAGGTTAAAACATAACTATACATTGTTATAAATAATTTTAGGGAATCTATCTATATGCAATCAAAAATATACATTAATTACAATCATTAGTCAGAAATTGTAACAAAACATTTTCAATCAAGTTTTTGTTTATTTTATTTCAAATGTTAAATGCAATTGAAAATATTTCAAATGAAATTGAAAACAATTTTTACATAATAATGTAAATTTTTCAAGTCCTTCAGCAGCAACTACTTTATCCTTGAGCTCATCAATGATTCATAGACAAATAATCCGACACATTTTATCCAACAATTTGCAACTAAAGATATAAGACCAATGTTGCATTTAACACAACAGAAAACCAAACACTTTAATTTTACAATACAACAAAACAAAAAAAAAAACAACAAGAATGATAATGGGAAGCCACAACAGAAGCAATCAACCTTAGAAACACTTACCATAAAGGTCATGTGTTTCTTTCTTTTTTTTCTGCTTTTGTTGTCGATGTTGTATATTTTACAATTACATCTTCATTTATTCCTGCACTAAATGTTGCTTATAATATAATAAAAACAAAAGAAAAAAAAACAATATTGTAAATTGTTGCAAGTTGTCTGTTAAAAGTAAAACAACAAGAAGAATTTTGTTATAGAACTTGGACAAAAAAACCACAAATAAGAAAAAACGAGAAACAACAGAAAAATAGAAAACTAAATAACAACTTAAACTAAAACACATGTAAGTTAACAGTATGGAGGAAAACAGTAAAAACTGAACATATTTCAAAAAAATAAAGAAAATAAGTTAAAATATTCTTCAACTGATACAAGAATTCTACTTGATACAACATTGATGCTAAAATACACACATACTAATGCTGACTTTTCTTAAACTACCCAGCAGTTAAGCAAGTAAACAATGTATTCCTTAAAGACAGTAATTGTCACAAATGTCTTATCACTTGGCTGGCTCCAATTTATATATTTTGGTCATTTGACAATGTATGTGCTATCTGCAGTGCAGAGAGAAGACAATTGGTTATTTTGTATATCCCAAGTAATCTAGCTTGAAGACAATTGCAAATTAAGTGTCCGTAAGTAATCTGGAGTGTATTCACTTTAAAAGTTTTGTGAGTAATTTGTAAAATCCGTTTTTTTTTCAAATTGTGTTGATATAATTGTCATACAGTTTATTTTTATTTTTGCTTAAGTATACTGTTATCCCATGTAACATAGCTTGAAGTCAATAGTCACTTTAGTGTCTCTGTGTAACCTATGGTGAAGTCATTTCAAACTTTTTTTGTACATACTAGATAAGCCGCGCTTTTTGCGCAAAATAATTTGTTTTTTACAAATTTTTTTTCAAAATTTAAAATTTAAGTGAAAAAATATGTGACAAAAAATTTTTTTGGTGAACAAAATTCGGGTTAAAAACATTTTTCCCGATTTGGACCCATTGGAGGTCGTACCTACTATGACCTTATATACGTCGTTGCAAACGACTTTGAAATATCTATCGTTATCTTAGTAATCCAGATATATATCAAAAATATGTCAAAAGTCATTGTTATCACCGTTTTTTCCTTATATCAGCCATTTATAGGCCGATTTAAAATAGTAGTCGAACCGGGTCTATAAAGAAGATATTGATGTATGAAAAGATTTTAAAGATTTGGGGAGTTAAAATTATACCTTATTCAAGGGCGTATTTTTAATATTTAAAATTATTTTTTCAGAATTGTTGTACCTTGTTGGAAAGGGCATCTTGTCAGGATTCTATATTTGTAAAGAGCTTTATATATAGTGTTAGCAGATTTGAATTTTATTCATTTAAAATATATAATGTTTTTTGGCTTACCTACGCAACTTTGACTAGGATTTTAACTATTGGCACCGTTTGCCGTAGTTTTAATATAGAACTAAAGTTTAACTTATTATCTAAAATATGTATCAAAATTGGCTGCCTTTTGCTGCCTATAAACAAATGGCATGCAAAAATGTTGAGCAACTCAGAAATTTAAGAAAAAAAATTATAAATTTTTTTTTATTTTATTTGCTTTTCATTGCTTATTTTTCTATGATAGGTTATACAAATTTGTAACTACATACATGTATAGAGAGTAAATTTAGTTCTTAACAAAACCGTGTTTTAATTTTTTTAACTGGATGAAAATTGTAAAAGTTATTCAACTTTCCATTAACACCTTTTGTAGTATTTTCTCCCGCATATGTATAAAAAAAAACAAAAAACTAAGTTTAAAAAAAAAATTTCATACAAATTTTAATTTACAAGGAAAATTTTTTCGAAAAAGTTTAATAACTTTTGCAAATATAATCCGATTTTGACATGTAATGTCTCATTTTTGTCTGGATAACATTCGGTTCTTTTTAGAAACAACTTTAAAATAAAAACCTGCTTTTAATTATTTTGCAACTATAGTCAAAATTAAAGTATGTTTTAAATTGAACCGACTTTAACTGGGTGCCACCGGAAATGTAGAAAATGTTTTCATACAATATACAAAAAAATAGAGACAACTGACAACAAAAAATTAAGTTTTCATAGAAAAAAATTAAAATAACGATAATAGAATTTGAAAAATTACGAAAAAAATAAAAAAAATGCTAAACATTTTATAAAAACTTACATAATTTCATGAAATATATGAAAGATTAATTCGATGTCTTTCCATAATTGTTTAAAATTTTGAAATCGGTCTAAAAATATGTGAGTTAGAGATACTATAGTACTATTACTTTTATACATAAACTCAATAAAAATCAAAAATGTATTTTTAACCTTTCATAACTTTTTTTTAATAATTCGATTTTTACGATTAAAAATACATATTAAAGCTTAAAGTCCCACCTATTGAACAAAAAAAAATTTACAAAAAATCCTCATCCATTCATATGTTACAGATTTTTGATCCGAAAATTACCAAAATGTTCCACATTAAATAAACATGGAAAGATTTCACAGCTTTGTATTGTGTAAATGTAACTATGCATGATAATGATTGTTTGAGTCATTCATTAGGAGATAAGATGAATTTTATATGATTGGAAATTGGAATACTGCATGTTGCTTATTTCATCTCACTAACAAACAAATGAATATGTTAGCATTCGTCTATGAAATTATTTGAATTTGAAGTACGAGAATATTTCTTTCAGTTGTCACTGTATTTGCAGGAATGTTCAAAAAGAGATAAACTAGCAGTGGTAGCCAGTGAGGGTAAAATTACTAACCAAAAACAAAAGAAAAAAAAGAAAAACAACTTACAATTGTACAAAATTGTACAATTTAAAGTTATGAAGCCATTACATAAACACACAGATCTAACTAAATATAAACTTTGGCTCATATGTTTGTATGTATATACATTAGAATGACTCCTGAAATATAAGTTACTCCCACCAAATTACCAAAATTCTAGTTATGAAACTAATCGTTTTATAAACAAATCAAAACATGGTAAGTTCTTTTTATGTAATGATTCGCATTTGTTCCAAAAGAATAATCTGACGAAAACTACAGCTCATAAGTCCATATAGAATGTCTACAGTTTTAATGTCATATTGTCATTATAATTAAATGATGTGTCAGAATGTTAAACCAGGGCTAATATCAAAAACAAATGAAAAGACAATAAGGATAATCTTATTTTGAGCTAAAACATAATCTGGATTACAATAATGATGCATTTTTTTAGGAATTTCAAAAATTCGGCTCAGCAAAGATCATTTGAAATTGACTCCATTAAACGATAAATATACTCCAAAAACAAATGCACTATCTTCTAACTAGAAGACGACTCTCTGAACAACGATTTTTGAAATGGTATCTTAAAAGGAAATAACTAATTTTATTTTGCATTGAGGTTGAGTCGGTCTAATGTACTCGTAGATGTACAAATATGTTTAGATAGATATACAGTTAAACACACCACATGTAGCAATTTTAAGTCAAAATGACCGAAGCAAAGAAAATATGTGCAATGTTAAATATAAGAGCTAAACAAAGGCTAAAGTCATTTATAAAAGGTCAGAATAGAAAACAAAATTAAAAAATAAACTATTTTTAAATGTTTTTACTCATATATTTAAAGTTTCAGCACAACATTTTTATTAAAGTTTCTGATATATAAAATTATAAAAAATGCAGTTCCATATTCAGCTTAGCCGAATATTATATAACTTTTATAGAAGTGCATTTTTCAACTATATCAAAGGTTTGTATTTCATAATGATTTTTACTTGTCAGAAAGGTCACATGGTGCCGAAGAATAAAATATTATTAAACAAATTACCGTTTTTAACATAATAAGTATTAAAATAATTTATAATTTCCATGAGAAAATTTAAAACTTTTTTCTTGGTTTTAACTATTTTTAATGACATTTTAACAAACAAAAAAAAATCGATTAACGTTAAATTATTAATATTATTTTTTTCATGTACCCATGTCGCGCTCTTGTATTTAAATCATCATATGTTATCAGAGCTCCTCAATCGCTCTAATCCAAAAATAAAACGAATTACTACAAAACAAGTAAGAGTTATATATTTGGCTGTGCTGAATCTTACATAACGTTCAGCCAATTATTCTTTACACTCATAATCTATATATATAAAAATTAAATTGTCCATGTATGTAATGTCATCACGTGAGAACGGCTGGAGCGATTTGGCTGATTTTTGTTTTATTCGATTCGAAATTTCCAGAAGATAGTTTGTAGAGAAAAAAAATTTAAAATTCCGGGTAAAACTCGGGAATTTTTTTTTTTTTTGAGTCCAGTCAACTATAATAAAAAAAGCTCCTTAAAGTATGCAGTACAAATTCATATATTTTATTTGCAAATAAATAAGTAAGGCAGGTTTATGTGGGTTGGAGAAACTTGAAGAACTAACATTAGTAAATGCTACCGGGCGAAGCCGGGGCGGTCAACTAGTTTAGAATATTTTAAGGTTAAAATTAAAAAAAAAAAATTAATTTCTAAATTTTAATTTTTATTTATCAGTTTAAATTTTTTTTTAAATTAATCAGTGAAAAAAATTTTTTTGTAAAAAAAAAATTGGGATAAAATTAGTTTTTCCGATTTTTAGCCATTTTAGGTCAAAGACCTTTATCGTTGTAAAGGCCTTTGAAAGATCTATCAGTAGATGTTCATATTGTCTATATTAATGACTTAGTAATCCAGATATAGATCAAAAATATGTAAAAAATCTAGGTTTTCCTGGTTTTTATCAGCCATTTGTGGGCAGATTTTCTTGATTTTAAATGGCAACTGAAGCGGGTCTATAGCGACTTTGCTATTTATAACGATTCAGAATATATATACTTTGTCGCAAATGAAAAATGAAGAAATTACAAAAGGAATGACAAATTTAAATATACCCTTGCCACTCATGATGAAGGGTTTAAAAAAAAAAACATACCAAACGCAACTCAAGCACCACTAAATTAATAATTTTATTTTGTTTATGTTCCAATGTCGCGTTCTTGTACCTAAAAAATCGTTTGTTATCAGTGTTCCGCATTCGCTCTAAACAAATAAAAGCGATTAACTTTAAAATATTAATTTCGTTCGTCTATATAAATCATCGTTTGATATTAGTTTGGTATCAAAAAAAGACTTAATAAAATTCAATTAACGCTAAATTAATTTGATTTTTTTATGTTTCAATGTCGCGTTCTTTTACTTATGATTGTTATCAGTGATCCGTGATCCTTATAATCCAGTGGCTGAACACATAATATTTATGTGGCTTCAACAACAACAAACTGAATGTTTAATTTTGATTTTAAAAATTTGTCGCGTTCGCTGCATGATTTCAAAATCAAATGTTTTTTATACCCTACACCACCATAGTGGGGAGGGTATTATGCGTTTGTGCAGATGTTTGTAACGCCCAAAAATATTAGTCTAACACCCACCTTAAAGTATACCGATCGACTTAGAATCACTTTCTGAGTCGATTAAGCGATGTCCGTCCGTCCGTCCGTCCGTCTGGTTGGCTGGCTGGTTGGCTGGCTGGCTGGCTGTCCATGTAAACCTTGTGCGCAGAGTACAGGTCGCAATTTTGAAGATATTTCGATCAACTTTGGTACATATTATTTTTTCGGCTTAAGGACCAAGCCTATTGAAACTGGCTGAAATCGGTCCACTATTTCACCTAGCCCCCATACGAATGTCCTCCCGAAATTGGACTTTATCGGTCATAAATGTTTAATTTATATATGTATCTCCACAAATTCCGCTCCAAATAAGTTTTATATACACAAAATTCATGTCACCAAATTTTGTTACGATCAGTCCATAATTAGTCATAGCTCCCATATAGACCCGCTTCCGAAAATCACTTTAACGTGCATAAATCGCTTAAAAATGTTGGTAAACACACAAAATTCAACATAGTTAACTTTAATATAGACATAACTCACATGACCTAATTTCATGGTGATCGCTCCATAATTGGTCATAGCCCCCATATAAACCCACTTCCGAAAATCACTCAAAAATATAAATTATTGAAATTTTAAAAGAAAAATTTTTTTGCTCTTTTACTTAGTGTAGGGTATTATATGGTCGGGCTTGACCGACCATACTTTCTTACTTGTTTTATTATTTTAACATGCTAATTTGGATGAGCAAGACACGCGGCGAAAGTGTTATCAAAGTGTATACTGCATATTGCTGAATGTAAATAGGGAAAAATATTGTATCCGTCTGATTTACATGGCTTTCAATGTAAACCTTGTTTACAAAATACAGTTCGCAATTTCAATGATATTTCGATTACATTTGATGCCAACATATATTTGTTTCAACCAAAAAACACATACAAATGTCGTGTTCTTGATCGTGTTAGTTCCCGTTTTTTCCGAATCTCGATACATCCATATTAAGATGATACAATAGAAAACATAAAGTTCTAAATTATTATATAAAATTTATTTGAGTTATTTTTATTACTTGAAATTAAGTGATATTATTTTGCTTGATGCGAACTGAAAAAATTGCCAGAGTTTTCTATAAAAATTAGTTTTGCACCAAATTTCAGTGCACCTTTTAGGCAATATTCAGAAAAAGAAATGGCCTCAAACTCATTGATAAAAAAGTACAGGCTTCCGATCCACATTCCACTAAATCTTATTAGATAATTATCTACTGAAGTCATATCGATTTCACTTATGAACAGCCACAACAGAATATTCTAATAAATGAAAAAAAATAAACAACTTTTTGAACTAGACCACATTCAGAAAAAGATGGATTTGGAAAACATGCAATTACTTTTAGTTTACATATAATTTATTTAATTGAATCTTTTTGCTTAGTTTAAATAAGTTACAATTGGAAGAAAAAGTAAAAAAAATAAAATAAACCAAACCAAACTAAAAGTCAAAGACGCATTTAACAGTTTTCTATTACCGACATTAAAGCAGGTGCCCAATTGTAGGAAATTATTTAATTACTAAATGTAAGTAATAAAAAAAGTATTTCAAAAATGTGGCAAGTTAAAAATTGGTTTCTTAAAAAAAATAGGATAAAACAAATAAGAGAGATATATTCGGCTGTGCCGAATCTTATATACCCTTCACCAAATTATACTTTAAAATAAATTTTTTTAAATATTTTTAGGTAAACAAAATTTAATTTTTTTTTTAATTGTTTTTCAATTTTTTTTTTTTAAACAAGTTCTTTTTCCAAATTTTTAAAAAAATTTTTTTTTTTTGGAAAAAAAATGTTTGACAAAAAAATTTTTGGATGAAAAAAAATTCGGGTTAAAAAATATTTTTGCCGATTTTGACCCATTGTAGGTCCAACTTACTATTCTACTTACTTATCTACATCGTTGCAATGGACTTTGAAATATCTATCATTAGATATCCATATTGTCTATATTAATGACTTAGTAATCCAGATATAGTAAAAAAATAACAAAATAAGTAAAAAATCGAGGATGTCCCGGTTTTTTGCTCATATCTCCGTTATTTATGGACCGATTTTGCTGATTTTAAATAGCAAACTTCTCGAAAGCATGTCTGACAGAATTATTGAAGATTTGGATCCCGAAGATATCTGGGGTCTTCAGAAAATTGATTTCAACAGACAGTCAGACAGACGGACATGGCTTAATCGACTCCGCTATCTATAAGGATCCACAATATATATACTTTATAGGGTCGGAAATGAAAAATGTAGAAATTACAAACGGAATGACAAACTTATATATACCCTTCTCACGAAGGTGAAGGGTATAATTAAGAGGAATTTATCATATCACATCAGCATTCTAAGTTACTGTCGCGAACTAGTGACAATTAGTTATTTACATGCATGTCCTAAATGGGGGTAATGGACCCTTCTGAATTACAATGAGACTGTTTGATAGCTGGCCTAAAGTAGCTGACGCATTTGATTTACATACTGGTTACATAGAGCCATTTACCTCACTAGTTACCTAACTGGTTACTAGTGTAGTTAATCAAGCATGAGAATTATGTCAACACAATTCGTATAAAATCAGTTTGTGCTAATTACTCACAAGTGCAAAAAAGATTTCTTATAAACACTTAAGAGACGATTGGCTACACGCTAGATTACCTGGGATGTATAAAGTAACCAATAGATTCATTTTATAGAAATAGAATTTTCTGAGAAAATCAAATTCACTTACACACAGTTTTAAGAATAGGGCAGCTTCAGCATGTCCACAGACATTCATATAAAAACCAACTAGGTTCTGTTGCTGTTGATGTTGATGTGCTGCTGCATGTAGTAGAGAAAACATTTTTCTAAATTTTACTTTCTACCATTAAAATCAATGTGTTCAGTATAAAATTGCATCTCTTAAAATTACTTCCAAAAGCAAAAACAAAACAGTACTTTAAGAAATATTGTATTTTATATACAAAATACGATACGAGTAGTAGTAGTAGTATGGCGTCGTAACAACATATAACAACATATAGTAAATAGTAGTTTTTAGCAAACGAAAATAAAATAAAATATGGTAGTGAATCTTATTTCAGTTTTATTTCCTTTTAGTTTATAATAGTATTGCCTTGAATTCAATACGTAATAGTGTATGAGAGTGTATATTTGTATGTAATTCTGTGAGCTGATGAATCATGATACGTTCGTATCTTTTTTTATGTCTGAGAATTCATTTCACTCAATTTACTTAAGAATCAAAATCAGTAAAAATGTTTACTCTTTGGTTTACATACATAAGTACATACACTGTGTCTGTATATAAACATATTTATTTGTAAGTGTATATGTGTGTGCATTTTAAAAGTTTATTGTTGCTGTAGTAAAATGTTGTAACAAACACACAACATCTCATCAGCAGCATCTAGCAACAGCAACAAAAATAAATAAAATGAGTTGAGGAAACAGGAGGAAATTGATTTTTGAATTGTTTTTTTTTTCTTCATCTTTTCATTTACTCTCTTGTCTGTATTGCATTCATTTGTGTAAGTGAGTAGTGTATGTGAGTGTGTGTGTGTACATGTTTGTTGAAGTTGAAATCGAGCAACAACATTTTATTGCAAGATACAGCATGATGCAGAAAGTAAATTGTATCAAATTAATATTGTGTTTCGAAAGTAAAAATAAATTAAAAATAAAATCTATGTACATACTGAAGATAAATTGAACTACTTTAGATACTCAACGAAACTTATACACATACATACATACGTACATTTATATCAAAAATAAATACATGTAAACCTACACGATAATTGAAAATATATTTTTTGGTAGAAGAAAAATAATAAAATTCATAAGGCTTCAAAAATCAATGCAAATAATCATTTTTATTTCATATTTGAGTTGTGTAAAATAATGTGAAAGTTTGTTGAGTAGGAAAATATATATAAAAGTTTAAATTTTAGTATTTACTTATGTAAATAATAAGTTCTGTACTTTTCAAATGGTCAAACTGCAGTTAGTTTTATATTCAGCTATAATATATTTATTTAGTAAAGTGGAAATTTACTTCAAGTAGTTACATGCAGAGTTTTTGTCTTTCTACAGCCCTATGCATAATTAACAAGTAGGAGAGCTATATTCGGTTGTGCCTAATCTTATATAATCTTCAAATTATACTTCAAAATACAAATTTCAAATATTTTTAGGTAAACAAATTTTTTTTTTTAAATTTTTTGGAAAAAAAAATTTTTGGAATTGTTATTTAAAATTTTTTTTGTTTTAATTTTTTAAATTTAAAATTATTTTTTATAACTTTTGAAATTTTTTTTTTAAATTTTAAAAAAAAATTGTTTGTTTTTTAAATTCTTTTTTTTTTTGGTGAAAAAAAAATTCGGGTTAAAAAATATTTTTTCCGATTTTAGGTAGGTCCAACTTACTATGGTCTTATTGCAAAGGTCTTTGAAATATGTATCATTATATATCCATATTGTCTATACTAATGACTTAGTAATCCAGGTATAGGTAAAAAATAGGTCAAAAATCGAGGTTGTCCTGATTTTTTCCTCATATCTCAGCCATTTGTTGACCGATTTTGATGATTTTAAATAGGAAATTTCTCGAAAGCATGTCTGACAGAATTATTGAAGATTTTGATCCCGAAGATATCTGAGGTCTTCAGAAAATTGATTTCAACAGACAGACGGACTTGACTTACACAACTCCGCTATCTATAGGGTCAGAAAATTATATTGTGGAAATTACAAACGGAATGACAAACTTATCTATACCCTTCTCACGAAGGTGAAGGGTATAAAAATAAGTATTTTATATAGGAAGTGGGCTATAAGGTAGATGTGGGTAATTATGGATAGTTCGCTTTGAGATTACCCCGTTAATCACATAAATTTACAATATTTATAATATAATTTATATGTATTCGAAATAGTAAGGAGTGAGATCGAAAAATTCTTAACACACGTTTTTCATTACATTTTTTAACCCAAGTATTATTTGAATTTTTTTTTGATCAAGTTACCTTTGAAAAACATGTCAGTTATTATGTGTAATGTCAATTATATTAATTTTTTTGTTAATCTGATTAAAATGAGTGACCAGAAAAAAGTGCGTACTGAAATTATTAAATATTTTCAACAAAACCCAACTTGGTCTTACAAAAAGTTGGCCAAGCATACAAAGGTCTGCCGTCAAACTGTTTCCAATGTTATTAAACAGTACCGGGAGAACTTGTCAGTTGATAGAAAACCTGGTTCAGGTAGAAGGAATGGTCCACATGATGTTTCTAAAGCCAAAAAAATAGAACGCATTTTCAAAAGAGCTCCCAACACATCCGGTAGGAAAGCAGCCCGGTTAGCTCAGTGCTCGGACTATTTGGTACGAAAAGTTAAAGCTAATGCAGGTTTAAAAACATACAAGGCTCAAAAAGTTCCTGACAGGAACGCTACTAAAAATTTAGAGGCCAAAAACAGAGCACGGAAATTGAAGTCAAGTTTTATAAAAAAATATTCTTGCTGCATAATGGATGACGAAACGTATGTTCTGGCAGATTTTTCGCAACTTCCAGGTCAAAAATTTTATGTTGCTGATGCTCGAGGGAATGTTGAAGAAAAGTTTAGGACCCAAAAGCAGACAAAATTTCCCAGAAAGTTCTTGGTATGGCAAGCAATATGCAGTTGCGGCAAAAGAAGCCACTCATTTGTTACAACGGGCTCTATAAATACCGAAATTTACATCAAGGAATGTTTACAAAAAAGGCTGCTTCCATTCATAAGACTTCATAATGTGTCCACTTATTTTTGGCCTGACTTGGCATCCTGTCACTATGGCAAACAAGCCCTTGAGTGGTACAAGAACAATAATGTGGTATTTGTACCAAGAGAGGCAAATCCTCCAAACTGCCCGGAGCTAAGGCTAGTGGAGAGATATTGGGCTCTTGTTAAAAGAGAATTGAAGAGTACAAAAAAGGTGTCCAAAAGTGTGGTAGATTTTAAACGGAGATGGACTACATGTTCGAGCAAAGTGACAGAAAGCACTATAAAAACGTTAATGGAAGGGTTTCCGAAAAAGGTTCAAAATTTCATCACTAGTGATTAAAACTATAAAAATAATTTTTTTTGTAAATTGTAATAATAATTTCAATCAAATAAAAAAAAAATTAAAGCTGTAAGTTTAGTGGTTTCTTTTTTATAAACATATATGTATGTTAAGAATTTTTCGATCTCACTCCTTATTAAACAGTATTTTTGTTTTCGGTTTAATATGGGCAATTCCATATCACTTTAAGTGACATTTGTACGCCTATAGAGTGGAATAGATTTTGCAAACATAAAAGTATCTGAAAAATAGTTTGTTCTTTATGTTTCACTCAGAGGGTACTATACTTATAACAAATAATAAATACATTCGAAACATTGATGTAGAAAATATCGAGCGAAATAAGGGTATATCGAACGTGACATAAAACGAAAGTAATTTTGAGGTACATGTAAAAATATGCTAAAATTTGCGAATCGTAATAGACGTTATTTTTTCTTTTAATTCTTACACTAAACTACATATTTTTCATCTACAATCCGTCGTATTTAAATTTTATAATAAATAATATTTAATATCGTGTTACATATGGTACGCGACAGATTTTTCTGTTTTAGTAAAACATTAAAATTAAATTTATTCAAAGTATTGGCAATATTTTTGGCAACATATCAATACCTTTGTGCGAAAACAAAAACCGAATTTTACAGTAGAGCTTTATTTTTAAATTTCTTTACTTTGGCTGGTATCATCAATACCAAATTCTAAATACGATACAATAACCGATTTAGTAAATTAAATTTCGCATACGTTAAAATTAACTTAAGTAGTAATATTTCCATAAATATAGCGAATATTGGTATAATATTTTACTTTGTAAAAATTTAATTTCGCGCAAAGGGGTCGATATGTATTCCGAGAAAAAAACAACTGCTCATCTTTTGAGGCCAAAAACGAATAAAGCCAATATTGGATACTTTGCTCCAAAGTGATGCGTATCTCAGAGACAGCGTTTTGCAGCAATCGAAACAAATATTAGTCGGTCGGGGCACAGACTATACTATAAATACTATAAAATTCTAAAAACTTTTTAACAGGTATTGCAACATGTGTCCTAGAGCTCTCATGGTGGAATATAACGGTTTTATGTGTGACAGCATATTCTGGGCGTTTATCGCCAATTCTCGCTTCAAAGGAATCAGTTTCATTCGCTATAGGTTCACTGTGATGGTCTTGGATTTCAGCAGCTAATAATAACCATAGCGCAATGGACATTTGGCTTTGGTGTTGAGTCAGCTGCTTGACGGGCTTCGCATACGATCTCTTGCGATTCGGGTTATCGTTATGTAACCATTTTTCATCGCAAGTATTGATTCAATGCAAAAATGAATTTCTTCGGACATGCAAAATCATCTTTCGAGGTCTCTCGGTTTCAATTCGTATTATACCCAATTTTCTAACTTTTGCAGCAATTTCAAAATGTTTTCTAGCATCAGTATCCTGAAATTGCTGCTTGAGTAGCTCCCAATGATTTTGCAAGCTCTTGTTGAGTTTTACAACAATCTTCTTGGAGTAATGCCTCCAATTCTTGATCATCAAACTTTTTTGGCTGGCCTGGGCGATTTTTGGAAATCAACTGATATTTCTAAACAGCTGGTCGAGTATTCGAGTTTAAGTTATTAAAATATGCCCTACAAATGCTACAGAGCCGCGATATTGGGGCTAAAAGTAGGGTACCTTCGACATGTAACATTTTTAAGCACGTGCAACTTTTTTGTTTCCCATCCGATTTCAAAGATAATTATATTTTTGGAAAGCGCTCGGCTTAAAAATTTCCGAGTTATAAAATTGAAATTTAAAAATTTTGCCATACCTTGGTCCACTTTTTAAAATTACAGGGCGTACTTTTAGACCAAATGGACTCAAGTTTATTTTGTTACTTAGACAAATAAATTACCATTATATGTAATAGATTTCAGAGCAATATGAATTATGGATCCCAAAATAAAAGATTTTCATTATTAGAATTCAAGAGTAGATTTTTGCAGTTTTTGTGGGCGAAAAAAACGTTCCTTAAGAATATATAACAATTTTATGTTTTTCTGTAAGTCATCTTTACCAAGAAGATTTTGGTAATATGTCGCCCCTACGTCCTTCAGAATTTGACCTACTTTTGTATCCTATTTTTGTAGACCTATTTTGGGCCACATGTTCTAAAATCCCATAGCTGGGATCAGAAAACGGAAAGCAGCTTTGGAAACATTGATGTGTTTCCTATTTATCCCCAAAGTATTTTCCCAGCTCCGAGTGAAATGTGTTCGATATTAAAAATACCACTTTTTGGTACTTTCGCTCCAATTTTTAGGATTAGCGGGCAAGTTTTTTTTTATATAAAATAACAAATTTAAAAAAGTTGAACATTTCATTGAGTTTTTTTAATAAATAAAAATGTTATTACATTTTACATATTTATTGAGTTTCCAAAAGAGTAGAAAATAATCAGGTCAGGACAGATAAATACAAAGACATTATACAACTACTTCTAAGTAATGCAGATGGTATGTAGTAGTAATTTATATGTATGTAACTGAGTAATTGCAAAGTACTCGTAATTTTTATATAATTGTGTCTCTCAAAATGAAATGCCATCTATGATTCATAATCTTTATTATAATTCTTTGAATTGCCATACAAAAAAAAAAAACATAAAAGATTATGAATATTTTATAAGCAAGACCAAAAAGTGCTAAAGGTCACTAATGTTTTGTCATGTCCCTCACTGAACTTTTCCATACTATAATTTTGAAATATGTATGTATACATAAAATGTGTTTTTACTAGAAATTTACTTTACCACAAAAACCCAGCTAAATAAAACAAATGTTGTGAAGGAACTAAATAACAAAATTTTAATCTTTGAATCTCCTCAACAAAATTAAAGGGTTTGTATGGATAACAAGATACAACCAAGAGAAACATACGGGCAAATACTGTAATTCTAAAAACTGAAATCCAACCAGAAACCACAAATATTGCAGTTTGCAAATAAACTAACAAAGAAGGTGGGTTATAGATAGAGAAAGTAGAACGGTAAGGGCTATGTTAGGAAAAAAGGATACAAGTTAATGAAATATAAGTTGTATGTAATAGTCTCTGAACCTGGCTAACTAGGTCGATAAAGTACAGGGGACACACAAATTATTAACAAAAGTATAACCTAACACTGGCCAATATACACAAAAATACATACATACATAGAGACATACAGACATTCTCACTTGGACAATAAGGATTTAAAGGTACTAAATACCTGAGAATTTGTAAATTTGACCAAATAGTATAAACTAAAAAATGTTTACAGGTGGAAGCAAATGCATCTATTTACATATAGTTTACACAAATGTATGTTTGTGTAAAATGCTGTTGTTATTTGGGTTTTTACATTGAGACAGCAAATATTTGGTGAATTACATGACACACAATTTGTGCAAAATCAAGAGATGAGAGAAAGGAATAGGTGTATTAGTCCCGCTCGACTTCCATGAAACATTAAGAGTGTCCTATAATAGCTTTTAAGGGATTTTCGATGCTCCCTATAAATAAAATTATTATTCGTCAACTAAAAACCATATGCTGAAAATCTAAACAAAATCGAATAAAGTTTAAATGTTGAACATCTTACTTTAAGATTCGAGTTTTGGGTAAAAATAGTAATATTTTCAATGAAATTTAAACAATTAAATATTAAAAATTGCAATTAAAATAGCCTTTATATTAACCTATAGATGTTTAAATCTAAAATATAGAAATTTTCTGGCATACATAACACAGGGCAACAAAATCGAAAAAATTTTAGAGGCTTTTTAAACTACTACACAACTTTGATATAAGGAGTGAGATCGAAAAATTCTTAACACACGTTTTTCATTACATTTTTTAACCCAAGTATTATTTGAATTTTTTTTTGATCAAGTTACCTTTGAAAAACATGTCAGTTATTATGTGTAATGTCAATTATATTAATTTTTTTGTTAATCTGATTAAAATGAGTGACCAGAAAAAAGTGCGTACTGAAATTATTAAATATTTTCAACAAAACCCAACTTGGTCTTACAAAAAGTTGGCCAAGCATACAAAGGTCTGCCGTCAAACTGTTTCCAATGTTATTAAACAGTACCGGGAGAACTTGTCAGTTGATAGAAAACCTGGTTCAGGTAGAAGGAATGGTCCACATGATGTTTCTAAAGCCAAAAAAATAGAACGCATTTTCAAAAGAGCTCCCAACACATCCGGTAGGAAAGCAGCCCGGTTAGCTCAGTGCTCGGACTATTTGGTACGAAAAGTTAAAGCTAATGCAGGTTTAAAAACATACAAGGCTCAAAAAGTTCCTGACAGGAACGCTACTAAAAATTTAGAGGCCAAAAACAGAGCACGGAAATTGAAGTCAAGTTTTATAAAAAAATATTCTTGCTGCATAATGGATGACGAAACGTATGTTCTGGCAGATTTTTCGCCACTTCCAGGTCAAAAATTTTATGTTGCTGATGCTCGAGGGAATGTTGAAGAAAAGTTTAGGACCCAAAAGCAGACAAAATTTCCCAGAAAGTTCTTGGTATGGCAAGCAATATGCAGTTGCGGCAAAAGAAGCCACTCATTTGTTACAACGGGCTCTATAAATACCGAAATTTACATCAAGGAATGTTTACAAAAAAGGCTGCTTCCATTCATAAGACTTCATAATGTGTCCACTTATTTTTGGCCTGACTTGGCATCCTGTCACTATGGCAAACAAGCCCTTGAGTGGTACAAGAACAATAATGTGGTATTTGTACCAAGAGAGGCAAATCCTCCAAACTGCCCGGAGCTAAGGCCAGTGGAGAGATATTGGGCTCTTGTTAAAAGAGAATTGAAGAGTACAAAAAAGGTGTCCAAAAGTGTGGTAGATTTTAAACGGAGATGGACTACATGTTCGAGCAAAGTGACAGAAAGCACTATAAAAACGTTAATGGAAGGGTTTCCGAAAAAGGTTCAAAATTTCATCACTAGTGATTAAAACTATAAAAATAATTTTTTTTGTAAATTGTAATAATAATTTCAATCAAATAAAAAAAATTAAAGCTGTAAGTTTAGTGGTTTCTTTTTTATAAACATATATGTATGTTAAGAATTTTTCGATCTCACTCCTTAGTGCAAATATGGTCCGAATTTTAAATTCTAAGGAGAGGTTTGTTTAAAAATGTTTAAATAAAATTGTGATTTTTTTAGACATTTCTCCACATAATTAATGATAACTCAAAAACGGTTAGGCCGATATTATTAAAATAAACCTAGAACAATTCAGATTTACATAACCTTTGATCTTCTTATAAACTGCGTTTCAATCAGGTTAGTAGTTTCGGAGTTATAATAACAAACTGGGGAAAAATATATTTTTTTAATTGAAAATTGCTTTTTTATGTTATAAAAAAATCATGAAAAATAGAAAGCGGCAGAAATTGTTCAGGTTTATTACTTTATAGCAAAGCCACATATCGAGCCCTTAGCGCCAAATTATTGTAAGCGACAAAACAAATTTTACAGGAGTAGGTTTTTTCGATTATTTTGAAATTAATACGTTGAATTAAAAATGTTATGATGCGATATAATATAATTTCGTTCAAGATATTTGTCTATTTTTCAAAAATATGTATGAAAAATATAACAAAAAATGTTTTTTATTGAATTTTTGCATAGATACACATTTTTCGAATTGAAATAAAATTGTTATTTAAGAATAGTTTTTAATGAAATTTCACAGTTATGTAAAATTTTCTATTCAAAATGGAAAAATAAAAACGAATTTTGAAATTTATTATCAGCAATCCCACAATTCCCAAAAAGTGTTGAAAAATCCCAAAAATGGAAATTTTTAGGTTTTTGGCTATAATATCCATACCAGGGTCTGAGTTATCGGAACCCTTTACAAAATAATTACAAGCATATTGGGCCATCTAAAATCGGTTACTATATTTTGATATCAAATATGCGATTTGATAATTTTTGCCATAAAGTTTAATTTAAAAAAAAATAGGAGTGTTTTGATTGGACCTGGTCCCTTCGGTAACAACAATTTTAAATTTTTTTTTCATTTAAAATATTTTGTGAAAACCTAGCTTTCAGAAAGTATAAATTCCTTATACATCCTCTTAGAAATTTTTTGTGATAACTTAAAAAGAAAAACAGTTCTTTTTGCTCAAAAAATTAGCGAAAAATCGGCTTTTTAAAATTTTTAAAATTTACAATTTTATTATTTTAAACAGTTCTTTTCCTATTTGACACATACATATATTGTTAGTCCAATGAAGGAAAACTGGAGAAAATCGGAAAATATTTGGATACGCTGTTATCAAATAACTGGAGTAGGTTAGGTAAAAATATTGAAAATTTAATTTTCAAATGCGAATATCTCCTAAGCTATAAGGCGTAATTTATAGCTACGATTAGGTGTTATGTAGCGCTCGATGAGAAGATTTTATATGTGTAATTTTTTTGAAATCGGAACACAAACGAAGAAATAGGATCGTTTTAAAAATGTAACATACCCGTGGTGGGCCCATGAGGTCCAGATTCAGAATCTAAACTCAATTTAGATTTAGAAGTTTCAGATTTATTTCCTTCTTTTTTTTCTATGTGTCGCTTACGATAAAATTCGTTTACTGTAAAATGTAAACATTGACTTACGATAAAATCTTACCGCCTATAATTTTGAAGTTATTAACAATTTTGATATTCTGTGAACGCTAAAGCATCAGTCGATCCATAAAATTTAAATTTTTGCAATAAAAAAAAAAAATTAGAAAATGTCGCTTACGATAATTTGGCGCTAAGGGGTCGATATAATAGCAACAAAATGAGATATCAATCATAAAAATCTATTGATTTTTTTGCGAATTTATTCACAATTAAGTGAATTCGCTCATTTTCACAAAATTTTTGTTTTTTGTTTGTTATACATAAAATTGAGTAGTTAGTGTTCTTCTTTCGATTGATTGAATTTTGAAAACATTTGTGCAAATGTGTAAATTTGTACCAACAAAGCGTCACATCCTGGAAGTTTTGTTTTAGTCTTTTAAATAAAAACAAGTGCCGCTGAAGCACAACCGAATATCCATCGGTTTCAACAAAACATAGCGATTGTTTCATCCGTTTTAACGAGCTAGAGATGGTGTGTGCAGTTCAGAAGTGGAGACTTTGACAGCCAAAAAAGCTTGAAGACAAAGGATTGGTGGCATGAAGATTGTTGTCAAACTCAGCAAGAGCTTGAAAAATCATTAGGAGCTATTCAATCAACAATTTTAAAAGTTCTGCGAGAAGCAGGATTCATCCAAAAGTAGGGAAATTGAGTATCATACGAATTGAAGCCGTGAGACCACGAATGATCAATTTGCTTATTTGAAATGATGTTTGAACGCTATAAAATGAAACCATTTTCGCACCGAATCATTACTGGCGATGAAAAATTGATATACATATGTATTACAATAACCCGAAGCGTAAGACATCGTACGTGAAGCCCAACCAGCCGAATCGACGCCAAAGCCAAATATCTATGGCGCTAAGGTAATTCCCAGTATATGGTGGGAGAAAAAGGGTCGTTCTATTATGAGCTACTAAAATCTGGCCAGACCATCACATGGAACTTGTACCGAATGCAACTGATTCGTTTGAAGCGAGCATTTGCCGAAAGACGCCCAGAATATGCGGCCAAACATAAAAGCTAAATAGTTGTAAAATTCCGCTATTTTATTAACAATTAAATAATAATCGAATAATTGACAACCATAGTCCCTACGATAACCCATAGTAGGTAAAAATGCTCAAATTTGTGTTTCCATTGAGCGTTTATTAAAATCGAAAAAAAAAATTTTAATGTTTTGAAATTTCATTTAAAAAAAAATTGAAAATGTAAAATTTTGTATTTGATTTCTAAAACGTATTTTAAAGTGAAACAAACTACATTATAAGTAAATTTTGTGAAGTAGCTTTCTTTCCTGATCCCGTCTAATGTACATATGTTTATTTATCCTTGTTTAGGTAAAGTATGGTAAAAACCATAAGGATAAAGATAAAGTATTATCAAGTAATACTCCTTCGTTTTGGCTCAAAAATTTTACATTTACAGCAACCGAAAATATGTTTGAGGGTTTTCCTGAATTCTCAGTATTATTGTTGTTCATTGGTAACAAGCTAGAAAGTATCATTTGCAACATCATGTTCACATGACATACAAATAAGCAATATAAACCAAAGTGCATCTATCATACATATATTTTACTATACAACCAGTCAGT
Organism: Calliphora vicina; assembly: GCF_958450345.1. Taxonomy (NCBI): domain Eukaryota; kingdom Metazoa; phylum Arthropoda; class Insecta; order Diptera; family Calliphoridae; genus Calliphora; species Calliphora vicina. The sequence continues at coordinate 8,632,781 of NC_088781.1, forward strand.
CATCTGGAAAGTCTGTCATACTGATAAACCAACTAGCAAATGTGAAAGAAAAAACAAATTTAATTTTCTTGTTATATCTCCGCTTAGTTTGTGTATTGTATAGAATATGAGGTTTTCTATTTTAACTTTTTGTTCTTATTTGCATGCATCATCCTGCTTAAACTTGTTTTGTATTCAGACAGATTTCATTTCATAACAGCACCGCTGGATCACAAGTATAAAGTTTTATTTAAAAAGTAATATCTATTTAACGGAAATAAATAATAACTTGGATTTCTCTATGCTTTTATATTTAATTGAATTTTTTTTAACAAAAAATAAATTTCTAAATAATACAGCAATTGTCCGGCTAATTTTAAACAGAATCAGAATTTAATGTAATTTATCATAAAGCCAACAAATACAAAACAACCACATTTTTTAATTTCCTGAAAGTTCTGAACATGTCCTGCAAACAACAGGACAAAACAACCCCTAAACAACATTTAACAATCCAATTAAATGCCAGTTTGATTTGACAATCAAGTGGAGTAGCTACAACAACTGTACAATCATCTTCATCTACATTTACATCACCATCAACTTGTTTATCTGTATCTTTCAGTTCATTCATCGTTTAACTAAAAAATTGTAAACTAAAGTGGCCTTATCTGTCATTCAATAGCTGGGTGTTTTCTTGTCATTGAATGATTTCCCTTTTATATGGTAATTTGTAATTTAACTCCTTTGTTTTACCTTTTTCTACAGTCACAGTCATCGTCTCATCGTTATGTATCTTCATTCACAGAGTGTGTGTATAAGCAATATTACAAGGAAATAGAAAACAACATCATGTTGAATTGACCATTACTTGCATCGCTTTCGTTTTTGGTTTTGATTTCCAGACGTTCTTCATCAATTAAGCCAATTTACAAATACTTTTATTTAATACGTAAATGAATTATGTCTACATAAATATTTCCAAAAAATCAATGCACCTTTATGACCTTCTTAAATCTCACTTCCTTTAAAAGTTTCCTGTTAAATATTGTTTAAGTCAAAAGAAAAAACTTGCAAAAAATTCAGTTATTAGTCCGAAATATGAGTGATTACAGATCGATTTTAGATATTTTGAGTTTTTGTATATAAAATTCGGCTTTTGGTCTGAAATACGAGTGATCACAGATCGAGCTTCTTTTCTCGATTAAATGCTTATTTGCCAAGTTATTAGCGGTATTAGATATTTTGAGTTTTTATATATAAAAAATAGGATTTTGTTCTGAAATATGAGTGTTTACATATCAAGCTTGTTTTCTTGATTAAACGCTTATTTAGTAAGTTATTAGGGATTTAAGATATTTTAAAAAATCTGTTCTTGGTCAGAAATATGAGTGATCACAAATCGAGCTTCTTTTCTCGATTAAACGCTTACTTACCAAGTTATTAGCGATTTTAAATACTTTGAGTTGTTGTATAAAAAATTCGTTTTTTGGTCTGAAGTGAGTGATCACAGCTCGAGCTTCTTTTCTTGATAAAACTCTTATTTGCCAAGTTATTAGCGATTTTAGATATTTTGGGTTTTTATACACAAAATTCGGTTTTTGGTCAGAAATATGAGTGATCACAGATCAAGCTTCTTTTTTTGATTAAACACTAATTTACCAAGTTATTAGCGATTTTAGATATTTTAAATTTTTGGCCTGAAATTCGAGTGATCACAGATGGAGCTTCTTTTCTCGATTAAACGCTTATTTACCAAGTTATTAGCGATTTTAGATATTTTGAGTTTTTATATAAAAAAATCGGTTTTTGGTCAGAAATATGAGTGATCACAGATCGAGCTTCTTTTCTCGAATTTAGATATTTTGAGTTTTTATATGAAAACTTTGGTATTTGGTCAGAAATATGAGTGATCACAGATCAAGCTTCTTTTTTTGATTAAACACTAATTTACCAAGTTATTAGCGATTTTAGATATTTTAAATTTTTGGCCTGAAATACGAGTGATCACAGATGGAGATTCTTTTCTAGATTAAACGCTTATTTACCAAGTTATTAGTGATTTTAAACATTTTGGGTTTTTATATAATAAAACCGGTTTTTAGTCTGAAATATGAGTGATCACGAATAGAGCTTCTTTTCTCGATTAAACTTATATTTACCAAATTATTAGCGATTTTAGATATTTTGAGTTTTTATATAAAAAATCGGTTTTTGGTCTGTAATATGAGTGATCACAGATCGAGCTTCTTTTCTCGATTAAACGTGTATTTACCAAGTTATTAGCGATTTTAGATATTTTGAGTTTTTATACACAAAATTCGGTTTTTGGTCTGAAATATGAGTGATCGCAGATCGAGCTTGTTTCCTTGATTAAACGCTTATTTACCAAGTTATTAGCGATTTTAGATATTTTGAGTTTTTATATAAAAAATTCGGTTTTTGGTCTGAAATATGAGTGATCACAGATTGAGCTTCTTTCCTTGATTAAACGCTTGTTTACCAAGTTATTATCGATTTTAGATATTTTGAATTTTTATATAAAAAAATCGGTTTTTGGTCTGAAATATGAGTGATCACGAATAGAGCTTCTTTTTTCGATTAAACGTGTATATACCAAGTTATTAGCGATTTTAGATATCTTGAGTTTTTATATGAAAAATTCGGTTTTTGGTCAGAAATATGAGTGATCACAAATCGAGCTTCTTTTCTCGATTAAACGCTTATTTACCAAGTTATTAGCGATTTTAGATATTTTGAGCTTTTATATGAAAAATTCGGTTTTTGCTCTAAAATATGAGTGATCACAGATCAAGCTTCATTTTTTGATTAAACACTAAACACTAACCAAGTTATTAGAGATTTTAGATATTTTAAGTTTTTGGCCTGAAATACGAATGATCACAGATCGAGCTTCTTTTCTCGATTAAACGCTTATTTACCAAGTTATTAACGATTTTAGATATTTTGAGTTTTTATATAAAAAAAATCGGTTTTTGGTCTGAAATATTAGTGATCACAGATCGACCTTCTTTCCTTGATTAAACGCTTATTTATCAAGTTATTAGCGATTTTAGATATTTTGGGATTTTATATAAAAAAGCCGGTTTTTGGTCTGAAATATGAGTGATCACAAATCGAGCATCTATTCTCGATTAAACGCTTATTTACCCAGTTATTAATATTTTATATATTTTGAGTTTTACATGCAATAAATCTGTGCATTATGCAAATTTAGATTTTCGATTTTATATTTATTTCCTTTATCTAATTTTCATCCCCAACTATTAATAAATCTTTTAACGTTAATACCCCTTTAATTAAAATGATTAGATTTAAAATTGTTTTAAAAACATGCCGGATTTATTTGTAAATAATTTCTGTCTTTTCTCTTCTCCTTGTTTTAAATTAGTCAGAGACTATTAACTCAACTGTCTATTTGTCTAACACACACATTCGAACATATCATATGACTGTCTAGATATTTATTTGATTTGTTTTTGAATTACTTAGGTAATACAAATAGAGAAAAAGACAGTTCAAATTGAAAACAAATCAAATTTGCCAACTTTACTCTTGTCTCAAATACTACACATAGATTTTCCAAGGGTGTTTGCAGTAAAAATTAAATATTTTTTTTGTTATTGGAAACACCTACAGGCAGTATTTTATTCTTTAAAAAAAAATGTATCATCATCGTGTTGTAATTTAAAGGTAATTGGCTTCATTTTTTTAGTTTTGTTTTAAAATGTTAGATAAGAAATTTGCCAGCCTACCTTTTTTGCTGCTGCCAATAAATAATTACAGTTTGTTGGAGAGTCAAGGTTTTTTTTGCTGTTGCAAAAACGAGAGTTTTTGTTTTGTAAATGTTTGAAATTAAATTACAATTTTATTATATTTTAATTTGATTATTTATGTTACAGCCATCCATTCAGTCTGTTGATAATTAGCTTGATTACTTTTCAGAAGTAGTCAGACATTGATGATTTTGTTTAATATTTAAGTTATTCTAAAATAAGCCAGTCAAGGCCACTGAGAAAAGTTAGAGCAATAGTTTTTTAATTAAAAAAAGTCTATGTAAAAGTTTTCTGTTTTTTTCTTATTTTGTGGCCGTAGATTGTGTCTCAGGTTTATGTTAAATCAAAGGCGACAACGTACAAATGTCTGGAATTATGTATATTTTAAGGATAATGATATGAGACGTAAGTAGAAATACTTAAATAAGGAATATTTTAATATTCACAAACTAATTAACATTTACAAGGTAAATTTGTGTTAAAATGTGTGTATATTTTATATGGTTCACATACGTACATTAGGGATGCTAAGAAAATAATAACTTATTCAAGCATATTCTTAAATTTATAGTGCGAATGACTTTTATTTACATATAAAATATTTAAAATTTCTTAAATATAGTTAAAATGTTGTTAAACATTAATATTTTCCACACAAACGAAACACGTCTAATATTCATATAAAATGTCTGGCTGGTTGGCTGTGTGAAGTACACGCCTGAGAAGGCAGGCAATTTGTAATTTTATTATGTATTTATAACGAACGAAAATTAGCTACTTTAAGCGCTTAAAAAAGAAAGAGTTACATTATTAAATATGTAAACATTTAATTGGCAATTTAAGCAACATAGACAAGTAGCAATAGAACCAAACATTCTTTGAAATGATAATTAAAGACTTAAATTCAAGGAATTTGCGGTGTAGACAACTTTAAAAATGACAGACAGGTTTATTGAAGCAATTTTACAAGAAAAAAAACATAAAGTAGCTATCTTAACATATGAAGAGGCAAACAAAAAATATATTTAAAAAATAAGCAAAAATTAAGCATCATTCATTGTAAACATTTAATCGCGAAAAGAACTTCGATCTGTGATCACTCATATTTCAAACCAAAACTCAATATATGATAAGGAAATCTTTAACAACTTGGTAAATAAGCTTTTAAATTGGAAAAATAGCTCGATCTGTGATTATTCACATGTCAAAACAAAGACCGATTTTTTGTATAAAAAACTCAAAATATCTAAAATAGTTAATAAGTGTTTAATAGAGAAAAGTAGGTCGATTTGTAAATAAGCGTTTAATTGGGAAGAAGATTTCGACCTGTGATCACTCATATTTCAGACCAAAAAACGATTTTTTTTATATAAAACTTCCAAATATCTACAAAATTTTTAAATAGCTAATAAACTGGTATAAGCCTTTAATTGACAAAAGAAGCTCGATCTGTGATCACTTATATTTCAGACCAAAAACAGAATGTTTTATATAAAATCTCAAACTATCTAAAATCGTAAATAATTTATTTTTTACATAAAAACCGAAAATACTTAAAATCGCTAATAACTTGGTAAATAAGCGTTTAATTAAGAAAACAAGCTCGATCTGTGATCACTCATATTTCAGACCAAAAATATATTTTTTCTAAAAACACAAAATATCTAAAATCACTAAAAACTTGGTACATAAGCGTTTAATCGGGAAAAGAAGATCGATCTGTGATCAATCCTATTTCAGATAAAACACCAATTTTTTATATAAAAACTCAAAATATCTAAATTCGCTAATAACTTGGCCAATAAGCGTTTAATCAAGAAAAGGAGTTAGATCTGTGATCACTCATATTTCTGACCAAAAATGGATTTTTTATATAAAAACTCAAAATATCTAAATTCGCTAATAACTTGGCCATTATGCGTTTAATCAAGAAAAGAAGCGCGATCTGTGATCGCTCATATTTCTGACCAAAAATTCGATTTTTTTATATAAAAACTCAAAATAAATAAATTCGCTAATAACTTGGCAATAAGCGTTTAATGAAGAAAAGGAGTTCGATTTGTGATCACTCATATTTCTAACCAAAAATCGAGTTTTTATATAAAAACTCAAAATTTCTAAATTCGCTAATAACTTGGCCAATAAGCGTTCAATTAAGAAAAGGAGCTCGATCTGTGATCACTCATATTTCTGACCAAAAACCGATTTTTCATATAAAAACTCAAAATATCTAAAATCGCTAATAACTATGTAATTAAGCGATTAACGACAAAAAGAGCTAGATCTGTGATCACTCATATTTTGGGCCAAAAACCTTGATTTGTGATCACTCATATTTCAGGCCAAGAACCAATTTTTTTGTATAAAAACTCGAAATATCTAAAATCGCTAATAACTAGGTAAATAAGCCAGTAAACGACAAAAAGAGCTCGATCTGTGATCATTCATATGTCTAAACTCACTTTGGTTTTTTGTGTGAAAATCTCAAAATATATAAAATCGTTAATTACTTTGGAAATAAGTGTTTAATCAAGAAAAGGAGGTCGATTTTCGATTACCCATATTTCTGAACAAACTTCGATTTTTTGTATGAAAATTTCAAAATATCTAAAAAAAAAACAGCTTTTCGGCTCGTTTTACAGTTCAGACCGTACCCAGTCCAATTAATATTTGTTTCTGTCCATGCAGAAGGCTATCTCTTTAACACTCTTCACTTTGGAACAGAGTATCAGATATAGGCTTGATACATTCTTGGCCTGAAAAGATGGGCAGTTCTTTTGGTTCGGAATCCATATGTTACCAGAAAGATAGCTAACAATGGCCAATTCTTTGAATAAATTTATATTGTACAAATGTTGCGGGATTTAAAAAATCCCGCATTTTAATTCATATTAAATGTATTTTTTCTTTTTCAAAACTAATCTTTATGACTTTTTAGTGTATAAGTATATTTTGTTGTAAACTTTATTAGTTTTGAATTAGTATGGTAAGTAGTTATGAGAACTTTTTGTGTTTTGAATGAACCTTGTGTTAACGATGACTCTTGCTTTAAAATTTGTATTAATAAGCAGTGAATTAATTTCCTGTCAAAAAATAATTTTTTGCTGTTAAAAACTATCCTCAATATTACCCACAAAAATGGTATTTATATTTATTGAAGACAATAATTGTATCTTAATTATGTATTGAAAACTTCTGGACGTATTACGAAAACTATTTTAAATAAAAATTTACAACTTGTTTAATTATAGCTAGCTTCAACCGTAATAAAGCAACCAAAATAAGAATAATAGTTATTATTATTAAAACCAAACAAAAAAAGTCTATTAAATACATTATTTTTCAACACCATATCCTACAATCTCCAACTTTAATCGCTCATATTTATTTGTTTATTTCAAATAAATATTATTTCATTACTATCAAAATACAATTAAACAACGTTATAGCAGAGAGAAACCTTACAATTGCTTTAATGCTCTCAGTATCTTAGCCATTAATCCCTTTGCTAAGTGCACAACAACAGCATTTATTGTTGCTACAAGGATTTTATTTTGTCGCAAATGGAAATCCTTTTAAGGGGACTTTAAGCCCTTAAACTAACAGCCTTTGGTAACAAAATCTAATGAAAGTTAAGGACAAAAGCCGCCAGCAAATAACAGTAATTTAGAAAATCGAAAATCGTAAATTCTAATAAAGTTACGATTTATTATTTATTTATGATTTTAGAATAAACACATACTTGTGGGGTTATCAGTAATAATCAGAAAACAATTAAACATAAAAACTTTTGGAGCTGCCTTTTTTAGGAAAAGGTGATGAAGAGTGTTAAAAGGAAAATGAGGGTTACTTTTTATTGAAACAATTTGGTAATAGTCTTTAAAATTACAATAGAATTTAAGGAATAATTGCTTAATTTTATCTTAATATGGTGTTATTTAAGGAGTTTTATATTTTTTGGGTTTCATATGAGTTAATTTGTACTTATTTCTTAATGTTTTTAGATAAAATAAGTTAATGTTTTGTTAATGTTTTTAAATAAAATCCATTTTTATAAGTGAACATGATAGTTAAAAATATTAATTGCCCTACTAGTGGTATGAGTGATATTAATTTAAATATTTATTGGACTTTATTGTAAGAATAACAATAGTTCTATAAAATTTTAGAGACATGAACAATTTTATTTTGTATGTACTTCAAGAAGATACAAAATATTTCGTTGACTTTTGCCAAATAACGAAATTATGTCAGTTGGTGTAATCAGCTCTTTATGAAATTTAGTTTTTAAAGTTAGCTAAAACTGCTTAAATTTGAAAAAAAAAGTTTGAAATCTAAACACTTTAATGTTCACGACTATATTTGCCATTCCATATGCAGTAAAAGCACTCATATATGAACTCACATAGTACATTTAAAAATTGTCCTCATACATATGAATTGAACAAAGTATGTTGTGAATAATTCCTACTATGTACAATAGGGTGGCCCATATATTGCTCTTTTCGATTTTCTGAACTTCCAAGGTCTCAAATTGTTCGCATTCTTTATTTAAAAACCAAACTCTTAAAATTTTAACAACGTTTAGAAAATTTGCTGACATCCACAAACCATTATAACATGATAAAATAAAAAAAAATAAACAAAATTTCATGCATATCTCACTTCTATTTAAGAAATTAAAAGATTTGGAATTGGCGGATTTTGGGCATAAATTTAGTAAATCTAAAAATAGCATCCCAAAGAAACAATCTGACATAAAAATGCGAGATTTTTTAAAATTTTTAACTTCTATTTTGAAACATTTGTACAATATAAATTGATTCTTAGTATTGACCATTATTAGCTTTGGCCTTTCTCCATTTATCTCTCAACATATGGACTCCGAGCCAAAAGAACTGCTCATCTTTTGAGGCCAATAACGAATCATGACAATTTCGAAAAAGCGTTCTGCATCGATCGAAACAAATAGTAGTCGGACGGTGTACGGTCTGGACTATAAAACGGATGTGGCAAAACTTCCTGACCATTACATTCTAAATACTTTTTAACAGGTATTGCAACCATTGGCCTAGCGTTGTCATGATGGACTATTACGCTTTCATGTCTGACCGTATTGTTCTCAAACCAATCAGTTGAGTCTGGTACAGGATCCGTGTGATAGTCTGTACAGATTTCAGCAGCTTATAATACACTGGTGCATATTCCTATAAACGCACTTAACTTGTTTCTATATATTTTTGTTATATCTTTGTTGTTCTCACCCAAAAGCAAAATATAACTTTTTTAATGAGAGACAACTTAATGGTACTTTTCGAAAGTAAACAAGTTTTTTTTTATTCTTGTTGTTTGCCTTAATTATGCGATCAAATGTTCTTGGTGCTATTTTAAGTGTAAGATTCGTATAAATGCAGACGTGAAATTTATTTTTAAAAAAAGTTACCAAAAATAAAATATTATCAATTTTATTTTTTTCAACCAAAGGTATGTTTCTAATAGTAACATCTCAATTTACTGCAACTTTTTCTATTTGAATCAATAAATTTCATTTTTTCACGACCAAGGATATTCCAATAGAGAAATTGGACGTAAAATCGATCATTCGGAAAGTGTGGTGCGAAATTTCTTGAAGAAAGGTCAAAATTATGGAGTTCGCAAACCTACAGAGGGAAATACAAAATTAACAAGAAGACAACTTAATCAAATAAAACAAGAAGCAACCCGCAACAAATTGAATTCCACACAAATAAAGAATAAATTTAATCTTCCAGTGACTTCCAAATACGTTGCACACATTTTACGAAACGATGAAAACATAAAATGGAACAAGCCGAAATGTAAACCATTGATAAAAAAAGCACTATAAACAAAAACGTCTAAAATTCGCAAGAAAATATATGAAATGGACAGAGGAGTGGAAAAAAGTAATTTTCTCTGACGAAATAAAAAAATTAATTAAGACGGTCCTGACTCAAACTCGTGTTATTGGCACGATTTGAGATCACACGATGTTCGGATGTCAAAATGTAATTTCGGTGGTGGCAGTGTTATGTTTTGGGCAGATGGCAAGTCGAAAACATGTTTTGTTCCGACAAAAATGAATGGTGCGATTTATAACGAACTGTTGGCAGATGCTCTTCTCTCATTTATAAATGAAAGAAATGGATGAAGATTGCATATTCCAACAAGATAATGCTGCAGTCCATGTTTTTAAGTAATCGAAATCTTGGTTTAATGAACATAGCATTCCTCTGTTGGACTGGCCGGCTTGTAGTGCGGTCTTAAACCCAATGGAGAACTTGTGGGGATGCAAATAATGCCCAGGAAATTGATTCCGATCTGCTTAAAAAATTAGTGGAATCAATGCCAGACCGTATTTTTGAAACAATCCATAACAAAGAATCATCCACACATTATTATACATTATATATAATGCTACAGTGGCCCATAAATTAAAGTGCGTTTATAGGAAAATACCCTTAAAAATGGCAGTTAATCTCGAAAATTAAGTACAAAAAAATAAATAAAGTACAAATGAATTTTTTTTGTAAACAATATTTTAAGTGAAGTCTTAACTAATTTAATAAACAAATTTGTAGCCCCCTAAATATGTTCATGTAACGCTTCCGGTTATCGCAATCTATCCATTTTTCATCGCAAGTAATGATTCGGTGCAAAAATGATTTTCTTTTATAGCGTTCATCCATAATTTTGGACATGCAAAGTTGTCTCTCAGGTCACTCGGCTTTAATTCAAGCTCCTGTTGATTATGACAACAATCGTCATGGTAATGCTTTCAATTCTTTGACTTCAAACTTTTTTTGGCTGAACTGGCCAATCTTTGCCTTCGGTATCAAAATCGCCACTTCTCAACCAAGCAAATCATCTCTCGCATGTTGAAACCGATGGAAAGCAGTCACCATAAACTTTGGTTTGCAGTCGGTGTGCTTCAGCGGCATTGTTTTGCAAATTACAGATGTAAAGCAAAACATCCCGCTTATGATGCTTTGTTGGTACAAAATTCAAAATTTTCAAAGCAACAAATATAATGATAGATATTTTAAAGGCCTTACCAACGAAGTATATAACGCCATAGTAAGTTGGACATTCAATCAGACCAAAATCGAGGAACAAAATTATTTTGCACAACTTTTGAAGATTTGGTTTTTACATGACAGGGGACATTTTTAGTCTTTGAGACCATCCAAAATCGAAAGTAGGGAGGACCACCCTAATATTCACATACATATGAATTGAACAAAGTATGTTCTGAATAATGCGTGCTATGTACAAATACAAATCGTATATACATACATATTGCTGTGATTACATATCACCATAATTGCGAAACCCTTTAGATAATTGTACCCTTGAGTCTTTGAAGAACCCACACACAAACGCACACACACTCACTCACATAATGTTGTTTCGTGCAATGTCTGTCCTGTCGTTGTGCCAGTTATCTTTACACAACCTCTACAACTCTCTAAATAATCTTTCTCCATTTACTAACACTCGAATACTTTGTAGTAGTGTTAGTACAAGCAACAGCAGCAGCAGCGGCAGTAGCATGACCGTTACAATTCTAAGGGTATGGTCACGTGTTATGTAAATATACACGCATTAGATCCATACACTCTTACATACACATATATAAGCAAAATACTGGCAGACATTCTCTCATTCCAGTTCCAACCCTTTTCTGTTAAAATTTAAAAACGAGCCTAAATTCCTACACAGAAAACTGAAACACAATCTGTTAACAAAATACATATATTTATGTTGAGTAAAAGTATCTATCGTTTATATGAAAGTAGCAAACATCATGAACAACAATAATAAAAACAAAATTGTAAATCGTTTTTAGGCTTATCTTAAGTACAATATAATGTTTATTGTTTATATATAAGATACTGAGTCTATGGTTCGGCTTAAAAATAACAAAAGCATGTAGAAACTAATATTCGATAATATTTAAAAACATTTTGTTAAAAAGAGATCACAAAAATAAATAAAAACAGTTTTAAGGACAATAATAAAAATATGAACATTATAAAATTTATGATAAAGTAAAGTTTAGTTTATTTTAATATGATTTTTTTATTTAAAAAAAAAATTAGTAAACTATGATTAAAGATTTATAAATTTGTAAATGTTTATCTTTGTAAATACCTGGAGAAAAACATTTTATAGGAAAAAATAAATTTTCCCCAAATTTGCTATTTTATAGAAACTTTCCTCAAAAAATTAATATGAAGTTTTTTCAGAAATTTACCATTATACAGGAAATTTTAATAAAACTTTTCCCACAAATTTAATATCTTGTAGGAAATTATTACAAAATTTTCTATTTTATAAATATGATATTTTAAAAGAAATTTTTATATGAATTTGATATTTTCTAGGAACTTTTCACAAAATTTTATACTTTATAGGAAATTTTCTCGAAAATTATTAATTCATAGAAAATGTTTGTAAATTTTGGTACTTGATAAGAAATTTTCCCTGAAATTTCCTATTTTATAGGAAGTTTTCCCAGAAAATTATTATTTCGTAAGAACTTTTCCTCTAAATTTGCTATAAGAAATTCAGGTTAAGATGCTAATACTTATTGTGAATTTCTTAAAAGAAAGATTCAATAAAAAAACAAGTAAGAAATTATGGTCGGTCAAGCCCGACCAATACCCTACACTAAGTAAATGAGCAAAAAAATGTTTCTTTCAAAATTTCAATAATTTATATTCGTGAGTGATTTTCAGAAGTCGGCCTTATATGGGAGCTATGACCAATTATGGACCGATCACCATGAAATTAGGTCATATGATTTATGTCTATACGAAAGTTATTTATGGTGAATTTTGTGTGTATGACAACATTTTTAAGAGATTTATGCACTTCAAAGTGATTTTTGGAAGCGGGTCTATATGGGAGCTATGACTAATTATAGACCGATCGTAACAAAATTGGGTACTTGGTTTCAACATGTGACTTAGCGCTGTAATGATGGAATACTACGGTTTCATGTCTCTCTTCAAACGAATCAGTTGCATTAGGTACAAGTTCTCTGTGATGGTCCTGGTTTATAAAAACTGACTTTTTAAAAAACCGGTTTGTCGGTTAACCTAAAATTGGCCTATTGTAGAAAACCGTTTTTTCGACATCAAAAAAACATAGAAAACATAAAATGTCCAATAAAGTATACACAGCTTTAAAATTTGTAAAATATATAATACTTATTTTAAATATTGGTTTATTCTTTAAATTTCAACCAAAAAATATAAATCAGTTTTTTAATTAAATATTTGATACTTTTAAGATTAATTATCACCTTGACTTTCTGATATGGAACAAAAAATGTTACAAGTCCCAAAAAAGGACCTATAAGATGCAAACGCACTTCTTCTTAGCTGTGATTATTTGTCATAATAAACCATTCCAAATAATTAATACATCTACATTATCAGATTTCAAAAATATTTCAAATCATGGATTTTAGAACGTTGTTTGTCTCTCCTGTAATATTTCTGAAAAGCCCTTTGTACACTAAGCTAACGAAATGATTAATAAAATAAAATTTTAAGCACAAAACACATTAATGAAGTCAAATTTATTGAAAGAAGGTATATACATCAAATTCAATTTAACGTTTCGTAAAATTATCACTAAGTTTATAATGAATCATTATTAAGATTTAGCTTAACTTCTAGAATTATGCGGAATTTAATTTTTAAAAGTTAACCTCCCTCTAAACAATCCATCCAATAAGCCCCCTGACCGCTCCAACACCGGGGAGAAAAAGGAAGGGAAAAAGGTAGGAATCAAAGATCAGCAAGGTTCCCCACCACTAAAAAAATTTTAATAGTTATACCCTACACCACCATAGTCCGTCTGGATGATCGGCTGGCTGGCTATCCATGTAAACATTGTGCGCAGAGTACAGGTCGCAATTTTAAAGATATTTCGATCAAATTTGGAACATATTATTTTTCCAGCTCAGGGACGAAGCGTATTGAAACTGGCTGAAATCGGTGCATTATTTCACCTAGTCCCCATACAAATGTCCTTCCGAAATTGGACTTTATCGGTCATAAATGTATAATTTATATATGTATCTCCACAAATTCCGCTCCAAATAAGTTTTATATATACAAAATTCATGTCACCAAATTTTGTTACGATCGGTCCATAATTAGTCATAGCTCTCATATAGACCCGCCTCGGAAAATCACTTTAACGTGCATTAATCGCTTAAAAATGTTATATTATTGGTCATAGCTCCCATATAAGGCCGACTTCCGAAAATCACTCAAAAATATAAATTATTGAAATTTTAAAAGACAAAATGTTTTTGCTCTTTTGCTTAGTGTAGGGTATTATATGGTCGGTCTTAACCGACTACACTTTCTTACTTGTTTCATTATGTAGTTGTTCTGAAAAAGTTTTTCAGTAAACTCATCGTCCTCTACTATTTAGAATCATTGAAATTCTTAAAAATGTTAATCTAAGAGCTTTGTGTGTATTGTAAATCAGCAGTATAGGTTTCAAATCAGACCTATAATATGTATACAATGAATATAAAAAATGCACAAAGACATGAGATTTATTAATTTTAGTCTCATATTTTAAAAACCGGTTAATAGTGATAAAAACCGGTTAACCGAAAATCGACATTATAAATTAATCGGTTCGAAAAAAACGAGATTTCGAAGAAAACCCGCTTCTTCGGTTAACCGGTTAACCGGTTTATAAACACTTTTTAAAAAAAAAACTGGTCTATCGGGGCACCCAACTAACTCCTTTTTGCTCCCACCAAATACAGAGCTTTGCCTATGGGCTATGGATATTTGTCTTTAGTATCGAATCGGATGGTTCAATTCGTATGGTACACAATTTTCCTGCTTTTAGATGAATCCTGTTATTCACAAACATTTTGAATTTAACAAGCCCTTGTTGAGTTTTACAACAATCTTCATGGAGTAATGCCTTCAATTCCTGGTCTTCAAATTTTTTGGCTGGCCTGGGCGATCAAACCATTTCACGCATGTTGAAACCGATGGAACAAATTCGCCATAAGCTGCGGTGAGCAATCGGTGTGCTTCAGCGGCACTTTTTTAAAAATAAAGATCTAAAGAAAAACTTCCCGCACATGACGCTTTGTTGGTTTAAAATTAAATATTTTCAAGGGAAATAAACTTTATTGATTACACTATAATAATGTTCAATAACTAACTGAGAATAAGTGACAGATATATGACATTCAAAATTACATATAAGTTATTAAATTCCACATTTTGAATTCACAAGGTCTCTTATCATGTCTTATTGTCATAATGTCCTAATATTTCACAATGGTTTTTATTGTTTTTCAAGCAAAAAATGTCCTAACATAATAATACTCTGTATGCTATGTTTATTATGTTATCGTAACCTACCAGCAGAGACCTGCGCCGAATGCCTAAGAGTCGGTTAAGCCGAGCTGTCGAGTCGAAATATATTAGGACATTATGTCAATATGACTGATAAGAGACCTTGTGAATTGACCAATTGTTTAAAGCTAAAAATTAAAAAAAAAAAATTCACCAAAAAATATTTTCAATCTTTTTCTAAAAGTATACTTTATTTTGGTGAAAGGCATATAACATTTGACGAATTTGACAAGCGTAATGTGTCAATGAAAAAGATTTAAATTTTTACTACAAAAATGTGAAATAGGATTATAATTTTGTTTTAGTCAGAAGGAAATAAATAAGTAACATCTAATTTCAAATATTAACATCACTAATATTCATAGCCATTCAAGATGAGATGGCCAGATGATTTAAATAACCAGCCATGCTATAATATTTATTCTCCATTTAATATAAGTATTTACCAACATCATACAATTTCATAAAATTCCAAGTATTGTATTATTAATGCATTAATGTTCTTATCATAACCATTAGCTTTAAATGTCTACTTATGAAATTTAAATGTCTAATTAAGTCTTTTAAGCTTATTAGTTATCTACATCTAGGTGTTTTCAAAGACTACTAAACTCTTTATAGATAAACATGAATATAGAATTCATGGCCACAGGAGGCCCAAATACTTCTTAGCAAAATCTAAAGAAATAATATTAAAATAAACAAATCCCTCAGGTCAAACAACAACAATAATATTATAATAATAGTAAAGTTTTCAACTGATCTTTCGGGGAATCTAAATTAATTTAAATTTGTTCCAAGTAATTGAAAATGTGTGTCTCAATAGAAACATCAACAGCATTTGGAACTTAGACAATCAATATAAATAAAATTACTGCTATGAAAACATTAAGCCACATAACAATTTTTGTTTGAATTAAGAAATCCAAAGGAACTTAAAGAAAAGATTTCACAGAAATAATAAAAAAAACCATGATGGTAGCAGAATATAATAAAAACAAACAAGCAAACATGAAGAAGACGAAGAAGTAGCAAAAAAAATCTAATAAGATAACAATTTTGACAAGTGTCAGTTTAGTTTTATTTGTCTAATAAAAAACCTTCAATCAATTGATTTTTAGAAAACACTTGCAAACTCACACACAAACAACGTATGTATGTTCACATTATCATCAAACTAAACAACTTGCTTTGCTTTGTGTTGTTTTTTCTTCTTTTAACTTAAGATTTTGCTTTAGTTTTGTAGTTGGTGTGGATATGTGGGAAATTCTATGTGAGTGGGAGTGTGTTTCTTTCTTGATTTGGCAAATACTTTAACACACAGACATAGTAATGGTCACTTTTATATATTTATGCGTTGCGATAACAATCATCTAACCACATTTTGCGACAGATATTCTAACAACTACCAACGAACACTAACGTTTTTTTTCTTTTGCACACATTGAGGATAAGGATAACTACAATAACTACAATCTTATTATTTTTTGTTGTTGCTGTTTTTTTTTACGATGAGAACCAAGTAAAAAAAGTGTAAACAACAATAAACGTTGTGTAAATTGTTTTGGTGTTGATTTTGTTGTTATTTTTATTTTGTTTTGCTTTTTTTATCCCCCCACCCTATTGACGATTTTGTAAATCCTATTGATCGACCATGAAGATCTAATCTCATATGTTTACAAACATTTACAACATTTTCTATATAGATGGACGTACTACACACTTAGGTTTATATAGTGATAGACGCATATACAAATACATTATACTGTGGAGCTATTGCAAGGATTTCCATATCCTTTGTATACAATGGAAATTTTCATCAAACGTTGTATTGACTTCTTAAGTAGAAACCGAAAATAGTCTTTAACCCATTAATGCCAAAGAAAAATAAACAAAAATAGAGATGTTTTCGAAAAAGTCTAACTAAGCACTGTAGTTCCTAATTCAAATCTAGCTGGACACAACTTGTTTATGGCTTTGAAATCTCTAATTCCTAAAATTATGTTTAAAAAGCCCTGTGTTACGTATTTTTCCAGTTAAAGTGGGGTGTATATAGTGTTTATAAACCGGTTAACCAAAAAACCGGTTTTTCTTCGAAATCTCGGTTTTTTGCGAACCGGTTAATTTGAAATGTTGATTTTCGGTTAACCGGTTTATCCGGTTTTTATCACTCGGTTAACCGGTTTTTAAAATTTAGGTCTAAACTTAAGAAATCTCATGGTTTTGTGCATTTTTTATATTCATTGTACACACATTATTGGTCTGATTTGAAACCTAAACTAATGACTTACAATACAAACCTATTTAGAGCCATTATTACAACTTGTCGTTATAGTTAAAGGTAACTTTAAGCAATAGAAAAAGATACCCTTAAAGGTCACTTTAACTATAACGGCAAGTTGTAATAATGGCCTTTAGATTGATATTTTTAAGAATTTCAATGATTCTAAATAGTAGAGGACGATGGGTTTACTTAAAAACGTTTTCAGAATAAATTGCGTATAATGAAACTATTAAAAAATAAATTCCGCATAATTCTAGAAGATAATCTAAATCAAAGTTATACTCAATTCCATTTGACTGAGATAATAATTTTGAAATTTTTACAAAACAAAATGGACTTAGCACTTTTGTATATTCATAGTTATTTATATTCCTGACAACTAAAAACTACAAATTTTAAAGCTGTGTATACTTTATAGGACATTTTATGTTTTTACACATATATGACGGTTAACCGGTTTAACCGTTTTTTTCTATGTTTCGAAAAACGGGTTATTTTAAAAAAGGCCAATTTTCGGTTAACCGACAAACCGGTTTTTTAAAAAGTCGGTTTTTTATAAACACTAGGTGTATATAAAAAACTTCTAAATTAAAAACATATTTTTTTACTAAAATGATGTCGAATACTAGATAAATTAAAGGTTTATCAATATCTAGCATACACAGTATTGTTATCTACATGAAAGTTTATTTAGCTCTTTCAGATACAAATTTTCGTTTCGTATAAACTTTTTTGAAATCGAATATTTTTGACTAAATTTTCTGACCAAGCCTTTTTTTCTCTTAAAATAATGTTTTTTTTTTGGCAAAATCGATATTTTTTTCAAAAAGATTTTTTTTTGCTCAAAAGAAAGCTTAATTCTATTCCTGTAAGATCTTTTTGGTCTCTTAGTGGGATGCGAGAGGAATATCTATCAAAATAAATGTTTTGTATCTCAAGACATACAATTTTTTTGTTAAAACATTTATTTTGATACTATCATGTTTTGAGTAACAAAACAGTTATTTTGATAGATATCGAACTACTCGCATCCCACTAAGTGACCAAATATGCTTTATTTTAAATTTGTAAAAATTAGATTTTGCCACGCCCCTCAGCCCACAGATCGAAAATGAAAAATCTGACTTTACAGTATTACCCGCTATGAACATCAAGTGATATTTATTAAACTTACAATGGGTCAAAATCGGAAAAAATATTTTTTAACTCGAATTGTTTTTTTACCAATAGCTTTTTTTTGCTAAATATAAAAAAATTGAAAAAACCAAAAAAAAAATTTTAAATTTAAAAAATTTAAAAACTACAATTCAAAAACAAAAAAAAATAAATTTTGTTTACCTCATAATATAACAATAAAAGGTAGAATCACTACAAAATATGTTCTCAATTCTACATGCCTTGAATTGTCAGACTAATATAAAATAAAAAATAAAAGTACAATTAAAAAAAAACATCAAAAATTAACAAAATTGAAAATTATTTTAAATTCAATTTAAATGTTTGTTTGAACAAATTTGAAAATAAAATTAAAGAATGGAGTGCAGCCTGCGGTGTTGAGCTGAAGAAACACTCACGGATTTGCATCATTTCAATGACTCCGATTATATTGAACTGTATTTCAAATATAAACAAAATATTTCTCAATTTTCATTTGTTATTATTCGTATTTTTGGATTTCTGTTTTTTATTTTTCTATTATTTGACGTAACAAGGCATAGCATTTTAAACTCTCTCCCTAGTGATTCTACCTTCTAATGGTTGTATCATGGTTTACCTAAAAATAGTTATTTTGAAGTAGGCATAATTTGGTGAAGGGTATATATGATTCGGCACAGCCGAATATAGCTCTCTTACCTGTTTCGTTCCAAATGGAAGCGCAAACGAAAATTTGTTTGAAGATACAAAGTGAGGCCATTATTTTCGAAACAAAGAAAATGTCGACTTTAACAAAAATTAACTTTAAAATTTCTTTTATAGTTAGGCTGATGAACTATATAATATTTAGTTGAGCATGTATATTAGAGATATTTTTGAACAGATATATGAGCCAATATTTGTTGAACTTCACCTGTTTCTCTCGTGAAAACTAAACGACCAATTAAAAATTGGTTTTGGTTTTATAAAAACAAGTTGTTAACTATTAAAAAAAATCATACTTCGTTTCATTCTGAAGACACACATTTTTATAATTTGGTGGCTAGATTTGGGATGCTAATGACAGGTAAGGCTATCGTAAATCCGATTTCATAGGAAGATAAAGAAAGAATGATACTACTCAATCAAAAATTAATTATCAAAAGATGGAAATTTCACAAATTAAAAAAAAATCTGAAATTTTATTTATTAAACTAAATTACAAATAACTTTTATTTTCTAAGAATTAGGTATTTATATTAGGTGTATGACTTAAAAATTCTGAATTTTTATTAAATTTTAAGCATTTATTTTGAAACATTTGTACAATACAAATTTATTTGTTCGCTATGACGTTTTCCCATCAACATTTGGTATCCCAGCCAAAGCACATAGGTCTGGCGAACCACATTTTTTGGCCAAAACTCAAAACTCTTTTTCCTATATTTGTTGTTAGGATGTAGTAGCAAAAAAATATTTTGTTTTTACAAACTTCAATTAACCGTTATTCTATGAAGGGAGAAAGTTCAATGTTTTAAGTTAGGTAAACTGAAACACGTGGTGTAATTTTTTGTTTTCTTTGAGTCACATATTACACGAAAATAAATAAACTTTTTAAGTCAGTTAGTTATGAATATTAATGACGATGGAAAGTAGTTAAATTTTTAATAGTGAAATATTCAATAAAAATTATGGTAATAAGAAATTACATAAAAAACTTTCATAACCTAAAAATCAGTGATTTTAACTTTTTATAAAAAAAAAAACAGTATATAACTTATATAATTTCAACCGATTTCAACCAACCAAAAACGCACAAAATTACAGTGATATTTTGTGCTTACGAATCATCAATAACTTTCTGCTAGTTTTTGCTTATTTTGAAGAAATCAATTTTTGTTTCAGGATACTTTTACTTCAAAAATTGTGATTTACTCATAATTATATAATGTATATAACATACATAATTTCAACCGATTTCAACGAACCAAAAACGCACAAAATTACAGTGATATTTTGTGCTTAGGAATCATCCATAACTTTCTGCTAGTTTTTGCTTATTTTTGGCAGAGTGGAAGTAAAAAACAAAAAAAAAATTAAATTATTAAAAACTTAAAAAAATTTATGTTTTTTGTTATTAATTGTATCATTTGTATGAATTTATGTATATAAGTGAATATTTTAGTTTTGGCCAAAAAAAGTGGGTCGCCAGACCTATGTGCAAAGGAACTGCTCATCTTTTGAGGCCAAGAACGAATCAAGCCAATTTCGGATACTATATTCTAAGGTGAAGCGTATCGCAGAGAGAGAATGTTCTGCATCGATCGAAACAAATAGTATTCGGACGGGGAATATAGTCTGGCCGATTAGACGAGTGAGCAAAAATTTCACAAGCACTTCAAAATGGTTTTTAACCGGTAGTTAATAATGTGGCCTAGCGTTGTCATGATGAGCGTTTTTCGGCAAATGCTGTCTTCAAACTAATCACTTGCGTTCGGTAAAGGTTCCACGTGTCTGGCCAGATTTCAGCAGCCCATAATAGTTAAGACCCCTTTTCTCTCAGCAAATAAAACATATAACAAATTCTGTAGAGTGTTTTGTCCCACTGTTAATACCTCCAAATAAATAGTAGTAGTATTTTCAGATTTTTCCCTCTTTCTTTGGCTTTAGTACTTACTTTTTGGTCATTTCGGTTTTAGTTAAATTGTTGAAAGGATGTTGGAAATGGAAACCTCAAACGCAAACTAAACGCAAACATACAAAACAAATGGCACTGCATAAGAAAGGGATATGAAGTTGACTTGGTTGCTCATACGATTGTTTGTTTTGCATTTGAATGTGAAATCAATTTGTTTTTCTATACGACCACACATTACTGAAGTCTGTCCGCCCTCTCCATGGAATATCATCGCCATTAACTACTTAAATCAATCGCCTTCGTACATGTTCCACCCTTGAGTCTAATTCAGAAAACGTGAATGAGTACGATTCGATATTGAACAAAAATAGAGATGAGTATAAAGTGGGTGAGTGAGTGAGTAAGTGTGGGTGAATAGTTGTTTATTTTTTTAAACTAAGAGTAGAGCAGCGGTATTAGTAGTTGGATACTAGTGGTTTGTATTATTATAGTTGTTGCTGCTGCTGTTGCTGTTAGTCTTAACTAGTCAGTAAAAGTAAACGAGAGGGTATTAATGTGTTGGCTGTGATTACACACGTGCTGGCCAACAAATAGATTTTATAGAAATATGTGAGTGTTGTTAGACATACATATATGTATGTTAGCCCGACTCACAGAAAAAATTGATTTTGTTATCCCTCGCAAAATAAATCTTGGTTGGTGTTAGGATGTCTTCAAAATATTTTGGGTCTAGTGATAACCGCGTACAACTCTGTATTTGCAATGTTTAAGTTTAACCTTAATATAGATATGAAATATCTAATACGATTTGTACGAGTTTTCAAATTTTTTTTATGAAATGTTTATTATTTTTAAATAAATATTTGAAAATTTGTTTCATTTAGAAAATAGTTTTACAATTTTATTGTCAGTATTTCCAGACGAAGTGAGTCCCTCTGATATATAAGGATATGTTTAGATTTGTGTAACAATTGTGTATTTTGTCGATGTGTTGTCAATGTTGTTTGTTTAACGTTTTTGTTGTAGCTATTGTTGTTTTTATTATTAGTAAACATTTATGTACCTATATATACTCCTACCAACATTTTGTATATGATAAAAATCAAAAATTTTAGAAAATTTGACTAAAACTATTTTTAAACATTTTTTTAGACACAAACGCCGATACTTAAGCAAGCCAAAGCTGTTCACGGTACTACCATTTGTTGTTTAGAATTTAAAAAAAAAAACTTAAAAATAAAGCTTTTGCTTAATTAAAATTCTGCCATTTCATAGAAATCCCTCAGAAGACCTTGATGTTTGTTATTGGGTGTATGACTTAAAAATGAGGGATCTACAACAGATGACGTCTCCTTTCAACTCGGGTTTTTGTTCTTAATAACTTTTTTAACAATTTGAAGGGTACATATCTGTCATTTATTCTCACATAGTTATCAAACATTTTAGTGTCAACAACAAGGTTATTTTTGCTTCAAAATGTTTGAATTTTGTGCTAACAAAGCGTCATATGCGGGAAGTTTTGCTTTACATTTTTAATTCTAAGAAAAGTGGGGAATGTGTTCCATTAGTTACTTGCAAGTGATACCTTCTGTAGATCGTCCAGGCCAGCCAAAAAAGTTAAAGGACCAACTTCATGAAGATTGTTGTCAAACACAGCAACAGCTTTCAAAATTATTGGGAGCTACTCAAGCAGCAAATTCAAAACGTTTTCGAGCAGCAGGATTCATCCAAAGGCAACAAATTTAGGTACCATACGAATTGAAGCCGATTTTTTATGTCTGAAATGCTGCGTAAACGATAAAAAATTAAATAATTTTTGCATCAAATCATTACTTGCGATGAAAAATGAATCCATTACGATAACCCGAAGCGTAAGATATCAGGCAGTGTACTGTATTTGGTGGGAGCAAAATGGTGCTACCTATTACGAGCTGCTGAAATCTGACCAGACCATCACAGGGAAACTGTCCTAAATGCAACCGATTCGTTTGAAGCGTGCATTACACGAATAACACCCAGAATATACGGCCGGACGTGAAGCCTAGGTTGGCCCTTAATAAACGAATTTTGGATTTTGGCCATTCTCACCCCCTCCCCAGTTTGGTGAACATTAGTAAAAAATCATCCTGAAAAATTTTTAGGTAAATCGGTTGGGGTAAAGACGTGCAGCAAAAAATATATCCATATTTACTTGTATATGAGTTTTTGTCTTCGTAGGATATCGTTAACCTATTCGCAGGTATGACCAAACAAATAAAATTTTTTTAACGACAGTTTCAAAACTCCATTTTCAAATTTTTAAAAATTTTGTTAAACGAATTTCAGAATATTTTATTCATCTTATAGAGATTTATTGGGAATATAATAGGGAATAAAAATGTGAAAAAATTATGAAAATATCTCTTATAGTTTTTCCGTACCTGCGATTTAAATTTGGAAATTTTCGAGAAAAACCTATTACTTGGTAATTTTTTGAGCTTTATTTCCTTACTGTTATGAATTTTAAGTAAAACATATACAGAATATTATAGTGCAGATAATTTTAAATATACTCTGAAAGCTTTACTGAAATTGGAAAACGTTAAACCTTAAATCGTGAAGGTTAAAGGTCAAATTTTTCAATATTTGGAATTTCTCTTGGAAAGATAGCGAAATGTTATATATTTTTAGGCCGATTTTGATGAAACTTAAAAAATTTTTGATTTCCCCCATATACATATGACTGTGTGCAAGTTCAGGAAAGTCAGTCCTTCTCCATATATGTGAGCCTCTGTGCAATTTGATTTATTGCAGCCGATGCAAAAGATTATTATGTAGAATTGATTGTTAGGCATGAATCAATATATCATGGTTTCATCTTACAGTTTACAAACATATAAATCAATGGAAATGTGTTCGAGTGCGTGTATATATCTATCTATGTACGTATGTATGTGTTTGCATCTGTCTGTATATTAGTTAGTATTTATTGTTGTGCCATTGTACCCAGCTTTAGCTAGCTGTTGTTGTTTTTGCTGCAATTGGTTTGCACTAATTGGAAATTTAAATTTAAACTATTTTTGCTGAACTGCATATGAATGCTAGAAAAAAGAAACGAAGGCAATAACAAATATCAAACAATTAAATGCCAAATATTAAAATATTTTTACCAAAAACACATATTTTAGTTATTTTATATGCATTTATTTGCACAAACGCATTGTAACGGAAACGGATGTGCGTTTAAAAATTGCCGGAATAACTTTATTGTTCTCTGTATGCGTATAAATGTCTGTTTTAATAGGGTTATTAAATATTTGATTGTAGATTATAATTTTAAACTATTTGGCTAAAAACAAATTAAACGCATTGCACGGTGGTCAATTCCGGCCAAAAATCCACAACTTCTTTATTTCTTCATAAAAATGTTTGAAATTTGGTATTTGTATTAAGAATAACACAACCGATCGATCGATAAATATTTCCATGTTCAAATACAGGGTTTGGTCAAAAAAGCATGGACGTTCTAAAAGTATCAAAAAAATAGCTGTAAGTGGCTGAAATTTAGTCCAAAAATAAAGAAAACATATTTGATCGAAAAAAAAATTAGTCATTCAAATTTCGGATTACAGGGTTTGGCCAAACAATTTTGGACGTTTTAAAAGCATCGAAAAAATTAGGTTATTCACGTAAATGCCTGAAATTTAGTACAAAAATTAAGAATAGCATAAGTGATTGAAAAAAATTATCGTAACAATTTCGGAATACATATACATGTTTTGGCCAAACAATCATGGACGTTTTGAAATTATCGGAAAAGCTAGGTTACTCATGTAAATGCCTGAAATTTGGTGTACATTTAAGAAAAACACACTTGATCCATCGCAAAAATTAACTACAGGAGTTGGCCAAATAAACATTGTCGTTATAAAAGTATAGAAAAAAGTATGTCATTTTGTAAATGGCTTGAATTAGGTTTATAATTAAAAATAACATAAAAGATCCATTGAAAAAATTTCGACATACAAATGCATGGTTTGGCAAAATCAGCATATACGTAAATAACTCTCAAACATGCATAATTTTTGAAATTGACTAAAAAAAGAATAAAAAATGTGTAAAATATGAAGGCACTGAAATCGTTCTGGTTATTGGAATGGCAGATATTTGCAGCTGAAATTTATAGTACTTACTCTTGATACTTTACAGTATTAGATGTAATTTACACTTAATCTCTAATAGCCCCTTTTAATTTGTTCTGGCCTTTCAAAATTTTTTTAATTTAGTTTCCATAGATTTAAAATTAGTTCCTAATCACTTCACTTTTATTTAAAAAGAACACACAAAAACTCCTTAATAACTACGTGGAATGGTGAACTGCTAACTGTTTTATAAAAACATGTGTTAATTTGGAAAAAAACTTTAAAGAAAAAAGCACAGGCTACTTCGATTCAAAAGTAAAAAAATCTAATTTTTCTAATATTAAAATGACAAGAAAAAACCTTTGATTTTACAGCACTATAAATAACCATATAGTTACTTTATAGACAAAATAATTATGATACTGTATATTCTGAAGTGTTAAGAAAAATTTATTATCAAAATTTTATAAAAATTAAAAAAACTAAAAAAAACATTTTTGGCCGGAATTTACCACCGTGCATTGGTTTAAAATTTAATTAAGTAAAGCAGAAATTATAAGAAAAAAAAACTTAATTAAAATATTGAAATTAATATATGATTGGTGGCCTATGATGAATAATTAATATTTATCTTAAAGCTATATTAATCATACGTTACGTGGGAAACTTAATAAACGAGAGATTTGTTCTAATTCATTGCATATTGTTAGGTGCCATTAATATTGTCTTCAAAAGTTAAATATTTGTGAAATTGTCAGTTAGATTGATTATATCGGCAAAACTGGACTGTGATAAAAATAAATTAATGATATTATGAGTTGGAATTTTGATTAGACTTAATTAGAAAAAAATCAAAATATATTGCGTGTATATTCAATAGATTAACCGATTAATTTTGGACGCTTAACTGTTCGAATAATTTGAAATTGCCGATTTTCAAATAACAAATAAACCGATTAATTTGTGTCGATTAACCGAAATTCCTTTTTTTGCAATTTATACAATTTTTATGTATTTATTTTCAAATCAAATAGAAATTTCAAATTAAAATTAGACATTTTTTAACATCCAATAAACATGATTAGTGAGCAGGTATAACAACTGACATATTTAATTTACATCTATTTGAAACTTTGTTTGTATTTACATGTATAGACGAAACTTTTTTTTGAAATGAGTCTTTTATCATAACTAAACGAAACTATTAAATTAATCAAAATCTAAAACAATTCAAAATATTCTTTATCATGCTTTCTTTCGATTTCTCCAACATATACAATCAGCGAGAGAATTTTTTTCCAAGAAAAGTTTTATTAAATCTAAAGAAAAAAATCGTTTAAATTATATTCTTTTTATAAAAGATTATTTCAGAAGATCTCACTAAAACCCTAAAAAACTCACACATCGCTTATTTGCTGCAAAAACGTCATAATTCAAAAAAAGTCGTTTCGAGAAAAACGTCTTTGAATATTTTAACACATTTTACTCTTCCTTAAGTAAATTTTCAACAAATCAAGCGAATTCAGAAATATAAATAGTAGATGTTAATATCTTTCTAATCTGTAACTAACCCAAATTTTAACTTATCAAATATACGAGAAAACATGATTTTTAATTATGATGTTTACAATAAAAAAAACACTATCACATAAAAAATAATTGACTTTTTTGAAAACAGATGAAACTATATGAAAGATTCATAAAACACGTATTTTGAGTTAGAACGTTGTTGCAGCAAATATGCGATATGTTTACAAAAATGATCTCAAATACCTTATTTGCTGTTTTTTATGTTTTTGTATACAAAATTCGTTGTTGTATTTTCAATTTAAAGTGAAAATAGAAATTATTCGATTAATCGAATAATTTTAAATTAACCGATTATTAACCGAATAAATCTAAACATCGATTAATTATTTGCGAAACCCAATTAATTGAATACCCTAGTGTATATAACTTAAAAATGCGAAAGTTTTTCAAATTTGTAGTATTTATTTTCAAATATTTGTACAATATAAATTTATGCAAAGTATTGGCCATTGACACTCATGACTTTTTCCCATCTTACTGGCAACGTCTTTTGAGGCCAAGATCGAATCAAGCCAATATCGGATATCTATTCCAAACGGAAGACTATTCCAGGGAGAGCATTCTTCTTCGATCGAAACAAATAGGAGTCGGACGGGGTACGGTCTGGTCTATAAAGTGGGTGAGGCAAAACTTCCCATTCTTAATACTCTTTAACAGATATTGTAACATGTGGCCGAGCGTTGTCATTAGGGCGATTTCCTGCGAAATACTTGCATCACACGAATCAACGTGTAGTAAATTAGGTCCTCTTTTAAAAAATGTACAACATTTTTAAGCATTCAAAAAAATTATTGAAGAGTTTTTTAAAAAATATGGGAATAAAAAATGATAGCTGATTTTTTGGAAAATTTTAATTTTTAAAATGCCATACAAGTCTTAGTTATGAATCGTTTTTAATGAAATTTTACACTTATATAAAATCAAAAAGTAAAAAAGATAATTGTGAATTGTTAATTGTTAATGACAATCCAACAATTTCCAAAAAAAAACTTTTCAAAAATCCCAAAATTGGGATTTTTTAGATTTTTTAATCTGTTGAAGTCACTAAGTCCGGGGCTATGAAATCCCTTTGCAAAATATTTAAGAACATATTGGTACATACAAAACAGGTGTTAATTTTTTGAAAGCAGCTATGCGATTAGAGAAAATATTGTCTAAATTTGAAATTTACATAAAAAATAAGTCTACTTCGGAAGTCTCTGGACCAAGCAATAATGTGAATTTTGATATTATTTGACTTTTCTACTATTTCCCGAAATGCTATCTTTCACAAAAATGTGAATAGATTATTAATCTTTTTCTTATTTTCTATATAATTTAAAATTAATGTAAGTACTTTTTTCATAAAAAACATGACGAAAAAATTAATTTTTAATTTTTTTTAAAATTGAATGCTCGGTAGATATTTTTTTGAACAATTCTTTATTGCGATTATTAATTAATTTGTCGTTAATTCAAGAAAAGATATTTAAAGAAAATCTGGGAAGAATTGGATCCATTATTAGCAAAAAAGCAGACCAAGGTGGGGAAAAAATAAAATTTTAATTTTCAAATGCGAATAACTAGTAAATTATGAGAGTTCGTATATGGCTAGAGCAATGATTTTTGTAGATCTCGTCTAGTAGATTCCATATATATAAAAATGTTTCAAATCGGATCGGAAAAAATTTGACATAATTTTTTATTTTTGATATACCCGAGGTGCCCCAATTTGCGGCATTGTGGCTCAGCCCCCATTTTCTTGAACAAATTCAAAATAAAAACTATTTCATTAACAGGTTTTTTTTTAAAAAGGTTTGTCTTTGATAAACTTGAGGGTGAAACATGTAGCATATTTTCGGGGTTTTAGGGCAACATTATTTGAAAAGAACAAGTTATACGCTTATCAAACTAATTTTTTTTGCAGAAAAGAACATAAAGCAATGTAAAATGTAGAAAAGAAAGCATTATAAGTTTGGGAGCATAAAATGGATTAATTATTTGTGGTGGTGGCGTATGATCAATAATTAATATTTTTCCTAAACCAATATTAATCATACACAATGTAAGGAACTCTAAATCCATCTATCTATTTTAAAATCTGGATGCGGTATATATCAAATTTTAAAATATTAATTTAAAAATATTCTAAGGAAAAAATCGCACTTTTTGATTTTATCTGAATAATTAAAAAACATAAGAAATTTCTTTATTTTGCTAGAATATTTACAATAACAATTTTCTACTATAAAGAAAATTCTCTGTTGCGCGATACAAAACACTTAAGAAAAAAGCTTAAGATTCATAAAACAGCCAAGGACAAAATTAACTTATTTTAAATTAGACATGAAAAATTTCTTTGTTCAAAACTGAGCCCCACTAATTTTCCTACTCAAATGAAATAAAATTTAAATGAAATGAAATGTATTTCTGAATGAATATGCACTCCATAAATATTCCATTAAAATCATCATCATCATCATTTGTTTTTCCTCTGTTATATCCAAGTTAAAGTTGTTTTTGTTGTTGTTATTGCTGGTAATGCTGTCCGTCTATCTCCGTAGCTGTTGTTGATAATTTGTTTTTATTTTAATTTGTTTGGGTTCGCTGCAAATAAAACGTATGTTCGTTCAAATTTATAATTAGCACAAATGCAACCAATTTTCCACATTCTTTTATTATATTTATGAGCATGTATTTGTATATCATAAACACAGATACTCACAAACACATATGAATATATGTAAATATGTGTGAGTGTGTGTGATCTACAGAATATGCCAAAAACAACAGCATCAACAACAAAAGCATTAACCTGTCATTTTAAAGAGCAGCCAATGTTTATATGACCTCTTTATGGTTTTCCATCTCTCTCTCTCTCTGTTTGACTCATGTCCATACATAGGATGAGTGTGCTGAAATTTGTTGTTGCTTGTGTTATTTGTTTTTGGTTACGTCCATACAAACACAAATGCAAATACTACATACATACAAACATACATATGTACATTTTAATGTGTTCATGTGTGTTTATGTACTCTACATATATTGGCTTTTTGATATTTCAACTGTATGTATAAATGTAGATTATTACTGATTTTGCTGTAGTTGTTGCCATTAGTGTACATTTCCCGAATGTTGAATATTGTCCAATTTTAATGACCTTGCAACACAATGTAAATATTCACATCACAAAGTGTTATAATGAGTCTGAAACCTCTGATTTACACGACTTAAACATTTTAAGCAACAGTTGTAAATATTTATTTGTGCTTATTTGTTTAACATTTACAAAGGAACTTGGCAGTTCAACATGTTTTTTTTTTGCTTTTATTTGGATCTGTGTCCCAGTCTTTTTTTAAATACTTATTTGGGTATCTGATGTAATAGAAATGTTACGGTGTGGTTGATGGCAGGGAATTTCTAGGTTATTAATATGTAACGCTTTATAATGTGTGTTCAGTTATGTTAGAAATAAGTAGTGCTACAATAATCACATTTTATTTTATCAAAATGTATTAAAGACATATAAAAGAATTAATACTCCTTCGAGATTTTTTAAATCATAAGTGCACAAACATATTTCAAACTATAATTATCCAAATTCTATAAAAACAATCCAATGGCGGTACATTCGATCTTTTTGGCCCCAAGTACGTTTAAGGGTTAATGTAGATTTGTACACTTTGATTGCAAATTTAAGACATTTTTCTCAAGTTTCATAAAAACCACCTAAATTTCGCTATGTTTCCTTTAGAAACCCCGAACACATTGTCCGATTTTAAATATTTCTAGGAGGGAAGTGGTGCGAAATAATTATAGATGTCGTATCTTTTGAATGCGTTTTTGTCACTAATAACTTATATGTCCTTTTGAAGGGTAAATATCTGTCATTTATTCTCACTTACCCCCAGTAACACGAGGTCTGGTTATGTGTTAATTAATAGTTATACTGACAGTTTTCATACAAAAATAATTTTAACCGACAGTATAACTATTAGTTAAGGCATAACCAGACTTCGTGTTAATGGGGGTTAGTTATTGAAGATTATAATGTAAACTACAAGGGTTTTTTTTGCTTAGAAAATGACGAAGTTTGTACCAACAAAGCATCATATGTGGTAAGTTTTGCTTTACTCCTTTAATTTGTACAAAAGTGCCGCTGAAGCACATCGATTGCTCACCAAAGCTTATGGTGAATATGTTTTATCGGTTTCAATGTCCTAGAGATGGTTTGTGCAGTTCAGAAGTGGTGATATTGACACGTAAGACAAAGATCGTCCAGGCCAGCCAAAAAAAATTTGAAGGCCAAGAATTGGAGGCATTACTCCATGAAGAGATATCTTGAAAGAAGATTTTGCATGTCACAAATGATGGTTGAATTCTACAAAAGACAATAAGTTTTGCACCGAATATGAGTTTAGAACACAAGTTTTATATTGTAAAACCTCAATTTTATACGTATGTATATACAGAAACGAAACAAACCACTAAGGCTAGTATAGACCGATACGAAAAATGTGATCTTTCCAAAAATATTTCGACAGCGTTTATCCATCTGTATCTGTATCTGTAGCTTTTGTAAAACTTAGTTTTTGATGCCAAAATATTCCCTGTGATGTACTTTTCCTATGGTATGAATTTCTGATCAAAATGTTGATTTGTTTGCGACTTATTCACATTTTTTGTTTGTTTATCTACATACACACTTTTTTCTTGAAGGCAAAATGGTTTATCGTATCGTCGTATATTAAAAATTTGTAGGAACGTAATTATTTTAAAACGAATCCAACTTTCTGATGAATATTAATACGCTGATTTGAAATATGTTTTCAAAATGTTTCTATCTTCACGCAGTTTAACGGAAAAAAGTTCGATAATTGTGATGGCAGTTTATTACTTTAGCCAAAATATTATAAGCTAAAAAATGAGAAAGAGCTTATGTTACCACACGAATGAAATGCAGATAACAAATTAAAGGGATGACAAACAATTTACTCCAAGACCAAAAAGACGTAAATTGTACATCGAAAACATGTCTCTAAGTACAAAATAGATATTGTCAACATTTTGATAGTGTTGCAAGACAGGGTATATTTGAGGGGTTTTGGAATATGAGTTGGAAAGCTAAAAAGGTGTTTGTTCAAGGTCATGTGACTGTTTCAAATAACACAGTGCAACAGTGCAAAAAACATACGATCATGGTAGTATAAGTTCGACTCTACTACCAAAGGGTAAATCCGTATACTCGGTTTGTCCATTTTGGTGACCAATTTATTTTTATGGGCCCTCAAAGATTCTTTATTCCGATGGTTGCGGCTAACAAAATCGTACAGTTGAAGAACCAATCCATATACCTCATGATTATATCAATATAAAGTATAATATAGTTGGTGGCAAATAAATAAGCAAACCGTTTAACACCGAATACTTAGAACATAAAATCTTCAAAAACTTCAACGATGAAAATATTATACGCTTTTCCAGTATTCGTCCTGGACGAACTAAGAATGTCCCAACTGTTTCAAAACTAAAATCACTTTTATACTTACCGAATGATAGTGTAAAATACAAAGTCAGTTTTAATGATGAGTACAAAGATCTTACAATACGAGTGAAAAACTACCCAGGATATATAGAACCGCAATCACTTCATCAAAAATATCTTGCAATATCCACCAGTAAATGGAAATATATGGAAATATATATAATGAATATCATTCTTCCTATGATAATCTTCATTCAATATGTAATTTATTTAATAAATAATAATAAAACTCTTAACATTATTTGGAACTGAATTAAGTATCTTATTCTATTTTTTTAATCCAATATTTATTTAAAAGTGAAAAACAACAGTTTTTAAACAAAATGGTTTATCTACATACTTATTTTAATATTTACCTCAAAAATTTTCTAAGACAAAATGGTTTCTCTACCGTAAAAATGCGAATAACGCGTTTTGTTTTATAATTTATATTTTAGGGAATTAGTAGATGTCTATAATCATATTGTAGAATATCGACTTGTTAAATATTCACTAGTTAGGGAATTAAACAGTTTTTTGCTTCCCCTGAACAATCAGGGTTCTGCAGATAAACCGTCGATATGTATTATATAAAATGTATAGATTTGTATGCATGTTTTTTAATTTCTTAAAAAATCTGTATTAGAATCACTCTTTTAATCACGTATATAATAAAGATAATTATTCGCCCTGACTTTTACATAATTTTATTAAAAGTATTAAATCAGCAGCTTATCAGTTAGACTAAAATATTGTTGGTTTTTTAGTAGTATATGAATTCGGATAATTCTTTCATGATAATAAAAGAACAAATATTCGAAAAAGGTAGAGTAACTTTCAGCAATGATTTTAAGTATTCAACTGAAATTGTAGGAAAATATATTAATCAAAATTAAACCCACTAACTATAAAATTGTGTGCCTTTATTTTTTTTAAAATTTAAAATTTTTCAATAATTATTTAGTTCACTTGAGCTAAACACTCAAACATTTTGCATCCATTAGCTAAGTTCATAATTTTATTAAATTAATTCATTAGCAAAATGTGGAGTAAAAATTCATTTGAAAAACTTCTCATTAATTTAATTAACATATAAAAAGATAAAAAACTTTTTTTGTTATCATACATTTTATATATTTATACATACATACATTTTTATATTTAATAAAATAAATATGAAAAAATTTACATAAAAACATCTTGTTGATGTCATGTAAAACATTTAAAATAACAACAATGTACACTGATATATACATAAACGTATATAAATATATATATATAACATAAATACACTAACAAAATTTCATACATTTATACATATAAACATTAGGGGTGATGGTGTTTTTAAGGAGCCAAAAATAGTGTTCTATATTCTCTGTTAAAATAATGAGATAACTTTATTTTAAGCACATTTTCCAAAAATGTCTATTCCAGTTTTAGAAAATTCAAAACTGAGACAAAGGACAAACAATTCCATTCTCGAGTATTTCTGATGTCTTTCAAGTTTGTTTAAAAAAACCACATGACTGAAGAACCACAAACTTAATGATTAATGGTTTAAATAAACTTTAATTTTAACTTGATTTTTATTTTTTTTTGGGGGGGGCTTCCCTAATATATACAAATACACATATTTATATAATATTTTTTAAACACACACTCGCACACACATCACACAGGAAGAGGACACACAACATATGGTAAAAGAGAGTGCATGTGTATAAGTAAACAGTTATGGCTGTAGATGTGATTGTATAAGCACCTGTACCACTTCATGTATCACAATAACAAAAACAACAAAAATAAATACAAAATGCAGGTCGACATACCAAGTAATTTACACATATATAGAAACCTTTACATACACTCAGATACAAACCCAGTTCCTGAATAGTCAAACCAATATAAATTTAGATAAATGATCAACGAGGCGTACATCTATAATTGTGAGAGTACAGTTGTAGATGTAGTAGTATATGAAAGTGAGTTTCTATGTTTACATGTGTGAGAATTACTAAGAGGAAAGCAGAAAGAGGGGAGTAGGTAAGTAAGTATTTTATATAAGCCTCAAATGACAAATGACCAGATACACTAAGAGTCTGAGAGTGGCTGCATAATCATACTCTATAGAGAAAGGACTAAAATACACAACTAAATAGGAGTATAAATGTGTAAAATTTATAAATATAAAATCGTACAGGGTGTTTAAATTGCAACAAAAGAAAAATAAAATCAAATTTGAACAATCTGTTTCCGTGATTCTTGTGGACACATTCAAAACAACTTGTACATCAGTTCAGGATAAGGAAAGGAGCTATTATTGAAGGTAAGCCTTACATAGCTGCATCAAGATGCTATATATCAGGATATAGATATAAATTCGTATTAGTTTGTTTTTTATACAGCAATTCCTACATTAGAAAGCAATGATATTATTATAAGTGTTAAGCCCTCTTCCCATGTCTATATCCAACCAACTATCATGCTATCTGTGGATTTGAAATATTGAGATATATCATGGAGAAGATAAATTCCAATTTAACTAGCACAGACAAAAACCACTGTTAAGCACTTAACAGTCATCACAAATGAATTTAGTAAGAAAGTATGGTCGGTCAAGCCCGACTATATAATACCCTACACCAAGTAAATGAGCAAAAACATTTTTCTTTTAAAATTTCAATAATTTCTATTTTTGAGTGATTTTCGGAAGTGGTCCTTATATGGGAGCTATGACCAATTATGAACGGATCACCATTAAATTAGGTCGTGTGATTTATGTCTATATGAAAGTTATTTATGTTAAATTTTGTGTATATTCCAACATTTTTAAGATCGGTATACTTTAAGTACTAATATTTTTGGGCGTTACAAACATACACAGAAAAAATTATATTTCAATTCAAACATTTATCACATATTGAACTAATTTCAATTATTTCATAATTAAATCAAGTATTCATGTGCTCAAAAACAAAATTTTCTGATATTTTCTATTGAATTTTGAGTTTTGAATTTGATAATTTTGACAATTGAATATACAATTTTCGTTATTGGTTGAACTTTAAATACAAAAATTATTGAATAGATAATTTTCGTAATTGAAATCACAAAAAATAACAAAAGTGTGTTTTCAATTACGAAAATTATCTATTCAATAATTTTTGTATTTAAAGTTCAACCAATAACGACAATTGTATATTCAATTGTCAAAATTATCAAATTCAAAACTCAAAATTCAATAGAAAATATCAGAAAATTTTGTTTTTGAGCACATTAAACTTGCTTCAATTATAAAATAATTGAAACCAGTTCAATATGTGATATATATTTGAATTGAAACGGTTTAAAAAATAGTTTTTTCTGTGTATGTACAAACGCATTATACCCTCCCCACTATGATGGTGTAGGGTATAAAAATGAATTTCTCTTTTGAAATAGTAATAGGATATATGAAGTAATAATGGAATTTAAATAAATTTGAGTTTTTTTTGAAAATAAATGCTGAAGAGGATTAGTGACCATTTATGGAACTGTTTGAATGGTTCGCATTCTAGATTATATAGAAATGTTGGTCGTAGGGGTACTTGTTGGAACTGTAATAGTAGGATATCTAAAATAATCTTGGCATTTGAGAAATTTAGATTTGAAAAATTAATTTTTTTGAACATTTTTCTGGACAAAATATGTTTACAATATTTTTTTGGTTTCGTATCACTTGTTGTTTGTAGTGAGTTTATTAAATTTTTGTAATGTAGTCTTCATGTTATCAAAATTAATTCAATTTTCATTATTTTTATTTATATTTAAGATCATTTTTATTTCATTTCTGTTTCCGAATTATGTAAGCACTATTTGTTGGTTTTTGTTTACATGTGTTCATTTTATATATTCTTGCATAGGTTTAAGAAAATCTATATAAATAAAAATCAAATGTCGCACAGTGGCGCCCGTATAACAAGTGACGTTGCAGAAATCAAAATTTCATGTGCCCCTATACTAAATATATTAAATAAACCTCTTTTACATTAAATCAGATTCAGATTTTTGGTTTAGAAGATATAGCCCTTCAAAGTTGACTGATTTTCAGTTTTCAAAAAAACAGAAAATTTTTAGGTAATTTAGTCCGCTTTCAGATACAATATATCGAAAACTATGTAACTGATCCTCATTATTTTTGATCCTTTTAATATATATATTTATTGTACTGCTGGCTTTGTATTTGTCAAGGTAAATCGATATTAACCAACTATCCATTTTTTCAATATTTCTCAACTTTGAAGGAAAATAAAAAAAAACTATGAATTTAAATATTTGCCATTTTTTCAAAATAAATTCCTTGATTACTCCTTTACCTAATGAAAAATTCCCAGCTGCCTGTCCTTACCCCATTTTTTGCTAGAAGTAAAATTTTGAAAAAAAGACATGGTCCCAACTATAAAATTTTTCAATATTTCTCAACTTTTATGGAAAATAAAAAAAAAAAAAAACTATCAACCTCTATATTTGCCATATTCTCAAAATAAGTTCATTGATTATTCCTTTAACTAATGCAAAAATTTCCAGCTGCCCGTTCTTGTCCCATTTTTTTCTAGAGGTAAAATTTTGAAAAATGATATGCTTTCAAAAATGACATATGACCAAAAATTATTTTTTTCCAAAAAAATTTTTTTTAATCTTTTCTGGAAAATTTTAAATCATTAAAGCCTTTGAAAAGAAACATAAAAAACAAAAATATTTTTTTTTACTTCCATAAAATTGATTTTTCCACAAATTTCAACTTTGCTAACCCACAAGTAGGCACCTGACAAGCGTAGAACCATTTTGAAACAGTCATTTCATAGGCTGATCAATTATCTATCATATGCCTTCTAAATTTTTTGATTATCTCATTTGGTTCAAAAGTTATAATTTTTGCAACGAAAAAACTCAAATGGCGCCACTGTGTGTCGTTCGTTGGTAATTGCATCAGTAGAGAACGGCCAGACCGATTTAGACAATTTTTTTTTTAAATCATAGCCCAACTTAGGTTTTTACGAAATGAAAAATTTACCACGCCCACTTATTTCGATTTATCTAAAATCGCTAATTTTTTGTTTAAATGATCGTAGTAATTCAATTAAAGTTTTTACTGAAAGAAAAATTGACCACGACAATTTTTTTTCAATATATCTAAAATCGCAGGACGCCTGCACCGATTTAACTAATTTTTTTCTAATGTTCCCAATACATAGTCCACAAAAGTTTTAACATATGTTATCACTCATATTTCTGACCAAAATTCGTTTTTTTATATAAAAACTCAAAATATCTAAATTCGCTAATAACCTGGCCACTAAGCGTTTAATCAAGAAAAAGAGCTCGATCTGTGATCACTCATATTTCTTACCAAAATTCGATTTTTTATATAAATACTCAAAATATCTAAATTGCTAATAACTTGGCCAATAAGCGTTTAATCAAGAAAATGAGCTCGATCTGTGATCACTCATATTTCTGACCAAAATTCGATTTTTTATATAAAAAACTCAAAATATCTAAATTGTTAATAACTTGGCCAATAAGCGTTTAATCAAGAAAATGAGCTCGATCTGTGATCACTCATATTTCTGGCCAAAAATTTGACATTTTTTGAAATTCTCATTCACTATAGTTTGATTTGTATAATATCTTTAGTTTTTGTAAAGCCTTTTGGAAAAAGGTTTCCTGATGATCTGGCCTAAGCAACCAGTGAAATGCGCATAGGAACTAGGTTATTCCCCAACAATAAATGTCAGTGAATTTATCAATACTTGGAAAATTTAGCACAATTCTTACTAAAATATTAGTTTTGTATTCCCGTATAACTTCTTAAGAAACATAAAATTCAGCAATTTCAAGTTTTCACTTCATATTAAGCCATTTTAATTTCACTTTAACTCAGAACATTGTCGAGTTTTTGCAGTCAAACAAATGTGATATTTTGAATACTGACTTTATACCCTTTATATTTACCTACATAAGTAATTCTTCATTGTTTTTATTTCTCCTTGTGCGTATGTTTTGGTAAACATAGAAACAAAGCAACACCAACCGATCATACCTGAAATGCCTTCAAAAATATGATTAGAATAAAATGGCAAATACATATACTATATAACCTAACGGTACTCAATTACTCATACCAAATAATGACATGTAAATCCGGAGAAGAAGACACTACAGGCGGACTACGGTCTCATTTACATGACCAATACATTAATCTTGTGCTGGAGTAAGGAATAGAGACACATGTTATCTTGGTTAGCAAAACACAACAACAACAAGAAAAAACATATACATATTTTTAAGGTAATAAAGTTACTGGGAATATTAAGCATAAAATTCAACTAAATACGATTTAGAATGCATTATTAATGTAACTATTATCTCTTAAACGAATGAGTTGAATAATAATTAATATTTCATTTATCTTGAATCCCATAAAATGTTTCGTTATTTTCTGAGTATTTCCTTTGGCTTATTAAATATGTAATTCAAAAATTCTCCAAAAAAAATTACAAATAAAATCTTGCTGGCAAAATGTGTGGTTTCACTTAAACCTGCAAATTACCACGAAATGTGTTTTTTGGAAATCCTAATTAGCTGTAAAGTTGTTACGTTTATTGCACTTGACTTCCTGTATGATGCCTTGAATACGTAAAACTTTCATTGCAATTGAATTTTTTTATTTTTTTTCTCAAAAATTTGGTGTGTGTTGCTGAAACTATAATGTTGCACGTGCAATATTAGCTTGAACACATAAAAACATATTTTTTGAAAATAGTAAGTAGATAATTTTGTTGTCGTTGTAATAAAAATTATAATAATAAAAATAAAATAAAACATATATTTTCATCGTAAAAAGTGAAGTAGACTTTGTCAGGAAAATAAAAAAAAGAAGATGGAAACCAAGAATCTGCATGTTCCTCTTGCTTTTGCTGAAAGTAAATATTTCCACAAGCAGGCGAGAGGACACCCAACCAATATTTAAAAAAAAAAAGTTGAGTTGAAGTTGAGTCGTTGTAGGTTTTCATCATCACCATAAAATTGTATGACAAAGTTTCTTTCGTTAACACCAGCTCTTGAATAATATGCACATTGACGCCTCCTTCACTTAGTAATACACAAGCACACACTAACTTGAGTTAGGATGGTCCTTATTTCACAAATTTTCGAATTTCGATGCAAATTAAAGGAGGTAGCTGGCTGATTTTATACAAATACTCTCTGTTGATAAGGTTTCTTTGGTATTGAAAATGGAAAATATCGGTAAATGATTTCACTTAGACCCCATACAAATCTCCCCTTTGATAAAATTTTGCATAAAATAGTTCTAAGTACTCTAAAATTTGACTGTAAAGTTGGCGAAATTTGCCCCTAGTTGCTAAAATTCTCAGCATTTGCTTTTTAGACCCTGGGAACATTGAAAATCGCAAAATAATATTGGAAATATAAGCGCCATCCTAGTGTGTATGTATGATGAAGCTTTTATCACGATTTGTTTGTACACTACTAGCATTGCCACGACTCCAACTACAACTAACTACTGCTGCTGCACTACAACAAGTAGTAGCAGTGCCACCACTGCCGCAACTACAACAGCAGCAGCAACCAGCCAACCACCACAACTACTATTTTCGGCTTATGGTTGCATATGAATGCACAAGTAGCTGTGGCAAAATCAGAGAAATAAGGTGGCAGGAGTACAAGGAAGCCGTAAAAAACATACATAATAATTTTAATATGAGATGAATTTTATTATAATGTTTATTGTTAAAGTTTTCTTTCAAGCACTACGAGTGTGCACCGAGTGAGTACAAGTATTTATGTTTGGGTGTATGATGAGTGAGTGGTTGGTTATATTTGTAGGGGGGTGTGTTTGTGCACCTCAATCAACATTATCAACTTTTTTCACATCACCACACACACACACACATACTCTTACCCACACAACTACACCTACGCAAATTCTCTCCACTCACATCCACTTTGGGTGTTGTAACAAATTAACAGTATTGAAAAGTTTAAAGTGCTCTCCTTTCTTCAGTTTTTTTTTCTCTTTCATTATTATTATTTTTTCCTTATTTATACATTTTGTGTGTTGTTGTTGTTTTTTTTATTATTTTATTTGTATATTTTATATTTTACATGCATGAGTTTTTGGTTGTGATGATGAGAGATGTATGTTGTTACTTGCCATAAAACTCATACTTGAGTACTGAGTACTGAAATATTGTTTACATAGACTACAGTTAATTTTTTTTTTGGTTAAAGTGGAGACTGGTTATGATGAAATAGTTTAAACAGATTTCATGGATACAACAATGCAATAAAAATTCTATTGATTAAACTTATGTCTCATGTTCAAAAAAATTACAGCACCAGATTGTCCAAAAAACCGGAAAATTAAAAAAACCGGTTTCCGGTTTAACCGAAAAGGTGTGTTTTTGAAAAAACCGGTTTTGATTTTTATCTTTTAAAAAAACAGATTATCCGGTTTTTGTCTTCAAAAAAACCGGTTAACCGGTTTATATTAAATTTTTATTCAATATGAAAAATACTCTATTTAAAATTTTTAAATTCTTAAGGCAATTATTTTATATATTTTACGATTACGCTACAGTTTTCTTTAAAATTGTTCAATATTTTTAAAAATGCTATCAAAGTTTTTCAAGAATATGTTTAAATTAGCTTTTGAAAATATATTTCATTAAAACCGGTTAAAAAAAACCGGTTTTTCAAAAAACGGAAATGTTAAAGAAAACCGAAACCGGTCGAGTTTACAAAGATGAAAAAACCGGTTGACCGGTTTTCGGTTTGGGTTTGGATACTCTATACAGCACATTTGATAATAAAAATTAGTTTCTAGTGTAAAATACATATGTGTGGAAAACCACACACCAGGGTAAGCAACGTAATTTTTTTTATTATGATATAAGAAAAATATTTTTGAATCAAATAATGAGTTTTCTATATAAATTTGAAATGTCAAGCAATTTTACAATATAAACATTAAAAATGTATACAAAAAAAACTTAATTTTTTGTTGTTAACCACAAAAGGTATATGAATGTTAAGACAGATTGTTACAAATATATTAATATCCGATTTTATAGTAAAATTATGAGTTTTTTTTGATAAATTCAAAATAAAATGCATGTATTAAAACACCAAGAAGTTCATAGAAAATGGGAATTTAGACACTTGATATTGAAATCTATATAAATAAAAATCAAATGTCGTTCGTTGGTAATTGCATCAGTTGAGAACGGCCGGACCGATTTAGACAATTTTTTTTTAAATCTTTTTAGTTCAACTTAGGTTTCTACGGAATGAAAAATTGACCACGCCCACTTTTGCTCCCACTTTTTTCGATTTATCTAAAATCAGAAAACGGCAACACCGTTTTGGCAAATTTTTTGTTTAAATGTTCGTAGTTATCCAATTTAAGTTTTTACTGAAGGAAAAATTGACCACGCCCACTTTTTTCGATTTATCTAAAATCGGAAAACGGCTGCACCTATTTTGCTAATTTGTTTTCAATGTTCGAGTGAAGTTCATAAGAAAAATTTACCACGCCCACTTTTTTCAATGTATCTAAAATCGCAGAACGCCTGGACCGATTTGGCTATTTTTATTAAATATACTCCACAAAAGTTTTTACGCCCAATAGAAAATATCCATTGAAATAAAATTACATAGCAAATAAAATTATTGATTCGTTGTCATACAAAAAAATTAATTTAGAGAATGCAAACACATTTCTTATATAAGGGGATTCCCTAAACTTTAAAAATCTAATTAAAAATATGCATTTCAGTATATATATTGTCTACATTCTAAATTCGGGAAAAACTTGGCCAATAAGCGTTTTATTAAGAAAAGCAGCTCGATCTGTGATCACTCATATTTCTGACAAAAAATAGATTTTTTTATATAAAACTCAAAATATCTAAATTCGCGAATAACTTGGCCAATAAGCGTTTAATCAAGGAGCTCGATCTGTGATCACTCATATTTCTGACAAAAAAATCGATTATTTTATATAAAAACTCAAAATATCTAAATTTGCTAATAAATTGGCCAATAATCAAGAAAAGGACCTCAATCTGTGATCACTCATATTTCTGAACAAAAATCGTTTTTCTTTATATAAAAACTCAAACTCAATAACTTGGCCAATAAGCGTTTAATCAAGAAAAAGGGCTCGATCTGTGATCACACATATTTCTGAACAAAAATCGATTTTTTATATATAAAAACTCAAAATATCTAAATTCGGTAATAACTTGGCCAATAAGCGATTAATAAAGAAAAAGGGCTCGATCTGTGATCACTCAAATTTCTGACAAAAAATCGATTTTTTTATATAAAAACTCAAAATATCTAAATTCGCGAATTACTTGGCCAATAAGCGTTTAATCAAGAAAAGGAGCTCGATCTGTGATCACACATATTTCTGAACAAAAATCGATTTTTTATATATAACATCTCAAAATATCTAAATTCGCTAATAACTTGGCTAATAAGCGTTTAATCAAGAAAAAGGGCTCGATCTGTGATCACTCATATTTCTGACAAAAAATCGAGTTTTTTATATAAAACTCAAAATATCTAAATTCGCGAATAACTTAGCAAATAAGCGTTTAATCAAGAAAAAGGGCTCAATCTATGATCACTCATATTTCTGACAAAAAATCGATTTTTTATATAAAAACTCAAAATATCTAAATTCGCTAATAAGTGTTTAATCATGAAAAGGAGCCCGATCTGTGATCACTCATATTTCTGACAAAAAATCGATTTTTTATATAAAAACTAAAAAATATCTAAATTCGCGAATAACTTGGCCAATAAGCGTTTACAAAAATCGACTATTTATATAAAACCTCAAAATATATAAATTCGCTAATAACTTGGCCAATAAACGTTAAATCAAGAAAAAGGGCTCAATCTGTGATCACTCATATT
This sequence comes from Calliphora vicina, assembly GCF_958450345.1. NCBI lineage: Eukaryota > Metazoa > Arthropoda > Insecta > Diptera > Calliphoridae > Calliphora > Calliphora vicina. The sequence goes on from NC_088781.1 coordinate 8,676,248, forward strand.
TCTGACAAAAAATCGATTTTTTATAAAAACTCGAAATATCTAAATTCGCTAATAACTTGGCCAATAACCATTTAATCAAGAAAAGGAGCTCCATCTTGATCACTCATATTTCAGAACTAAGTTCGATTACTTATATAAAAATTCAAAATATGTACATTGATTTACATTTATTCTGTTGTTGCAAGACTTAGAGTTTTGACAACAGATTTAGGTTCTTTGTCTCTCAGTAACGCTTCTATGTATATTTTATTCTATGACCATAAAATTCATTGTACATATTTTAAAATTAAATGTAAATCAAACATAACCCAGGACAGAACAACTTCTGTCGGGTCAGCTAGTGTAAAATAAAAATCATCCGATTAATTCAAAAAGCGCTACAATTATAAAATTTGCCGTGTAGTTTCTGAAATTTTTGATTTTAAACCATTTGTCAACAGAATATTTTTACTATGATATTCATTCGAGTAATGATCGTTTGATTAATCGAATAATTTCTTACGAATAATTATTCGAACAATTAAAACATGACTATTTTCGAATAGCGAATATATCGAACAATTTTATAATAATTGGTGGGTCGTTTTTTTCACGAAAAATCGTATTGCAGTAACGCAATCTACGGAAAATTCTAAGACAGTTTCATCAAGAAACCATAGATCTAAAATCGAATCCTATCTTGCGCATTTCGTCTTTTATCCAATGATATTTCAGTATTATCTTTTTTTTAATAGTTCTTTTTATTGGATCAAAGACGAAATGCGCAAGATAGGATTTGACGCACTGTCTGACTTCAAATTAGCCAAAAAAAAAAGATCCATGTCTCCCAGTTTTGCCCAAAGTCATGCATTTTTGCAAAAATGTGATAATTTTCTCAGGTTCATATCTTGCAAACAGTTCGGAATTTTGAAATATAAAATCAGAAAAACTTCATATTCAAGATCAAAATCGCAAAAAATTTCGATTTTTATTACCTTCCATAGGTAGCAAACTGTTCAAAATTCAAGGAAACAAGCAACTACAAAAATGTACCTAATATCTCAATAAACAACTTTGTAGAACATATGAACTTCCTAGGAATGATTCGTAACACAGTTTAGGTAGGTCAATATAAGTTAGTAGGAAAAAACTAAAGGAATTAAGTGTTTTGGGCCATAAACTAGTAAATAATTATAAACTGAAGCATACTTTTAGGCAGCTTTATGAAAATGTATCTCTAAATTTATTTCAAATTTTTTAAAGCTTTTTGCGATTTTGATCACAATTTTCGTTCTTTATGACAAGGGCTACAACTTTGCCTCAGAGAGTAAATCAAAATTCCGAACTGAATTACGTTCACGAACATACTAACTTTTCTATGTGTTTGGATAAAATATTAAAATTGTTGCAAAGTGAAATGACTCAGTTATTTACTATTTTTGGTGTTTTTCATAAAAACTCAAATTATCCCAAATTCAGATATTGCACAGTTAAGAATAATATAAATGCAGCTGGGAATATACTCCACTATAAAACAGACATTGTCAAATAATGAATCTTATCAAATGTTTTCTAAATATTCTTTTGTAACATTGAAAATGAATTTGATGTCAAAATGACACTGTGTATTGTATAATAATTGAGTGCTAATTATGACCAAATTCAAAAACAATAGCAGTAGTACAAACAAAGGAGGTATAATCAACCATAAAATCCAGATTATATATATTTGTATGAAAATATCATCACTTACAGAATGATATTAGGCAAATCACAATGAAAATTTATTACGTATTAGGTATCCAAAAACAAAGGTAAATATGAAATGAATCCGTTAGTAAACACAAAAGAATATAAATGATGTATTTTCTAACATAACAAAATTTAGTAGGTATCATAAACCAACAAACAATTGATAGAAATAAACAATGAGCTTCTAATTTAGCAGATTTTTTAAGATGTTCCTTTGTAAAAATAGTTTTGCAATAAAGGACCCTTTTACTCAATTTCGAATTCAGTTTAACCAAAGCAAACTGTAGCTGTTTGAGTTTGAAGTTTCTATATGTATGTATAAACGAGCTAGTGATAGATTATTTTATTTTATTTAAGCATGTAGTAAAACTCCCTACATTCTTTGTTGCGTTTAAAAAGCCTTGAAGCCACTCTAATCAACATTGGCTTTTGTATTTTGTTAAACAATGAAAATTGTTAATACAAAAGAAGCAACACAACAAAAAAACTCAATATCATATAAAAGCATATGTTGGTAAGTAAGTGTATGAGTTTATAAAGAACAAAACAACAAAAAATAAAATAATTTTAGTTTTAGGGTGTAGACTGTTAAGCAAATCTTTAAAAAAGGATCAATATATTATGTTACAACATTAAGAATACAGGAGGAAGAAAAGCTAAAAAACAAAAGAAATAAATTAATGAGAAATGCTTTTATGTATATTTAAATATTTAAATATAATAAAGTTCTTCTAAAAGCAAAGGAAAGTTTTAATATAATTAAATTATGTAAAATACAAAATTTAAGCTAAAGCTAAAGCTAAAAACAAAGAAAAAATTCCATTGAATTTTAAATAATTCCAGGAAAATTTTGTTTAATTTCGAGTCTTAAGCAGCAGGTATTAGTAATAGTAAATAATAGTACTATTTAGTACTTATTAGAAATGTTAGCAGCTCTATGGAATTATTTGGAAAACAAATCAAAGCCTTAAATGGATAATTACACTGATGTCATTGAAAACACAATGCAATGCACTAAACATAATAATTGTTCGAATGCCCTCTCAACTAAAAAGGATTACGAAACAAATTTGCAGCAGCCACAACAACAAGAGCGACAACACCAACAATTACAATGATAGTTACAAGTATCATGAATATCATCAGCATCAAAATCAACACAATACACCAGAGACACACGAACATGTACCCCGCGCTCTCACACACACACACACGCACTTACACATTAACATGCACAACTAACTCATACTTATACAATACAACGTTAATAAGGCCTAAAGGGATAAAGCCAAATAAACAAACAAACAGACAACACAACCACACATACATACATCCACACTAGGCTGATCCTTATTTAACACTTTTTTCGATTTTCAGTGATCCCCAGAACTAATGTTGAAAATTTGAGCAAAACATATTTTTGTGTTTCACCAAACTAAATTTAAAATATTTTTTTTTTAAATTGTTTTTGAAAATTTAAAAAAAAAATTTCGAAAATTTTTTTTTTCGAAATTTCTTCCAAATTTTTTTTTTGTATTTAAAAAAACAAAATTTAAATTTATTATTGAAAAAATTTTTTTTTTTTTCAAATTTGTTTTTTAAATTTAAAAAAAATGTTTTCTTTTTTTGGTGGTTAAACTCAAAAAAATTGTAAATTTCACTTTTAATCCTCTTACAATCTAAATTTATTTTTCAGTTTTCGAAATTTCGTTTACAAAAAAAAATTTTAAATGTCAAATTTTTGATTTGAGATATGAATTTTTGGTTTCTCGATGTCAAAAAAATTTTAAATTTAAACATCTATCGGCAAATAAAATACAAAAAATATTTCTAGTTTGATTTTTTTAGCATTTAATATTCAACAAAAAAAAATTGAAAATCGAATAAGTGCAAAATAAGAGTCACCCTACTACACACACATACAAATTTGTTATGAAGAGAACAAACACAATCATTGAATGGCTTAAAGAGGAATGAGAAAAGACTCTTATTACTTGATACTTGTGCAACAACATGCAGCAGCAGCCGAAGCAACAACATGTTTGTTGTCTGATTTAACTAAAGGTCGGTTAAAATGCAATTATTACAATACACAGCAGCAACAAAGTGCGAGTTGAACAGCAACAGTAACAATAATAACAAACAAACAAACAAAAAAAATATGTAAATTTCCCCACAATAGAAGGATACAAGTAAAAAACCAACAACAACACATAGTTGCAGCAGTATAAGCTGTTTAATGAAATGAAATCCACTTAAAAAGGCTGTGTGTGTAATAAACGGAATGTAATGCATAATTAAAAAATAAATCTTGGGGAAAAAGATAGAGACATAAACAAGGCCTTAAAACTAACTAACTAACTGGCACATGCAAATGCACATTTTTAGTCCTTGCTTATAATATCAACATAAGTATTTACATTTATATACAGATAGGAAAAGTAACACTTAAACAACCAACCAAAGAGAAAACACTCACATTGACTCCTTGATAGATAAATAAATAAATGTTAAATAAATGCTGTTGGCTAAATGTTAATTTGATGCTTATTGCTTTGGTACTAACTACATAAAGAGGGAAATTTCTGGTACTTTTAGCAAATAGGCGATAACATTTTAAATAATATAAAAAAATTTGCTAACAGTTATCACGTTATACGCATCCAAAGTTGGAACATGTAAAAAGGGCAGTATTTTTTATTAATTTTATTAATTCTGTTTGTAATTTCCACAATATAATTTTCCGATCCTATAAAGTATATCGTCACCTAAAATGCAAAACAACGTATCATCAAAAAATTCGAAATTGATTTTATTATTGATTACGATTCACTACATCATATTACATATGTGTACAAAATTTTAAACTTTTACTATCAAAATTAACCAAGCTATAACCAAAATTGAAACTAAAGTATCATCAAGTATATGATTTTCTTAAACAAAATAACGTACACGCTTTGAGTAATTAATTAATAAATTGTTTTTACCTTATTTTAGGTAGTATCCTAATTTTTTTTAATAAATAATATTTTTTGCAGTCTTAATGAAAATTTAATGAAGAACCTTTTTAGTTTAAAAAAGTAGTTGTTAGTAATTAAAATAAAAAAACATAATAAAATTAAAAATGTATATATAAACTGCTTTTATTTAAAATAAAAAAATATTTTTATTTAAGTTTTTATTTTTTCTTAAAAATTTATATTGATGATACGTTTTTTTGTTTCAGAAAATAACAATTCAAAAAAACGTAAGCCACATATCTTTAAGTGTGTTTGGAAAAAAATATTTTTTTTCATAAAATATATATCTAGAGTCATTGTAATTCAGATTTGAAAATTTTGTTTCAATATCTCAAGTAGTTTTCATTTTATATCGTTTTTTTGATTCTCCTATAAACTTATGAAAAGTGATGTTACGTTATTTTGCATTTTAGGTGACGATATATATTCTGGATCCTTATAGATAGCGGAGTCGATTAAGCCATGTACGTCTGTTTGTCTGTTCAACTGAACTTTCTGAAGCCCCCAAATAACTTACATACACGATTCATACATCAATATCTCCGGAATTCTACCGGCTCGGCTACTGTTTAAAATCGAGAAAATCGTTCCACAAATGGCTTGGATATAAGGAAAAACCAGAACAACCTCGATTTTTGGCCTACATACACACAGAGAAAATACATGGTTGTGGTAACCATAAACTTAGAGAAACATATTATGATCAGATTTATGCTTGTAGTCCAAAACATATTATAATCGCAAAAATATAAAATATAAAGTATCATGAAATATCATAAAATGTTCTGAAATAATCATAACAACAACCATAACATGGTCTGAAATAATCATATTATGATAAAAATCAATCATAATATGACCCAAAGTGATCATATTTATGACCCAATAAAATCATATTTTGATCAAATGAAATCATATTATGATCCAAATTAATCATATTATTATTAAAATTTATTTTTAGAAATATAAAATTTTATTTTAATAGGTTTTAGTTTTAAGGTACTAAATTCCGAATTAAAATATTATTGATAAATTCACTGAAATTTATTGTTATTCGCTCTTGGAAAGTTAAAGATAATTAATGTACATATAAAACTATAGAGCGAATGAGAATTACAGACACTCAAAATTTACTTGTAAAAATAACACAGCTTAGACAAACACCAGCACTCACAAATGGTGGGAAAAACGACTATTATAAGTAAACATATTTTGTTTGCATCTTAAACATATTATGACTACATAATATAATTGGGGTATTCACACGGTCTGCTATTAGTCATATTGTCATAATGTCCTAATATATTATAATAGTTGTCGTTGTGTTTTAAACAAAAAAAAAAATATTATTTTATGACAAAACAATAAACATAGTTCAAATAGTCTTATTAGTTTAGAACTTTTTTGTTTGAAACACAAATATTAGGACATTATGACAATATGACCAAATAGTAGACCGTGTGAATACCCGAAATATGTTTACCTATTTATCATTATTTAGTTGTCCGAACCATTCGGTGAACCATATTCATATTTATAACATTTAATGGTTGTACATGAATATATAAACGTTTACAGTAACTAAAATATTGTTTAAATTAAAATAACAATTATATGTTTACGACAACAATATATTATTACAACCAACATAGTATAGTTGTCGTAACCATGTCGAACCAGGTTTTATCTCTGCGTGTATATCTGAATTACTAAGTCATTAATATAGACAATATGGACATCTAATGATAGATATTTCAAAGACCTTTGCAACAAAGTTTATAAGACCATAGTATGAATTTAGTAAAATTGGTCTACATTAGTAAAAGTAAACGATTTGACCAATTTATATGTTAAACCAGCATCTAAAACGTATGTAGTTTGCTGTGTAGAAGGTAGACTTACCATAAGATTTTTGATTAAGGAAAAGATTACAATCAAAACAGCTGCCTAAAAAATAAAAAAAATTAAAAATATTATTATAATAATTTAGCAATAGTTACAAATAAATACTTTAAATGTAAAGAAAGTCATGATTTAATATACATTAAAGAAACTATATAATCTAATCTGTTAAGTATTTAAAGGCTTCGAGACAAGATTCACCAAATAAAAAAACTGTCAATTTGTGAAAAGATCATTATTGTAACTAAGAGAAAATGAGTTCTAATAGGTTCTTAATTAATACTGTTACGTCAATAGAACCAAACATTCTGCAAAATTTATTGTTACATAGTAAACACATTATTTACCCTGTTGTGTTGTTTTGCACACATATGGTATAACTGTTTCTAAGTATTTTAAACTAGCAACATTATATTTTTTTTATCCAAAATCAGGATTTACTATCCGAAACATACTTATTATACCTTTCACCTTCGTGAATTTAGTAATTTCTACATTTCCGACCCTATAAAGTATATATATTCTGGATCCTTATAGATAGCGGAGTCGATTAAGCCATGTCCATCTGTCTGTCAATCAATTTTCTGAAGACCCCAGATATCTTCGGAATCAGCAAAATCGGTCCACAAATGGCTGAGATATGAGGAAAAAACCAAGACAACCTCAATTTTTAAACCAAATTTTTTTTTTGAAAAAAAAATTTTTTTTTTTTTAAATTTAAAAAAAAAAAATTTTAAATTTAAAAAACAAAATTTTAAAAATTTAAAATAACAATCGAAAAAATTTTTTTTCCAAAAAATTAAAAAAACAACTGGAAAAAAAATTAAATTTTGTTTACATAAAAATATTTAAAATTTTGAAGTATAATTTGGTGAGTCGGCACAGCCGAATATAGTACTCTTACTTGTTTTTATATATTTTTGCATCTATTTAGTTTTCATTTCGATTATGAGTACGAATCTTTTTGCCAGAAACGAAAAATGTTTTTCCTAGTGCACAATACATAGAAATTATACATGTGTGGACAACCACACATCAGGGTAAGTAACGTAAATAGATGAGGCATGAAATGTCAAACATTTTCATAAACATCGCTTAACAATTAGATGCCTTTTATGTGGGTTTCCAAACAAGGGTGAAATGAAGATTAATGAAATATCCAAAATAAGTATATCTATCTTTTCGCAAATTAAACAGTCAGCAAATATGAGAAACTTCCAAATATATAAGATTTTATAAGCTCTTTTATTTTTTCCAAATGCATTTTTATCAAGAAAATATTATAAAAATATAATTTGAGTTACGTTTATCCTACACAATAATAAAACTAATTTAAAATGAAATATATTTTAAAAGTACCTTTCAAGTACTTAATATAAAATACAAAGTACCTCATCTCCTATCCGGAATTAAGTGCATGTGGGACGTTGAACAGTAGGATAGATAATGTGAATATGAATAAGCCATTGTTACCTTTGATATTATCTACTTTCCTTGCAGCAATTAAAATAGCACCCGGTGTTTACTATTCCTTTTTTTTAACAATTCAAGGATAAAGCCAGTTAAGAATAAGCTAGAGGTAAAAAACACCTACTTATATGTAAGTATAGATATAAAAATAAAACAGAAAGTTACATTTAAAGCATCCTAGAACACAATACTTACTATGAATATAAATAAATAAAATAAAGAAACAAGAAAAAGAAGACAGAAGGGGAAAACAAACTAGGGAGACATATATCCTTTTGAAAATGCTAAGTATTCTACTTAAACATTGTTCGGTTGCAAGTACGAACGAGTACTTAGTTTATTTCATGTTTTGCTTTACTTCTTTTTGGTATTTTGCAACTTTATTTTATACAATTTCTTTAATTCAAAACAAGACACCACATGAATACAAAATTTTTTGTTGATTCATTTTAAATGAATGAATGAGTACAACAGGGAAGTGAAGCAAACATACAGACACACATTCACTCAAATATATTAACAAAATATACATTAAAGTTGGCTAAATGTGTACGTTTGTTGGCAACTCAAGCGGGTGAACTGTGGCAATTATAACTCAGCAGTAGGCAGCAGGAATACAAATACAAATAAAATAAAGATGAAAACTTAACCGCAATCATACACAAATACTTATGGCTGGTTAGTGGGAACCTAAGAAATACTAAGAACTACTACAACAACAGAAATAGCTACAGCAGCAATAAAAAGAAATAAAAATGAAGTAAAGCTTCATGAGCGAGTATGTTTGAAAAAAAATGTAAGAAAACTTATCGTGAATTTATGTTAACTATGCGTTTTATGTTTTCACTTTTAATATGGCTCTTAAAATGCTTAAAAGAGATTTGAAAAATAAATACGTTTGTATTTATTTACGTATAAGTATGTGTTTTAGCCGGTGCACAGTGGGTGCAATCGAAAAAGAAATGAACCTGTGGTCGCCACAAAGGAGAACATGGCTTATTTGTGTGTTTGTCTAAACGTTTATTTTGCTTGAATTTGTTGATACAAAGTTTACATCCATAACTTCCTTATTTCTATATAAAAATGTTTGAAATTTGGTATTGGTATTAAGATTAACATAACCAATCGATCGATAAATATTTCGATGTTCAAATACAGGGTGTGGCCAAAAAAGCATGGACGTTCTGAAAGTATCAAAAAAAATCCATGTAAGTGGCTGAAACTTAGTCCAAAAATAGAGAATAAAATATGTGATCGAAAAAAAATTGGCTATTCAAATTTCGGATTACATATACAGGGTTTGGCCAAACAATCCTGGACATTTTAAAGCATAAATACCTGAAATTTAGTCCAAAAATGAAGAATAGCATAAGTGATTAAAAAAAATTGTCGTATGAATTTCGGAATAAATATACAGGGTTTGGCCAAACTATCATGGACGTTTTGAAATTATCGGAAAAATTTGGTTATTCATGTAAATGCCTGAAATTTGGTGTACATTTAAGAACGACACACTTGATCCATCGCAAAAAATATTAGAAATTGCATACAGGAGTTGGCCAAATAAAAGTATGTAATTTTTGTAAATGGCTTCAATTAGGTTTATAATAAAAAATAACATAAATGATCAATTAAAAAAATTTTTAAATACAAATACATGGTTTGGCAAATCAGCATAGACATAAAAAACTCTCAAAATTACATAATTTTTGAAATTGACCAAAAAAATGTGTAAAATATGAAGGCACTGCAATTGTTTATATAGATTTAAAACTAGTTCCTAATCAATTCACTTTTATATACGTGGAATGGTTAACTGCAACTGTTTTATAAAAACATGTTCTAATTTGCAAAAAAAAACTTTAAAGAAAAAAGCACAGGCTACTTCTCTTCAAAAGTAAAAAAATCACATTTTTCTAATATTGAAATGACAAGAAAATACCTTTGAATTTACAGCACTATAAATAAACATATAGTTACTTAATAGCCAAAATAATGATGATACTGTATATTCTGAAGTGTTAAGAAAAATTTACAATCAAAATTTTATAAAAATTAAAAAAACAAAAAATACATTTTTGGCCGGAAGTGAAGATGAGATAGTAGATGTCACTCACCACAAATACAAATGTCCTTATTTTGTTTTTTTTTTTTTCTTGATTTTCGATGGTTTTAAGCAAAATCGGTTTATGTTAAAAACTTGCAAATTTTGTATAAAGCAATATTTTACAAAAAAAAAAAAAAAAATTTCCAATTTATTAAGCTGGAGTACAGAGATTCGTTTTCATACAACGACTGGGCAACAATATAAGGCGCTAATGTAGGTCTACGAAATATTGAAGAAATACTTCCCATATATACTAAAATGTATCCAGAGTATATAATACTCAAAGCATGTGTAAAGTCTACCCAGTTGTACGGAAGGAAACTTGGTTAGTATCGAAAAGCATCACTAAAAAACTAGAAGTATTCATCAACAGGTGTCTCAGAATCATATGCGGATTATTCTGGCCTAACAACATCAGCAGCATGGATCTTCGGATCCTTACCAACGTAGAACCCTTAATAACACAAACAAAATGTAAGAAATGGAGGTGGATCAGCCATACTATCAGAAAGATTCCTGACAGTATAACAAGGATGGCGCCTCAAGGCTCATGAAGCAGTGGTCGTCCAAAGAATACATGGAGACGCACGATACTCCAAGAACTAGGACAGTGCATGGGAAGACGCGAAAACAACTGCAGCAAATCGTGTAAGCTGGAGATGCTTTGTGGAAGCCATATGCTCTCAAGAGGGGAAATGGAGAAAAAATAAAATACTGAAAGGTAAAAGTGCAATATTTTGCACAATTTTTGCAATCAAATTCTGAAACTTGATAGTATTTATATCTATATGACTATATTGGGTGTATGACTTAAAAATGCCGGATTTTGTACAATATAAATGTATTTAAAGTATTGGCCATTGTTAGTTATGACCTTTTGCCACCTTTATGGCAACGTATGTATTCCGAACTGCTCATCTTTTGAGTCCAAGAACGAATTAAGCCAATATCAGATACTCTGTCCAAAAGAGAAGCATATCACAAAGAAATCGTTCTGGCCGGATGGTACACAGAGGGATTTTGGTGTCAAAAAGTCAATTTTTCAAACACTCAATTTCAAAAATCAAATGATGCAGTTTTGTAGAGAAATGTTTAAAGATGAAATGTACACTTATAGTTTTAAGAAAAATTTAATTTTATTTTTAAAAAATTTAAGTAAAGTACATGCATGGGTGTTAAGCAAAAAATTACTTATATTTTATCGCAATTCAGTGGTTTATATATGTACAATTTTCCTAATAATACCATTTACCTTTAACATATTTGAAAAATATAACATTTCTCCATAAATAAAAAAATTATGGGGATATCATAAGCCGTTAAGAAGATATGAACAAATCTATAAGTCTCTAAAAATTATTTTATTTTTGATTTTCCATGGAAAAAAAATTTAGCCCCACTTTCTCCCAAGCTGTTTTTTTAATAAAATGAAAGGGAGTGTCTTGTTACGATTAAATAAAAATAGTTTTCGGAAGTTTTCGGAACAGGATGAAAACTTAACATTTTTTGTCGAATAACAAACGAAATATTCTTATCTATGTATGGGTTTCGTGGGCGGTGGGCGTGACCGATTTCAAACGAAATAGTTGCATTCAGAACAGATTCCCTGTGATGGTCTGGTAAGTTTAAGGCTTTGGTATCGATTCGGTTGGTTTGCCGGGCTTCACACACGATCTTTTACGTTTCGGGTTATAGTAATGGATACATTTTTCATTGCAAGTAATGATTCGGTGCACAAATTATTTTCTTTCATATTTTCTTTCGAGGGCTTCAATTTCCCTGCTTGTGGATAAATCCTGCTGCTTGCAAACGTTTTGAAATTGCTGCTTGAGTAGCTCCCAATGATTTTGCAAACTCTTGTTGAGTTTTACAACAATCTTCATTGAGTAGTGCCTTGGTTTTAAAAATTTTTTGGCTGGCATGGGCGATCTTTGTCTTCCGTGTCAATTCATCTCTCGCACACAGAAACCGATGGAACACATTCACCATAAGCTTTGGTGAGCAATTCTTTGCGAATTAAAGAAGTAAATTTTCCCGTATATGACGATATGATAATATTCAATAACTAAGTGAGAATGTACCCTTCAAAAAACAGTCTTCAAATGATATGCCATCTATTGTAAATCCAGCATTTTAAAGTCATACACCCAATAATTGAAAAGCAAACTATTTGAAATGAATTATTTTCTTAATTTGTGTGTTCTTTTGTAATCGGAACTTTGAATCAACCTGTACACACAGAAAACAGATTCGTAATAGCAACCGAATTTGTTGCCAATCGAATGATTCGGTTGTACACATAGAATTTTTCGGTTTTAGTAACAGAAAATCAGTTGACAGAGAAGAATTCCGATTGAAGCAACCAAACTTTTGTTGCCACTTCTAAAATTTTGTAGCCACAACTGTAAAATTCGATCACTAAGGCAGAATCATTCGATTGGCACCGAATTCGGTTGTGAACACGAATCTGTTTTCTCTGTGTATAATTCTTTTTTACTTTGATTTTCAATCGGGTCAGAAATTTAGAAAAATAATTTTACCACAGTATTTGGTAATTGATTCCACTGTATAGCAGAGTGTACGAGGGAGTGAGTGTATGCACGTGGATTTGTAAACCAGGTGTGTACTCTCATTGAGGTTTTCTTGTCAGTGGTCATACACTGTTAGGTAAATAAATAGAGTTTGTGAAGAATTCATACCTACACTTAATTGAAGCTACACTACAGTATTTAAATTTCTTCAAAATCTAAAGTGTTGCCAACAAAAAAACATGAAGCACTTTGGGATTGTTGATTCACATGTCAAAAATAACGAAAGTTTAAAAATTTCATACAAAATATGATTGGAATTGTGATTTAAAATTGAAAATTTCAGGAAATTGGATCAACTGCTGTACACACTTCCAAAAACTAGCAGTTAAAATGTCAATTTCACAGCAATGCATGAGAGTATTGCTAATACTCCAGGCACCGTATTGTAAAACTCCAGGCACTAAGAATTGATAGTTGTGGACTTGAATTGCAAATTTCAAGAAGCTCCCTACAGTGTATTCTCATGGAAGACTTGCGTCTACATGTTTACAAAGTTCAGTTGATACAACAGCTGAATCGTAATGATCATGCATAGTGATGAACTCTCTTCAGTGACCTGAATGAATTATTATAACTGGATGATATGTTTGCTCAAAATCATCAATTTTGGTAGTTCTCAAAACTGTCACATTTGAGCACTAGAGAACTGTGATTGTAAAAAAACAAATTCATCCAGATAATGTCTCTATTTTGAGTGGAGAATTGTGCTCGTGAAGCATCGGCTTTCACTGATCAGCGATATCGAGACATGATAACAAAGTCCTTTCTGCCTAAATTGCATGAGACGACATGTGGTGGTTTCAACAAGAAAGTGCCACATGATGTACAGTATGTTAAACAATGCAACTACTGCATGACATTTTCAGGTCGTGTACTCTCTCGTTTCTGTAATCAGTTTTGGACCCTTAGATCATGTGATTTAACACCTTTCGATTTCTTTCTATGGGGTTATTTAAAGTCAAAGGTCTATGCCAACAACCACCCGTTTATTTAAGCACTAAATACCTTAAAAATCTTTATACCACTTCCCTATTCAAAACACTTTCAGTGTACCTTTAAATATAATTTTTTTCAATTCTTCTGCTCATATCCTTATGGGCCTTATTAACGTTTTGAATTTCTTTTTTTTATCATTTATGGTTTTAAAAGTTGTGTGGTTTATTTTCAACACACACTCCCACCAAGAAAAAATTGGTGGCAAGAAAAAAAATTCACATGACCCTCACGTTTTTATTCTCTACCCTGCTTTCCTTTAGCAGGATTATATATTGAAGTCAGGAGAATATACTACATTTTTTTACCTTTCATTTCATTTTTTTTTTTTTGTTTAGTTTTATTTTTTCTCTCTATATTTAAAAGGTACTTATTAAGGTTGTTGTTTAGTTTTTGTGGTTGAAAGTTTATATAGAATTTTATTATTTATACATTTTGTAAAATATTGTTTTGTTGTACAAATGCCACATTATTATCCAGTCCTAAGGAAGGACATTCTATTATATACTTAAACTGCAGGAGGTGGGCTTGTTCGAGTTTTCTATTCTTGTATTTTAAAGAAAAATAAGTAAGACGAAGTAATGAAAGTAAAATTTTTTACAAAAAAATATTGCATGTTTTAGCTAGAAAGCAGTTTGAGATATGAAGTGTGTTAACAGTATTTGAAATTTGGGTGTTGCAGTTAACACTGTAATAACAACAATAATAATAATAATACTTGTTGTATAACTTATTTTTTGAAAGGTGATTTAGTTAAATATAAACTTTAGTTTGCAAATGATTGGATACGAGTAGAATAAATTATAAAATTTTGATTTGCAGTAAACTTTTGTAACAATATTTAGTGTTGAAGGGTATGTTTGTTTATAATTTGGGTTTCATGTCTGATATTTTATTGTTTGATTGTGTGAATTATTGGGGTTGTGGCTAAACAATACTAAAATATTTGTATTAAATACTATATATTATAAAACCTTCATCTCACCATAAAAAAAACTTACGTTGTTTGCCCTTGTGTGTTGTTTTCCACACATACGCTTATGTATTTTACACTACACTACAATACAACATTTTGGCAGAAACACCACATTTGAAGGCACAAAATTATCCAGTGCAAAATACATATGAAAATCATTTGTGTGGAAAACCACACTCCAAAATAAAAATTTCACTTTTTAAGTATCCTGTTATCAAAAAAAAATTTGAAATCCAATAAAGCATTTTCTGTACTAAATTTATGCTGTAGGAAAAGTCAAGAAATTTCATGAACATCACTTATACGTTATTTATACTTGTGTGTTGTTTTCAACACATACGATATTTAACACTACAATGCCATATTTAAAGACACAAAATTCTGTTCTAGTGCAAAATACATAGGAATTTCATATGTGTGGAAAACCACACTCTAGGGTAAGCAACGTCACTTTTTAATTACGTAATTTTCAAAAAATATTTTCAAATCTGTTGATGCGTTTTCTGTACTAAATTTATGCTGCAAGAAAAGTCAAGAAATTTCATGAACATCGCCTATACGTCGTTTACACTTGTGTGTTGTTTACCACACATACGATATCTTGCAATACAATACATCTTTTTATCTGAAACACCACATTTTATGACAAAAAATGCTAGAATAGTGCAAAATACATCGAAATTTTAATGTGTGGAAAATCACACACTAGGATAAGCAACGTCAATTTTAAAGTATCTCGATAACAAAAACAAATTTTGTATCCATTAAAACATTTTCTGTACATACGTTGTTTATATTGCACTACAATACATTTTTTTGCAAAATCACCACATTCGATGACAAAAATGCTGTTGTACTACAAACTTTTTAAGTATCTCGTTTACAAAAAATATTTTCAAATTCATTAAAGCGTTTTCTGTATTAAATTGATGTTGCTGGAAAAGTCAAGAAATTTCATGAACATTGCTTATATGTATGTTGTTTATAATTGTGTGTTGTTTTCCACACATACGATATTGTGCACAACAATACATGTTTTTGCATAAACACCACATTTAATAACAAACAAATGCATAAACACCACATTTAATAACAAACCAATGCTGTTCTAGTGCAAAATACATAGAAATTTCATATGTGTGGAAAATCACACAACAGGGTAATAAACGTCATATTTTAAATACCTCGTTATCTTGAAGTCTATTAAAGAGTTTTCTGTGCTAAATTTTGCAGAAAATGGTCACGAAATTTCTATTCGTTGTTTATACTTGTGTGTTGTTTTTCACACATACGATATTTTGTATTACATTACATGTTTTTGCATAAACACCACATTTGATGACAAACAAATGCTGTTCTAGTGCAAAATTTCATATGTGTGGAAAATCACACACACTTTTTAAGTAGCTCCTTGAAATATTTTCAAATCCATTAAAGCGTTTTCTGTGCTGAATTGATGCAGGAAAAATGCTGCAGAAATTTCATGAATATCGATTAAATTATATCTTCAAAATTGCGTCTGTCCGCCAGATAGACAGGTTTTTGGTAAGAAAGTTTGGTGGAAACATTCGTTAAGTACTTTCGAGAAAATTACGCAAGAATTGAGGAATAAAATCTGAACTAAGGGTCTTAGCATAGCTACTTGATTATTTTTTAAATTATTTCCAAGTTTTCAATATTTCCTCCTAATATGTATATTAAACGAAAAACTAAACAAATATAATATAAGACTTTAGGCGTAATTTAAGATTTAAATTTAAATATTTAAAAAAAATAATTAAAAAGATTTTGAATTATTTTTTAAAAAATACTTAAAAACTAAATTAAATTAAAACCATATCAGATAATTAAATTTTTATTACTAGGAAATACAAAAAATATACAATAATTTATTTACATTTATACCTACATACTTTCACTTTTTTCCAAGAAATGCTAACAACAACGATTTTATTTTTATGATTATTTTTTTTTTAATATTCATTCTAAATGTGTTTTATATAAGAAAGACTTCCATTAGAATCAAGGAAACAACAAATCCTATTAAAACTTAATTTATTTACTTTAAACAAACACCTAATGGCATGAAATCCTTTTTTCCCTATGTTTCCACTTATTCCTTTTTTTTATTTTCTATGTATATAAATTTGTATGAGCTCTGGTTGCTAACCTCCTAGGAGAGCGAGCATACTTATCTTATCAGTGCGTTTGAAACATAACGAAATAATCTTTGGGGATCTCATAAATTGTGTTTTAGCCTTTGTCTACATGCAAGTTTAATTCAGACAGCCAACATAAAACGTTTTGTAGCTTAAAGAGTCTATTAAAAATACCAAAAAAAAGAAAGAAATAAAATTTATGTATAAATGCAGGTGAAATGTTTTAAAAAGTTTTCAAATCTCATTAAATAGACAAGGAAATCTTTGTGAAAAGATCTTAGGAATATGTAAAAAGTCATAGATATATGCAGATGTATGTGTAAAGTAGGGTCTCTATATTTCAGCTTAAATGTATGCTACAGAAACTTTCTATTTTCTTATACAATGACATTATGTAGTCTTAGTTGTACAACTACTACATACATATTTACATATACCTAGAACAACAATGACACAAACAAACATCATTCCAGACCAGACCGTCGTACTTCATATTTAAAACATTATTTTGTAATTTGTTATGACAGCAATCAACAAGAAATATAAAAGGAAAAGAAACTCAAAATAAAAAAGGAAATAGAAAATGAAGAAGATGATGATGATGATGAGGAAAAAAAATAAAACACTGAAACGATAAAGCCACCAGTAGTAGCAACTACTAAAGACTAAGAAAGATTAAAGACGTTTATATATACCAGGAATTTGGATTCCTAAGGAAGCCAAGGAGGACAATACCAAAATACATACCAACAGAAACACACACGCACCAAACCAGTAGAGACTTGTAAAGACATTAAGAAGACAATGAATGAATGAATTAATGAATGAATGGCTGGAGAAGTGAAGAGCCAAAGAAGAAAAATTAAATAATATTACAACCCGTACAATAATGACAACATAATGCAAAAAGGAGTCACACACTTATACCTACATATATACAAACTAACACACACACATGTACACATTTAAACAAAATACAATTTCATTTTTGATGACAATTTATATACAATGATATAAATGTCTTGCTTGCTCACACAAACAATGACAGGCAGTTACATATAAATAAACATTAGGATGGTCCTTACTTTGATCTTTTTGGATTTTCAATGCTCCCATTGGTCTTCGTCATCTAACAATCAAATGCTGCTAAGTTGGTAAAAAACAGATAAAGTTTGTACACTTAATTTGACCCAAAACCTGCAACTTTAAGATGTTTGTAAAATATTCAGCATTTGGTTAATAAATGACTTAGGGGCATCGAAAATAGAAAAAGTTCAAAATAAGGACCATCCTAATTTACACACACACATCTGTACATATATTCAAATTATATTAAATATGAAGTAAACATATAAAAAGGATACCAAACACTGTAATATTGCAATGTTTTACGAAAAATAATAACTTCCTTAATAGCAAATGTGTATATGAATGATATTAAATAGAAATATAAAGTAACAGCAACAACAATAATAGAAATATGAAATATACAAAAACATACAAATTGAAATACGAGTATGTATTAGTTTATTTGTACTTAGAAAACAACAGAACAACAATTTCTTAAATAGCTTAGGAAATTTGTTAAACAAAAAAAGTACTGAATCCTTTAAAGTAAAGAATCTCAATAAAATCCAAGAAAACGTACAAAAAGACATTAGACATTAGATAAAATTCGTTTACTTTAAGTTTTATGTAGTTTCAGCTACATATATATTTAGTTTTTTGAAAATCAACTTGATTATGATTTTAGAATTTAAATTAAATAATTTTAATAGGACTGAAGTGTTAAAGTACTAATATAGTAGTAAAAATACTACTAAAAATATAATTTTGCTGTTAAATTATGAACATCAAAGAAATTATAATTTAAAAATAACAAATAAGATAGACTGAAAGATTAACAATTAAACTTATTTTAAAATTTCTTTCCTTCTTTCAGTTAATAAAAACAGAAAAGTTTATATTTATTCGTACTTTCATTTTTATATAACTACCTACATATTAAGTTACAAAGAAAAGATTTTATAACATTTAATAAATGTTCATATAAATGTTTATAAAAAAAATCTCTTTATTATTTTCCTCTCAGATATGGAAAGTAATTAAATCTTTGCAAGGAATTTAAAAATTTCAAAATAATTTTCAGGATATTTAAATTTCATAGGGTCTTCAAATTTACTGACGTTAACGATCTTCGGATCAAATAAAAAAAAATATTTTTTTCACAATTTTTTAAAAAAAAACCTAACGTAGTAGACACTTGAAATTAAATAAAAGTCATATAATATAAAAAATATCAACCGCTTACTTTTAGAAAAAATTAAATTTTTATTTCAAAATGTGTAAAATTTGACCCGAAGACCTTATGAAGGACAAGAAAAACATTGCTTTGGTATTTACCAGGGGAACTCCAGTTTTAATTTTTATAAACATCTTTAGCCAATTTTGTTTTTTTAAAAACATAACGTAGTTTTTTACATTTGAAATTAAATAAAATATCAAATATCTAGAAAAAATTAAATTTTAATCTTAAAATGGGTAAAAATTGACCCGAAGGCCCTAAGGAAGTTAAATATATTGTAATCTAACGTCACTAAGTGACTGACTGATTCAACATCGCATAGCCCAAACGACAAAAGGTAGACTTTTGGTTAACGGAATCCCCTCTCAAAGTGTAGATCCACTAAGAAGGGTTTTTGGAAAATTCAGAAATTTGGGGGAGAAACTTGCAAATTCTATACTATTATATTCTAAACTAATATAGATAAAAACAAAATTTTAAATACATTTTTATCCACTTAAACAATTAGCAGACTGATACTTTTTTGAGATTTCGACCTTTTTAGGGGAGAAAACGGGTAAAAACTGTATATTGGTACTTTTTTTGCAACACCATCTTTTAAACCAATAAACATCGAAGTTCCAACAGTCATATAAATATAAACTAATATGGTTATATTTGAAACTCGGATAAACAGTTTGGTACTATTATAAAACATATTTTTTCTTCAGCACATACTTAGATTTGAGTCGCTTGAGACCTTTCATGGTCACAAAAAGTTTTGGCTAAAGTTTTGCTAGCACGAATCTATTTTGTCTGTGTAAAAATGAAATGGTCCGTGTATCTAATGCCATCGCGTGAGAACGGTTGGAGCGATTTGGCTGATTTTTTTTATATTCGATTCGAAATTTTCAGGAGATGGTTTGTAAAGAAAAAAAATTAAAAAAATTGGGGTAAAACTCGGATTTTTTGTTTGAGTCCAGTCAACAGTAATAAAAAGCTCCCTAAAGTATGTAGTACAAATTTAGATATTTTATTTGTAAATAAATAAGAACAGGCAGGTGTATGTGGGTTGGAGAAACTTGAAGAACTAACATTAGTACATGCTACCGGGCGAAGCAGGGGCAGTCAACTAGTATTTTATAATAATGGACATAGAAGTACCAAATTAAGCATTTATGGTTCCAAGTGAATGAGATTTAATTGATACTATTTCTTTATTATAACGGTACTTTTTGAATATTTTATAATAATGAACTTAAAACCATGAAATTGATCCTGAATGAGTTACAACTCACGACTTTATTGGACTTTTAAATGAAATTTTTTGTATTTTCTATAATAACGGATGTATAAATATGAAACTAATGGTATTTGTGGTAGTTTTTCTTTCTTCTAATGAGACGTTTCGAAAAAGTTGTAATCGGAAATACAATCTCATACTACTTATGAAACTAATGATATGTTATTCGGAATGACTGAGAATACTTCTTCTACGTTTTTTGAAAAGACTACGTTTAACAACACACAATGGGGCAGAATCGAAATTTTTTGGAAATAAATCTGGCATATCTAAACGCCTGGTCCGATCGGTATAAAATTTTACGTGGGCGTAGGCAAGGAGCATTCGAGTTTAAGTTATTAAAATGGGCCATACAAATGCTCCAGGGACGTCGATATGGGGGCTCAAAGTAGGGTACCTTCGACATGTAAAATTTTTAAACACGTGACATTTTTTTGTTTTCCATCCGATTTCAAAGATTTTCATATTTTTGAAAAGCGTGTCTATTCTAATTTTCGAGTTATAGGCATTTAATAATTTAAATTTCAAAATTTGGCCATACCTTGGCCCGCTATTTTAAAAATATAGGGCGTAATTTTGGACCGAATGGACTCAAATTTCTTTTGTTAGTTAGACACCTAAATTAGCAATACTATACAAAAGATTTGAGATCCATTATGGATCCAAAAATAAACGATTTTCAATTTATATATTCAAAAATAGTTGATTTTTGCGGTTTTATGGGCGAAAAGTTGACTAAACTCTTTTTTAATTAAAAATAAACTTTCTTTAAGAACATATCTGAAAGATATCTTTACGGAGAACATTTTGATATAAAAAACATATCATATTCTTTGAATATGTCGACCATACGCCCATCGGAATTGGACCTATTTTTTATCAAAAATTCAACACATGTTCTAAAATCCCAAAGCTGGGATCAGAAAACAAAATGCAGCTTTTGAAACCTTGATGTGTTTCCTATTTATCGCCAAAATATTTTCCCAGCTCCAAAGAAAATGTGGACCCTAAGGCAAAATTTTAAAAAATACCATTTTTGGGATTTTCGCTCCAATTTTTTAAAATTGCCTTTGACCTTTAGACAAGTTTTTTACATCTTGCTATTTAATGACAAACTTAAAAAACGTTGAAAATTTCATTGATTTTCGTTAATAGATAAAGATTTTATTACATACTAGTTGATGGCCCCGGCTTCGCCCGGTAGCATTTACTAATGTTAGTTCTTCAAGTTTCTCCAACCCACATACACCTGCCTGTTCTCATTTATTTGCAAATAAAATAAATTTGTACTGCATACTTAATTGAGCTTTTTTATTACAGTTGACTGGACTCAAAAAAAAATCAGAATTTTTGAATTTTTTTTCTTTACAAACCATCTTCAGAAAATTTCGAATCGAATAAAAAAAAATCAGCCGAATCGCTCCGGCCGTTCTCTCGTGATGTCATTACATAAATGGACCATTTCATTTTTTATATATATAGATTACATATTCATTGAGTTTCTAAAACTAAAATTTATATCAACATTTTAATAGGATTGCAAATATTAGGAACAATTTGATCCACATTTATTCCGAGCTATATTTTCTTTTTTAGAAAAGTTAATTTTTGGTGTTACAAAAAAATTTCAAGTCAATATCTCAATTAGATTCAAAAGTATGCCACTTTAAAACTCTGTCCTTTTTGCACTTTTTCATTTGTATGGCCCATTTTAATACCTTAAACTTGGCTACGCCCATGTCAAATTTTATACTGATCGGAGCAGTCGTTTAGAAATGCCAGATTTATTTCCAAAAAATTTCTATTCTGCCCCACTGTGCAATAGTAGTCTTTTCAAAATATTCATAATTTTTTTGCAAAATAATCTTGTATTCGTAGATATCTCACTTTTCTATATTCTTGTGATGTCTTTATTTGTTTAACAAATACCTTCAGATCCCTGCCTTTTGCAATTGTTTTGTTAAATATTGCTTGTTGTTAGTATTGCATGTAATGTCACCACTTTATGACTTATCAAAAAACAACAACTAACGACGATAAAAATTTTGTTTCAATGACAGGCAACGTTAAAAGAGATGTTGCTGGTAAAATATAAAGTCAATTAAGGCAGTAATAAAAACATTGTATACTGCTGTACAAAAAAGGGCAAACGATTTCTTAAATATAAATTTTGAATTAAATATTAATAGTAAAAAAGTGGGAGTTCGACAAGGGAAGTTGTTATTTTCTTAATGAATACATTTAGATGGCTACAATAAATAATTTCATGTAGTCAGTTATGAAAATCAACACTTGTTACTTCAAACGTAAATTGATATATTTTATTGTTAATTGATTAAATCAAACAATTAATTTGATTACAAAAACTTGTGAGGCATAGGGTAACATAAAGACTCAAGTCTGTTGTCACAAGCGTAACTATTGCAACAATAAAATACATGTTAGTCAATGTATTTTGTTGTTTTATCAGACCCATGATTTGTTGTATTTTAGTTTTGACAAATCGGAATGTCTTCTGTCTATGTAATTCCCTATAGTTTGAGATAAGACAACTTTACTGATTTCTGTGAATAAAAATCATTCCAATTTTAGGTAAAAGTTGTCAATTTGCCTACTACTCCTGTAGTTGGATTAAGAAAAGACTTTTGAATATTTTTTTTATCTTCCTACAGTTTATTAAGAATATTAGTTAGTTGTCTTTAGGTATGATCTCTTTTAAGATTTGTATTATGTCTTCAGTGACCTCATTTAAAAGTAAATTTTGATCTGATACTTTCTGAATTCAAATAAAAATATTTTTACAAAAAACTTTTAAATTAAATTTTTATATTTCCACAACTTTTTAGTTGCAATTCCAAATAAATTCGATTATCATTTTTATTTTTTGCACACAAACAAATGTCTCATTTTCTTTATGAACTGTGAATTTTGTGGCAAACTAAGTTATATTAAGTTTAATACAACTTATTGCTTCAAATTAAGATGAATAAAAGAAAAACTTTAACAACCAAAAACCAAACAGAGACAGCAGAAATAACAAAAACAACACCCATAAATTTCAGAAAAAAAAACATAACACAAAATAAATCTAACAGATAAACACACACTAAATGATTTCAATTTGCAAAACAGTTTGTTGGGGAAATTCAATAAAACTTTAGCCAGACACCAACAGATGATGATGGCAGCCGGTACAAAAGTTAAAAGGCAAGACAACCAACCAAACAGCCAGCCACCCAGTCAACAGCCACAGGAGCACTAGTAGCAAATAAAATAAAATACAAACGAACAAACGAATTGAATAAATGAATGAATGAATAAAAGTATGAATTTATGTAAGTTGTTTAACGAAACAAAAATAAAATACACATGGGTATACTTTGAAATGTTGTGGAAAAAAATAAAAATAATATAAATAAACAAAAGTTAACGAACGTATACAAAGTAAATTACTCAAACAAGCACTTTGGAAATATACGCCTTTAGATTACAGCTAGGTTGCTCCGAATTTACTTTTATTTAAAGTGTTATTCAATAACCCTTCCTATTGCTATACATAGTACCATAAATCAGGTCCAAACACATCCGAAAAATATATAGTTTAGGAACTTTGCTCAGGAGGATTATTAAACTAACTGTAATCAGGATCAACTTAATCATTTTAAATTTAAAATAAAACAAATATTTGTACGAAATCTTTAAAATTATATAATTCATAAGATCAATCCAAAAATTCAGAATGATTTGGCCCTATAAGAACCCATGATATACCCTATTAGATGTACCTTTTATTTTCCAAATCTGTAACTTCTAAACGCTTAGTCCGATTGGAATGAAATTTGACATGTACAAAAGTGGAAGTATTGTAGAGTTTAAGTTTTGAATTTGGACTTCATGGAGTGCGGCCAAGGGCCTCCAAAGTAGAACACCTCGCATATGTTACATTTTTAAAATGATTTTATTCGTTTTTACACGTCGAGTACTATAAAAAACTTCTATTATATATTATAGCTTAGGAGATATTTGCATTTGAAAATAAAATTTTCAACATTTTTACCCACTCCACTCAAGCTTTTTGATAATAGCGGATCCAAATATTTCCCGCTTTTCTTCATTTTTATTTTATTGGACTAACAATAAATTAATATGTCAAACACAAAAAGAAGTGCTCACAAATCATGACCGACTCCAAAGTTATATGCATTTTAATTTAAACAAGTAAGAGAGCAATATTCGGCAGTTCCAAATCTTAAATACCCTTCACCAAATTATACTTTAAAATAAATTTTTTTAAATATTTTTAGGTAAACAAAATTTAATTTTTTTTTAATTGTTTTTCAAAAATTTTTTTTTTTGAAATTGTTTTTTAAAAAAAGTTTTTTCCAAATTTTTTTAAAAAAAAGTTTTTTCCAAATTTTTTTAAAAAAAAGTTTTTTCCAAATTTTTTTAAAAAAAAGTTTTTTCCAAATTTTTTTAAAAAAAAGTTTTTTCGAATTTTTTTTAAAATTTGTTTTAAATTTTTTTTTTTTTTAGTTTTTAATTTTTTTGATTTTTTTGGAAAAAAAATGTATGACAAAAAAAATTTTTTGATGAAAAAAAAATTCGGGTTAAAAAATATTTTTCACGATTTTTACCTATTGTAGGTCCAACTTACTATAGCCTTACATCGTTGTAATGGACTTTGAAATATCTATCATTAGATATCCATATTGTCTATATTAATGACTTAGTAATACAGATATAGATCAAAAATAGGTCAAAAATCGACCCCGAAGATATCTGGGGTCTTCAGAAAATTGATTTCAACAGACAGACGGACATGGCTTAATCGACTCCGCTATATATAAGGATCCGGAATATATATACTTTATAGGGTCGGAAATGAAAAATGTAGAAATTACAAACGGAATGACAAACATATACATATATACCCTTCTCACGAAAGTGAAGGGTATAAAAATTAAAAAAGACGATTTTCGATAGTTTTTTTTAAATATGTAAAATTCGACTTTAGAGCAAAATTTCTCAAGTCGCATAGTCGAAATAAAAAATCATGTTTTTGGGATTTTTCAAATATTTTTTGGGAATTGCAGAATTCCTGATAACAGTAAGTTATTAAGTTAGTTAGTTAGTTAGTTAGTTAGTTAGTTAGTTAGTTAGTTAGTTAGTTAGTTAGTTAGTTAGTTAGTTAGTTAGTTAGTTAGTTAGTTAGTTAGTTACTTACTCTCTCACATATACTGGTAAAATGTGAGCTCAGAGAAATTTAAACAAGTTTATAGCTGTAAATCAATAAAACTTTTTAACCCTTCGTTACTCGCAACTAATCTGGTTGATACAAGCAAAAATTTATCAAAAATTTTATTGTAAATTTTTTTAGGTCCCCTAAATTTTAAGCTATTTTTTGATAAAAATATATTTTTACTGCAATTTTATTTGTATTACTCTTTTAAATACTTTCAATTCAACATTGTTTTTATGTTTACCAAACAAAAAGTGAAGAAATTATTTTCAAACGCGGCCTTATGTTTTTGATATCAATTTGATACATTCCGACTAGTCTCAATTGAAAATGATTGCGACTAATGGAGGGTTAAAAACATATAAAATAAAAGTGTATGTGTGTTAAATTTTTGTATGAAAATTTCCAACAGCAAGCTTACACTATAGTATTTGAATACAATAATACACACCATACAAGGATACAACGGGTTTTGTGAATTAAGCAATAGTGACTAATCTGTTGTTGTGTAAATTTAAATGAATATAGAGTTGTTACAATTTTTAAACTACTAAACTGCTTTTATTTGAAATCAAAAGAAAACTTAAAGGAAATAAACCACCTTTTTTAAAAGGTAAAAACGTAACAATATATTAGATTTTATCTCTTCTAAATCATTAATGTCCCAGCAAAAACTTCGCTTACAAAGGCTACAATGTCTTTTTAATAATGTCTTTTTTAATAACTTACTTTTTAAGTAGTAAAGTCTAAAAAAACAAAATAAACAAACAAAACAAAAAACTGTTACTTTTTTTCAATTTGCCCATTTTTTTATTGCATGTTTATTTTTAGAAAAACAGAAAAGAATATTGCATTACTGTGTGAAAACCATTATTTGATGTACAATGAAATAACTAAGCAGTGGTGTAGTGAGCACAACGGCAGACTACCAAACAGAAGGTTGCAGGTTCGAATCGGTTCTGCGACTTATTTTTTTTTTATTTTTATTTTTTTGTGTAAATAAAAATTCTATAAATAACTCTACTAACAAAACAACTTATTTCTGGCCAAAATATAAAGGATTACTTTTGGGACATCGCGAACAAAAATAATGAGTTCTTACAGTAGAAAAATAAGTAGTTGAATCGTCAAATTCCCCTTAATTTTCGGCTTATTTGTAAGAAAAGTTTTTGCTGGGGTTGAACTGTTGTTTCGTCGCACCATTTCCAAAGCCATTAAACAGTATAAGGAACACTTGAGCATTGAAAGAAAACCTGGATCAGAAGGAAAAAAGGTCTAACAGATATTGGTAAGTCAAAAGAAGTCGAAGAACTCTTTCGAAGAGCACCGAACACTTCTATCAGAAAATCAGCTCGTAAAGTAAAAGCTAATTCTGGGTTGAAGTCGTATAAAGTTCAGAAAGTTACAGATCGCAATTCGAGAAAGAACTTAGAAGCAAATCATCGAGCGAAAAAATTGATGTGGATGGATGATGAAACTTATGTACTGGCAGACTTTTCACAACTTCCGGGTCAAGCTTTGTATATGGCTGATGGACTAGGTAATGTTCAAGAACAATACCCGATAAAAAACAAACAAAATTCCCAAGAAGTTTCTTCTGCGTCAAGTCATTTGCAATTGTGGTAAAAGAAACCAATCATTTGTGACATCAGGCACTAAAAACACAGAAATATATATTACGGTGTGACTTCAAAAAAGGCTTTTACTTTTCTTAAAATAGCACAGAGTACCTTCATATTTCTGGGCCGATTTGGCATCATGTCACTATGGAAAAAAGGCGCTTGAATGGTATTCAAACAATAATGTAAATTTTGTACAGCTGGAGGCAAATTCACCCAACTGTCCAGATCTTCGGCATGTGTAAAGAAATTGGGCTCTTGTAACAAAAGACTGAAAGAAAACAGGAAATGTATTCCAGGACATGCCCGATTTTAAAAGTAAATAGACCTCTTCGTCCAAAAAGGTAACGGAAGCTACTATAAAATCTTTAGTAGGAGGGTTTGCGGAAAACCTGTATTTTCATTTCAGTTTTGTTGAGATTTGGTAACAATTCCAGAAAATGTTGATTCTAATGCTCAGCAAATCACATATATGATAAGTATTCCTTAATATTCTGAAATTATTCTACTATAAAGGCCTTATTCATAATCAATTTTTAAATTTATTACAGGTTTATAAAACAAATTTTGTATGGAAATTCTGTTTTATAAACCTTTTATAAAATTAAAAATTGATTATGAATA
Source organism: Calliphora vicina (assembly GCF_958450345.1). Lineage (NCBI taxonomy): Eukaryota > Metazoa > Arthropoda > Insecta > Diptera > Calliphoridae > Calliphora > Calliphora vicina. The sequence continues at coordinate 8,704,269 of NC_088781.1, forward strand.
AGGAGGTAAGTCTATAAGTCAAGTGGGGTTTCTAGTTCCCAAATTTTACAATATAATTTCAGTTTGGAATTTTTGAATTTGTAAAATTCCTGACTTTTGAATCAGTCCTACTTTGAGTTGTCCTATTATTTATTTATTCATCCATTTCCCTGAACCTGTCTAATATTCTTGCCACGTTAAATCTTTATGCTTTTAATACCATCTACAGGAAACACTACAGACAGCAATCGAACTACCAACAAAAATTTACACCTGTATTTAAAACAAAATTTAAAAATAAATGTTTAAATAATAAAAAAAAAGTTCATGATAAATGGTACGGACACTTATAATTGCAATTTTACAAAAAGTACTAAAAAATAAAACCAAAAAATAACAACAAGAATCAAAAAAAAACTAACTCAAGTTTAAGATTGGATGCTTTTGAAAAATGTATAATTATTTACATTTAATTATCCTGATACATATTATTTGCTACGTACATTTCACTAAGAAAATTTAAACAATCAACACTTTTGCAATGGCTCGTTAGTTTTTAAAATAGAAATTCTTGTTCTTACACTTGCCAATCCTCCTTTTGCTCCTCTTCTGCTCAGTATCATTTGAAAGGGACGAGTACATCAACAAGAACAACAATTATAAAACTACAAGTACCAAGTAGTTTTCTACTAATGTATTTCCGCTTTTCAACACAAATTTACAAATTATATACATTCTTACACACACAGACACACAGTAGAAATTATATAAATACATATTCAAACCCACACACATACTCGTTCGTACCTCGTCTTGTTAACATAATAACTTCTTGAATAATATTCATTTCTTAAATAAAATAAGACAAGGTTGAATGAATTAAAATTATATTCTTGCTCTAAAATGGCACGTTGTACGAGAGTATGTATCAGCACTTTCACACAAACATTTCTAAACACACACACACATACATAAATAGGTTTATTTAAATTGTATATGTGTATGCGTTTGAATGTATTTGATAAATTTAGATGTATAGAGCAGTTTTTAGTAAATCACAAATCTCTACAGATGGTTTAAATTTTAAAATAACACAGACAATTACAACAATAGCATCCACGTTAAGAAATGCCAAACGAAAAAATCTCTCCAGCCCTCTTCCTTTTCCCCATATAGAAAATTCTGAATTGTACCCAAAACAACAAAGATACTTTAGCACAAAAACTAATGAGTTTATTTCCGTACAAAACGGCAGCATCAGTAACGTTAACATGTACAATTTCTATTGCAATTGTTAGGAAAGTTAGATTGTGGTGGTAGAGGGTGCGATCGGGGTAGGGAGAGGCGAAGGACAAACCATTAAGAAAATTTAAACATGGGTTATAAGAAATAAACACAAAAACATACACGCACAAACTCTCTTAATCAAACACACTCACATGTTATAAATACATGTATGCATGTTAGACAGGCTCATGAAAAACTTCTCTGATCACTGTTTTGAATTGTTAATTTTAAGATGCTTTTAATTTTGAGTTCAACATTTTAAGGAGATCTGTACCGATTTAATTCAATATTTTAGAACGCTTCCTTAAGGTAAACTAAAAACCTCTGTAGAAATCCAAAACCTACGCTTAATCCTGAAACGAAAGCTTTTTAAATGTTATCCTTTAGTGAACAGAATTTCGTTCTGAGGAAAATATTTTCTTAAGCTGATCTAATGTATATAATTGTATCAAAAAGGATATATGTATAATAAAACATGTGAGTATTTTGGTATTTGTTGAAGTAAAGATGTGTTAAAAAAAACTATTAGATAAGAGTACAAGTTAGTGAACGTTTTTCTTAGAATTCAATAAATTTACCATATTAACTGAAGATGTTGTATTATTGTATTTAAAATTAGGTTTATAATTTATAATAGTATTATTGTGAACTAAACTAAATTCATCCTCTAAACGTTCGATTTGTATTTGGATTTCCATTGTTACAATTCCTCAATTATGTTGTGGTGACCATTATCAAAGTGCGTCATGTTCTATTCAATTATATTATGGTTCGTATATGACTATTAGAGTGTCCATTAGAATTAAATTATTTGAAATGTTGAAACGGTACCCACTGAAAACTTTTGTAATGACCTAAAATACCACCAACAAAATTTTTAGCTTGTTCTAAGAAGGGCAACCCGTGCCGACCTTCGATTTAGTTTTGAGGTGCATTTACAAAGGTAAAAATATTTTTTTTAATAAATTTTGCTACTAAGTAATTACTTTTGCAATTTAATTTAAAAGAATCGAAATGTGTATGTAATTGTGGTTCTAATGCGACATAAAAGACAAAAATTGGTTAAAAAATTTTAAAGTTATTAAAAAATCGCCGTGTCTCAGGCCACTAGAACAAGAAATGTTGGAACAAAATTAACATATTTTGAGAAATATTAAAACAAAAGTTTATTCTTACTTAAAATATCGAGCCCTTAGCGCCAAATTATCGTAAGTGACAAAACACAAATTTTACAGGAGAAAGTTTTTTCGATTATTTTGAAATTTATACATAAAATTAAAAATGTTATGATGCGATATAATATAATTTTGTTCAAGCTATTTTTCTATTTTTCAAAAATATTTATAACTTTTGACAATTAAAAATTCATGGAATACTTTATTGAAAAATATGACAAAAAATGTTTTTTATTGAATTTTTGCATAGATACAAATTTTTCGAATTGAAATAAAATTGTTAGTTATGAATAGTTTTTAATGAAATTTCACAGTTATGTAAAATTTTCTACTTAAAATGGAAAAATAAAAACGAATTTTGAAATTTATTATCAGCAATCCCGCAATTCCCAAAAAAATTTTGAAAATCCCAAATATGTAAATTTTTAGTTTTTTAGCTATAATATCCATAACAGGATCGGAGTTATCGGAATCCCTTACAAAATAATTAAAAGCATATTGGGCCATCTAAAACCGGTTACTATATTTTGATATCGAATATGCGATTTGAGAATTTTTGTCCTAAATTTAATTTTACATAAAAAATAGGTGTTTTTGAATGGAAATGGCCCCCTCGTTAACAAACATTTTTAAATTTAAAATATTTTATTTTTTTTTTAATTTTTTCATTTAAAATATTTTATGAAAGCTTAGCTTTCAGAAAGTATAAATTCCTTATACATCCTCTTAGAATTTTATTGCGATAACTTAAAAAGAAAAAATGTTCTTTTTCCCAAAAAATTAGCGAAAAATCGGCTTTTTAAATTGTTTAAAATTCAAATGCATATAACTTTGGCCTTAGTGATTATTTTTAAACACTTCTTTTTTTATTTGACACATACATATGTTGTTAGTCCAATGAAGGAAAACTGGAGAAAATATTTGGCTACGCTGTTATCAAAAAACTGTAGTAGGTTGGGTAAAAATGTTGAAAATTTAATTTTCAAATGCGAATATCTCCTAAGCTATAAGAGATAATTGATAGATACGACTAGGTCTTTTGCAGCGCTCGATGAAAAGATTTTATATGTGTAATTTTTTTGAAATCAGAACACAAACGAAGAAATAATATATTTAAAAATGTAACATAACCGAGGTGTGCTATTTTGAAGACCCTTGGTCGCTCCCCTGGTGGGCGCATGAGGTCCACTTTCAGAACTTAAACTCGACAACACTTCTTCTTTGCGCATGTGAAATTTCATTCAAACCAATCTAAGTATTTAGAAGTTACAGATTTATTTCCCTCTTTTTTTTCTATACGACTATGTGTCGCTTACGATAAAATTCGTTTACTGTAAAATGTAAACATTGACTTACGATAAAATCTTACCCCTATAATTTTGAATTTTGGTGTCATTAAAGATACCAAAGTTGAAAATAATGCTCTCTACGCTTTACTGGAAAAATGACACTCCACCTTGGGTCTAAATTTTTTTAAAAAAAATTGCCAAAAATCCATTTGTGAACTGAAATTTAATAAGTGAAAATCTGAGAGAATTCTTATCTCTCAGGCATTAACTTCCATTGATTACGTTGAACATAGTATATTTGCCGCAACCATATCGCATACATGTGCTTTCCCTGCATCAGTTGAATGAACTGCAAATCGTTAATAACCTTTTTATCATTAGAAAATGTATTAAAAAGGATTCAAATTACATTTTTTGTAATATTCAATCATCTTCAAAGGTTCTTAATGAACAGTTTCTTCTGAGTTTGGTCAGAGTGTTACCAAGTTCATACTATAACAATCACAAATCATACCAAAAGTTTTATCGACAGTTGACTAGAAATTCTTAATACATTGTCTGAGGAAATTTTCAAGACTTTTCAGATTTATAAAAAAATCTAAAGTAATTTTAGAAGGATTAATTTTAGCAAACAAGCGAAATCACAATACCACCAGTTTTGAAAAATACTTTTACCCCAAATCTACAATTTGATATCCTGCTTGTTTTGGCTAAATGTATTAAGAAAATAATATTTTGTTAAATAACAACACAGCAACATCAGAAGAAAAGATGAGATGTTTTAAGAAGTGATTTAAAATTATTTAAAGTGAAAATGGGATATTTAAAATTTCATTTTAATGGGTTTCTTTAAATGTTACTAATACAAGGGAAATACAATAAAATCAACACAAATCTAAGGAGAGTCCTGTATTCCAAGAGTAAATGTATGATTTTTATAATTTGTAAAGCAAATATACATATGAATGTATGGTTGTTTGTTTGTATGTATTTACAAGCTAAAGGTTTGTTTGTATTGGGCGTTGGATGGTGTTGTGTTTGTCAGGTTAACATTTTGTGGTTTTTGCTGTTTTTCTTTTTGTAATTCTTAGTTTGTTTGGTTTATTTATAATTTATTATTTGTTGCCGTTATTATCATTATTATTACCGTTGTTGTTGTTGCTATTATTGTTATGTATGTGTATGACAACATCCGTCTCCTCGACAACATCCGTTTCCGTTTTTGTTTGTTAAAATCAGCAAGAAAAAAGCAACAAGATGATGATGAAAAAGAAAAGTGATGCTGCTTTTTATTCTTTACATTTTTGTGCATTTCTCTCTCTCCCTCTATCTCTCTTACACTTATACACTCTTTATTATGTTTTATAATTTGGAAGGTACATAGGATTTTTGTGGTTTTGTAAAGAAACATAACAGGAAATTAAATTAGCTTTGAACATTGAAAATAAAAGGCAAACAAATTCATATAAAAGAACCAGCATATGATAAATTAAATACATTTTACGAAATTGATTAAAGTTTTTATCTTTTAAAACCAACTCTACATGATGTCCAGCTATATTTGATCTACTTAAATTTGTTTTAAGGCTTTTTATGTCTAAATGAAATCTTTTTAAGCCTATAGAAATGGCTAGTACTGAAAAATAAGGAAATAAGAAAACAAAAATAGTTCTTTCTTAAACATAATTTATGCAAAAGCAATGTCCTGTATCTCCTGGTAGTTTTTCCTCTACTCACACTGCTGGCAAATAAATAATCAACCTCATTTTCGCTCCGTCCTCCATTCTCCATTCCATTGAAAGTCAGCCTGATTTCTGATGCATTATCAATCAATCAGTAGACATCAGCAGCGTCATCATCATTATCGTCAGCTTCATTGACATATTGTTAATAAGTATGTTCCAGATGTATGTAAATATGTGCATAATAATGTCATTGCTGATGTTCCAGATGCATGCGTATGCATGCACAAAAATGTATTCACGTTAAAAGAATATTTATGTCTGTCTTACTCTTAGTATTTCTGCCATAATGCTGCTGTGGTGCAGAGTGAAGTTCAAAGAACAAAAAAAAATATATTGTATATAAAAAGCGAAAATTATTCTATGAAATATTTTATGTTTTTTCTACAAGCAAAAAGTAAAAAAAAAAAACAAAATTAAGTGTAAAGTAAGTACATAGTGGCAATGTTGATGATGATGAAGTTGCATATAGTTTTTTAATGTGTGTGTAGCGTGGATTTGGTGTTGCATGTATTCTTTTATCCATTCAACAAAATGTAAAGCAGCAGCAGCCGGCTGTCAGTATGAAGTATGCAAACTGCATGCAACATATTTTATTTACATTGCTTTACATTTACTTAAAAATTTTCACATTAATTTTCAACTTGTTTCTCTTCAAACGAAAGAGAAATCATCATCCATTTATTATTCAGTTTTACACCACTTTCTTTTATTCTTTTTTTTTTTTTGTTTTGTTACGTTTGCGTTTTTTTTCTATCTTGCTTTATGAAATGACAATTTCTTTTCAGAAATATTTTATTTTTATTTGAATTTATGGGGTATGTGGGGAATTCCATGAAAAGATAGAGAATTTTAAGGGATTTTCCAAAATTTTTCAAATAATTCTAATAGTAATAATAGATTAGCGCTTGAACAACGCTAGCAAAATTAGTTTGGAAATTAGTCATCGATTTGCGCAACTTATAGACGACTGTTTTATCGGAAAATTGTACTCAGCGATGATGCTCATTATACCCTTCACCATGAGTCCCTTTGAAATTTCTACATTTTTCATTTGCGAACCTACAAAGTATATATATTCTGGATCGTTATAAATAGCGGAGTTGATACATACATGTTTGTATATTGAAATAAACATTATATAGCCCCCAAAAATATTACATACATTATTCATACATCAACATATACGCTATAGATCCGGATCGGTTGCTATTTAAAGTCGAGAAAATCGGCCCCCAAATGGCTGACATATAAGGCAAAAATCAGGACTACCTCGATTTTTGACCTATTTTTGATCAATATCTGGATTAATAAGTCATAAATATAGAAAATATGGATATTTAAAGATAGATATTTCAAAGTACGTTTATAACGCCGTAGTAAGTCGGACCTATAATGAGTAAGAATCTGGAAAAATATTTTTTAACCTGAATTTTTTTTACCAAAAAAAAAATTTTTTATCATAAAATTTTTTAAAAAATTTAAATTTATTTTTTTTAATATTTAAAATTTATATTTTAAAGTATAAATTGGTGAAGTATATAAGAACCGGCACAGCGGAATATAGCTCTCTTACTTGTTTTTAGCTTAATTGGTTTGTTAGTAAACAAAATTGAAGCGGCGATTTTGATGAAATTTATCAAAAATATAACACAAGCCTAGTATTTACAAAAACAGCAGAAAAATTAAAATTAACTCTATATAGCACTTGGTGTTAAAATGACCCCAAACTTCTAAAACCATATAAAAATTATGATTTTAAAAGTTTGGGGTCATTTTAACCCCAAGTGCCATTAAGCGTTAATTTCCATTCTTGTTCTGTTATTATAAACCCTAGAGTTTATGTTATATTTTTGTTAAATTTCATCAAAATCGGCCCAAAAATATACAACATTTCGAACATTTCGAAATCTTTCCAAGAGAAATTCCAAATATTGAAAAATTTGACCTTCAGGATTTAAGGGTTAACGTCTTCCGATTTTAGTAGAAGTTTCACAGTATATTTAGAATTATCTGGACTATAATATTCTGAATAAGTTTGGCTTAAAATTCATAAGAGTAAGGAAATAGAGCTCGTTGGCCTAAAAATTGCCAAATAATTGGTTTTTCTCGAAAATTTCAAAATTTAAATCGGAAAAACTATAAGAGGTATTTTTCATAATTTTTTCACACTTTTATTCCCTATATTATTGTTAATAAATCCCAATGAGAGGATCAAAAAATTCTAAAATTTGTTTAACAAAATTTTTAAAAATTTGTAAAAGGAGTTTTGAAACTGCCGTTAAAAAAAAATTATTTTTTTGTTCATACCTAAGAATAGGTTAACGGTATCCTACGAAGACAAAAACTCATATACAAGTATATATGGACATATTTTAAGTAAAAATTAGCTTTTATTTTAATATTTATCAAAATATGTTAATTTTGTTCCTACATTTCTTGTTCTAGTGGCCTGAGACACGTTAATGGCCAGGCGAATTTTTAATTACTTTAACATTTTTTGACCAATTTCTGTTTTTTATGTCTCTTTAGAACGACAATTACGTACACATTTCGATTCTTTTAAATTAAATTAGAAAAGTAATTTTTTAATGGCAAAATTTTTACAAAAACTGAAAAAATGCATTTTATCCCCTTGTAAATGCATCTCAAAACTTCAGAGGGCTTGCGGCACGTATTATCCTCAACCGATTTACCTAAAATTTTTTCAGGATTTACTAATGTTCACCAAACTGGGGGGCGAGAATGGCCAAAATCCAACTTTCGTTTATTAAGGGCCACCCTAATAAACTTCCTACACAGAAAAAATTATATTTCAATTCAAACATTTATCCCATATTGAACTGGTTTCAATTATTTCATAATTAAATCAAGTATTCATTTGCTCAAAAACAAAATTTCTTGATATTTTCTATTGAATTTTGAGTTTTGAATTTGATTATTTTGACAATTGAATATACAATTTTCGTTATTGGTTGAATTTCAAATACAAAAATTATTGAATAGATAATTTTCGTAATTGAAACACAAAAAATAACAGAAATGTGTTTTCAATTCAACCCATTCCGAAAATTGTATATTCAATTATCCAAATAATCAAATTCAAAACTCAAAATTCAATAGAAAATATCAAGAAATTTTGTTTTTGACTTAATTAAATAAATGATACCAGTTCAATATGTGACAAATATTTGAATTGAAACGGTTTAAGAAATAGTTTTTTCTGAGTAGGAATGTTTCTTAATACCGTTTAGGTAGCCGCAAAAGTGAAAAATTTCCTATAATATTGATGGCCCTGGACATGCAAATCTCTGTCTCTTAAGTTGTGGATCCAAATCATCGTCCGAATCTGACTCTGATTCAGAACTTATGGAGTCCACAGGCACTTTGCTTCTAGACTGCCCTCCAACATCAGCTATTTCTTCCTCAAAGACCAAATTAAAATTTGTTTTGGTCTTTTGTCACCTAGTGGTATCCATATATGGTTATATTTCCATGACTTCAAAAATTACACACAGTGTTATCCTCTAAGGTTGTGCGATTTGATACGTCTTGATTATTTCCTATAGGGTAACGTGAAGTAACACTATTATATTAAAATCTATGAAACCAAACTTTATTGTTCATTATTTTTTAAGTGTTTCTGCTTTTGACAATGTAGCTAATAATTTTGTATCAATGTCGCTACTAGCAACAAAATTGCAAAATTTTAAAATCCAATATCTATGTATATTTTTATTAGTTATAGCTTCCTAAAGTTCAAAAATATTTTAAAAAAACCTTAATTTGGCTACCACAAATTTCTTCTAATTTGTAGTTCTTTTGGATTTAGAGTTGCATGAATGAACAACACTTCATATATGGAGGAGCAAAAAATTGAAACACGCACTATTGATTAATAACTAGCCGTTTGGAACAGGTAAGTTCCGGAGCCTTGTCGAGAATGTTTGCTTCCTCCCTTTAATTTAGCGAAAAGAAAGTAAGATTCAAGTAGTAATTTACCTATTTAATTTCTAAATTTCCAAAAAACAAACTGGAACAACCCATAACTATTGGTGAACTACATACATACATACATATGAATGCATATAATGATTTTATTCTTTTTTTTTGTCATTTAATATGATAGAAAATTTTTAAATAAATCCAAGGCAAGAATAGAAAAGAAAACGACATCTATTTGTCATAACAGCTGTCAGAAGAATATTGAACAATTTTAAACATAATTTTAGATAAAACAGAAAGAAAAAAATCACTCTATTACTGGTAGCATAATATAAAGCACAGCAAAGTCGACTAAAATAAATACTACATTATAATATTGTTAAACAAAAATTTGAAATCATGAATTCCAATTATATTTATATTCAAAATAAAAGCCATTTTTTAAATGTTTATTAAATTGATTTACATTTTGTTATATTATTAAGTATATAATTTTTATTTAATTTTAGTTTTACTATTTTAATTACAATATATTAGTTTTTAAATTTTATAGCTGTTGTATAGAGTACAAGAATTGGTTAAATAAAATCTTTTGATTTCTCTCATCCGCAAAATAGATTTCTGCACAAATCATATACAATTCAAAAACAATTCAAATCAAATGTTCTAGTACTTGTACTCCCACACATACTACATAAATATACACCTACACACATTCAGATATAAAAACATACATATACATTAGGTTGGTCCTAATTGTTCTCCGTCATCTAAAAACTAAATGCTGAAAATTTTTACAAAATCGTATAACGTTTATTATGAAGCACATTTTATATGAAGTTTAGAGTGGAAAATGTTGTCTATCCGATTAACAGAAGTTAACATAACTGTAGACATTATTAACATATTATTAACATAGCTGTGGAACATACAACATTGAGTAAAAGCTTTGAGTTGATCATTGTAGGAATAGAACTTTCAAGAATCATCGATAGATGGTGCTGGAAATATCTGGATGGTAATGTAGTGTATAGAATGTGGGTACATCAACGAGTCAGTTTAATTTGAAGCATCGTTAAGTAAAGATAAATTAACTGCATTGTTGTGAATTATACAAGTCAACAGCAAAAAAAGGCTTGACTAACCACTATATAGATTTGATGCATAATTTTAAAATTTATCAACTCTATGGGTAGATTTTTTTTAATTTTTAAGTAAAACTATAAATTTTGTTAGACTTTTCTCCACATAATTATTGTAACAAAAACAAAACACATGTAAAATTTCCACTCAAGGTAAGCACATACTTTTTTGTGATAATGATCGAATTCACTTAACTGTGAATAAATTCGAAAAGAATTCATCGATTTTTATTATCAATATCTCATTTTGTTGCTATTACATGTGGCTTTGCGATAAAGCAATAAATCTGAACAACTTATGGCGTTTTCGATTTTACATGATTTTTTTAAAGCAAAAAAATATACTTTTTTCTTCAATTTGTTATTATAACTCCGAAACTACTAAGCCGATTGAAACGTAATATATATATGAAAATTTGACATAGCATGGGAAAAATTGTTTCCAAATTCAATCAATCGGAAGAAGAAAACTACTCAATTTTATGTATATCAAACAAAAAACTAAACTTTTTTGAAAATGAGCGAATTCACTTAATTGTAAGTAAATTCGAAAAGAATTAATCGATTTTTATTAACGATATCTGTTCCCATTACATGCAGATTTGCGATAAAGTAATAAATTTGAACAATTTCTGCCGTTTTCGATTTTTCATGAATTTTTTAAGCAAAAACATTTGATATTTTCACCTAAAAAATATATTTTTTGCTTCAGTTTGTTATTATATCTCTGAAACTACTGAACCGATTGAAACGCAATATCTAATTAGATTAAAGGTTATGTAAATCTCAACTTTTCTAAATTTAGAGAAACGTTTGTAAAAATTCATAATTTTACTTAATAATTTAAAATAAAACATCTCCATAGAATTTAAAATTTGGATCATATTTGTATTACTGGAAGTGGTTTAAAATATATTTGTATAAAACACATTGTGACTATTCAAACTGTTGTAGTGTAAATTTGAATAAAAAATTAGCAATCAAAACTAACCGGTTTATTTAATGGAACTAAACCACCGTTTTTAAAAGGTAAAAACGTAAAAATGTTGAAAAAGAAGTCCAACTCGAAATGTTTCTATAAAATGTCATAACCCATTGTAACTTGATGATAAAAACAGTTATTAGAGGACGGAGAATAATCTAAGAACTTAGGAGCATGGAAAATCCAAAATTAAAAAAATAAGGGCCGCCCTAATATAAGTACACTAAAGATAATCAATGTGTACAACATTTGATTTTGTATTGACATTTATGAATTAAAGACATGGAAACAAAACTGAATATACAAGAGTGTACTACAACACTTAAATGCATACAAACACATACAATATATTTACTTATACATACAGGCTTACAAACACACATTCACCCACATATATAGAAGTGTATGCATATTAACCCATCTGAATTTACACAGCCAGGGCGAGCTAAATGGCACTGCAAAATAAATGGAATATTCTTTTTTTTTGGTTTTTAATAAAACTCAAGAATTGAAATGTTCTGAAATAATTTACAACCACAACTATTGTAAAATATTATCAATTATTAATACTATTCTGATTGTCTCAACTGTATATTTATGTACAATATAATAAAAACTGCATAAGAAAGCATTACCATAGTTTATCAGTATATGCACTCCTATACTGTGTATACGTAGTATTCGTATTTACTACTCCTAGTACTCGTGTTGTTGGTTTTGAAAACTTTTCATAATGTAGATTCATTCATAAACATTATAAAAAAAAGCATTGACAGATGTCTGTTGCATTTAAAGCTTTTTATTTTAGTTTTTCATTTCTTTTTGAAAACTTGATGATAGAAATACTCACACAAATACACACACACACATACATACATACACTTTCATGTACAAATACAATCATAGAATACATGTCAATTAGTGTTAAATGAAAAGTTTTGTATGCAAATTCATACAATTTACACTCTTTTTGATATTTTTATTTTTCGTTTGCTGACACTCAGATAAACATCTATATCATCCGTTTATATCTATGTATATTTATCGATTGCTCAAATGCAATAGGGGGTTTGAAAGGGAGTTTGGTCAGTGCAAGAATATTGTATAGTGGGGTTTATTTAAAAAACAAGTGGTTTCATATGTTGTGAATGAAACCTGGATTAACAGTGGAGAATATGTCAGGCTTTATGAATATAATATTCTCTATTATAAAGCGCTTACAAAAAGAATGATTTTTTCGTGCACTTCGAAAAAAGAGCTGTTTTGAAGCAGTACTCTATGTAATGATCAATTGTAAGAAAGAGAACAAAATATATGATTAAAACAGCAGAGTTTTATTGTTGGAATTAGCACTTTTAGATGTAATCGCGAATTTTTTAATTGTTTGGTAAACTATCTTTTTATGAAATTGGCGATTTTTCTAAAAATTTTTGGATTTTTTTAATACTTTTTGTGAAATTTCATTTGTTTTATATTTGTGCAGAATTTGCAATTTCTTGAAACTTTAAAATTTTATTGATGCTCAAAGTTTATAGTTCATTCCGAACTTGGTATTTTTTTGGAAATTATATATTCATGGCGTATAATTTTTCTGAATATAATGATATAATATAAGATATATTTTAAAAAATTTGCAAAAAAAAAATTTCTTCTATTTCTTAAACCGTTTCAATTCAAATATTTGTCACATATTATTTCATAATTAAATCAAAATTTCTTGATATTTTCTATTGAATTTTGAGTTTTGAATTTGATTATTTTGACTATTGAATATACAATTTTCGGTGTTGGTTGAATTTCAAATACAAAAATTATTGAATAGATAATTTTCGTAATTGAAAACACATTTTTGTTATTTTTTGTGTTTCAATTACGAAACACAAAAAATAGTCAAAATAATCAAATTCAAAACTCAAAATTCAATAGAAAATATCAAGAAATTTAGTTTTTAAGCAAATGAATACTTGATTTAATTATGAAATAATTGAAACCAGTTCAACATCTGATAAATGTTTGAATTGAAATATAATTTTTTCTGTGTGTTGTATAAAATTCTCAACTTTTCATATATTATTGCTAAATGAGTTCAGGACTGACAAGCTAGAGTTTGATTGCAATAAAACTTTTGGAACTGAAGCTTGTACTCACAAACCAATAACTTCAAAAACCCAGCAGAAAATAAATCGAATGCTGTCAAATTTAGCAATATTTCCACCTGAAGTTGATCTACAAACCGAGTTTATTCATCATACAGTTCAATCGTGACTCTTCATATACTTCAATCATAAGTTAATTCGTATCTCTTTCGATATATCAATTTTAAGATCATTCGTGTATATATTTCTGCTGGTATGTTTGGTTATTTCGTGGCAATTTCAATACAAAATTTCAATTCTATTAGGGATATTTCTGTATTTAAATTTTAAGTTCAATCGTAGCTCTTTTTATTGGGGATTTTTTTCAAATTTTTAGATCTTTTTTAAAACATTTATACAAAGTATTTACCATTGTTAGCTATAAACTTTTACCATCTTTCTGGCAACGTATGGATTCTGAGCCAAAAGTACTGCCCATATTTTGAGGCAAAGAACGAATCAAGCCAATATCAGATACTCTAATCCAAAGTGAAGCATATCCCAGAGAGAGAGTTCTGCATCAATCGAAACAACTAGTAGTCGGACGGGGCAACTTCTGGACTATAAGATGGTTGTGACAAAACTTCCCAACCACTTCAATCTAAATAGTTTTTAGCAGGTATAGCATAATATGGCCGAGCAATGTCATGATAGAATATTACGGTTTCATGTCTGGCCGCATACTCTGCGCATTTTTCGGTCAATGATCACTTCGAACGAATCAGTTACATTCGTCACAGGTTTCCTGTAATGGTCTGGTCAGATTTCAGCACCTCATAATAGATAGGACCCTTTTACTTCCACTAAATATAGAGCATTACCTTAGCGCCATGGATATTTGCACAGAGAAAACAGATTCGTGTTAGCAACCGAATTTGTTGCCAATCGAATGATTCGGTTGCATACATAGAATTTTACGGTTCCATCAACAGAAAGTTAGTTGTTAAAGAAGAATTTCGTTTGAAGCAACCACACTTTTGTTACCCCTTCCAAAATTTTGTAGCCACAACTCTAAAATTCAGTCACTAAGGTAGAATCATTCGATTGGCAACAAATTCGGTTGCTATCACGAATCTGTTTTCTCTGTGTGGTTTTAGTGTCGATTAGACAGGTTGACAGCGCTTCATATACGATCTCTTACGCTTCGGGTTCCATTTGGATCCATTTTCTCAAATAATGATTTGGTGCAAAAGTGATTTTTTTTATAGCGTTCAAGCATCATTTCGGACACATTTCATTTCGGTCTTTCAAGGTATTTCAGCATCAATTCGTATTGTACCCAATTTCCCTGCTTTTAGATGAATCCTGCTTCTTTTAAACGTTTTGGAGGTATTCATGGAGCAATACCTTCAATTCTTGATCTTCAAACTTTTTTGACTGGCCTCTGCGATCTTTGAATTTTGTGTCAAAATCACTTCTGAACCGCACATACCGTCTTTCGCACGTTGAAGCCGATGAAACACATTCTACATAAGCTTCGGTGTGCCTCAGCGGCACATTTTTCAAAGTAAAGAAGTAAAGTAAAACTTCCCGTATTTCGTGCAAAAACAAACTTTGTTTTTACCCTCTATTGTCCAATAACTGAGAATGGCAGATATGTAGCCTTCAAGATGACATATAAGTTATTAAAAACAAAAACTGCGTTCAAAAGTTTCACCATCTATTGAAAATCCCGTCTTTCTATTGTATATTTCAATCATCAATCCTTCTTTACTTAAATTTTTAGTTCACTTGTGGCTCTTTCTATATTTAAATTTTTCATTCAATCATCAGTCTTTCTATACTTAAATGTTTAGTTCAATCATGCTCCTTTCTTGCTTAATTTGAGCTATCTTTCCATCCATAGTTAGTCATAAAACCGACCCATGATTGAACTTAAATGTTTAGTTCAATCATGCTCCCTTCTTTCTAAATTTGAGCTATCTTTCCATCCATAGTTAGTCATCAAAGCGACCCAAAAACGCAGCCTTCATAATGTTCTTTTGTATATGAAGTTGTGTGTCTAGTTCGGTAAGTCTGCTTGAAATCAAAAACGAGTATTCCACTTTTATTGTAAAATATTAACTACGTAAAAAACAGCGGCTACCGAGAATCTTATTTTATAATACCAATTTCCATTGTAGTATTCCTATAACAGTAAAACACAACCTGTAGCTCCAACCAAATCAACAAAGTTTGATACCATGCTATCACCGATATCTACTTTCGACCTCTGCTGTAAGCAGTTAAGAAACTAAGAAATATGCTTTGGAGCACTAAATATCTATTCGCAACCCCTTGCGAATAGAAAGGCTTGGGCTATAGTACGAATGGCAAATACTGAGATTTTCGGTGAAAGTATTCAACATTTCAGCAAGTCAAGTAAAACTCATAGCAATTAAAACACGACTTGGTTATTGTATGAAAAAAAATACAATAAAAAAACATGTGTCTGGTCCCTTAACATTTCAGACAACGCTATCTTTGATACATCAATGTGGGTTTGTACATCCGTTGCTATTTGTGTTTATTGCATGAATACTTGATGTAGTTAGTATTTGCTGTATAGTCTAAAGGAGATGAATAGAGTTTGTTGCAAAAAAGCAAAAAAAAAAATAAATAAAATTGTAAAACAAATCATCATTGAATAAATGAAATTCTAATAAGAACCAATGTCACCACCCAGTAAAATATATGCACTTGAAATAATTTAATTGAATGACGAAGGATGTTTTATTACTATTTTTGTTTTTCATTTTCCATTGATATTAAAAAGTATTTATTAAAAATCAATAGTTATAACAAATCAATCATTTAATTACTGCCAACTATGGTAATATATTTATTTGTTTAAGTAAAGCCATACAATTTAATCTCAAAATTATTGGATTTTCAAAAATTAATATCAAGCTTTCTTTAGAAAATCAATGTGTTTTTGTTATTAAATTTGGATTTAGTTGTAAGTGTTATTAGGCAAATATTTATATTTATATTTATTATGCAAACACACTTGCATGTATTTATTTAAAGTCTTATATAAGTACATAGTATTTTGATATTTCAATTTGCTGTTGATTAAAAATCTCATTTAACTAAATTGTTTTGTTTACTACAACATTTTTTTGTTGCTTCTAACAAGTATAACACACGATAGTAAGAGAAAATGAAATAATAAATGAATGAATACACACTTAAATTAAGTACTTAAGACTTAAATTTATATTCTTGCTGTGTGTGTATGTGTTATTTTTTTAAAAAAACCAACGGATTTTTTCTCTATCTCGGCTGCCATAAAAATTTCCTTTAAATAAACTTTGAGTTAAAAAACAACAAAACAATATTAAGAAATCCGGCAGTAGCAACAACACCAACAGCAAAAGAGGAAAATAACACCAACCAGCCAGCCAACCAACCACACACATCTTATTTAATAACAATTTACAAATACTCACATAATCTGGTGTTATTTGATTATAAACAACCCAACATACTGACACAGATACTATACACTCTCATGTATTCGAAAAATACATCCATACATTTACACTTACGCCCACCCACATATACTGTTACACTTTGTAACAAAAACAAATTCTTTAGCAACAAAACACTTACTTAACTAAAAATCAAATTTAGAACAAAATTTTTGAAAAACTTAATCAGCAGATTACTTTACATACAAATGTTGAAGTATGTGTAATAGAGTTTGTGCAAGTATTCATGTGTATATATGTCTATCTGAAGGATGTAACAAATGGAATGGTATAAAATGAAATGAAATGGCATACATTTTTCCATAGACTAGGTGGTTTGAAAGTAAACAACCAGCAACAACAACAACTATTCTTGAAAATAGCATTAGAAAGTGTAAGCAAGCACAATGGGTTAGTTTGCTAAAATAACTCCTGTACTCCAATAAGAGCGTCATGGGAAAGCGGTCTTCTGAGATCAATTATCCGTATGAGGAATGCAGCAGGGATTGAACACTCTAATTCATTACCTGAGCTCTTGGCACTGTGGAACGAAAACACCTGAAGGCACTGAAGGATTCTACACTCCGAAGATTTAGAATGGTCAGTGGATACTACCCTTCCTGTTGGAATATATACGTCACGAGTTTTTATCGAAATTGTATTCCTGGTAGTAAGAGCAATCAATACATACTTACAGTTACGCAATTTATGGGATGTTCAAACGGATTAGCTACAATCACCGGAATTAATCGATTCCTGCACTGAATGTCATTTTAAACAATTAACACAATGATGATCCTTCCTGAGAATGAAACTATTTGGATAGGATGGATATATAGGATAGACAGGATAGATGGGATAGATGGGATAGATAGGATAGATGGGATAGATAGGATAGATAGGATAGATAGGATAGATAGGATAGATAGGATAGATAGGATAGATAGGATAGATAGGACAGATAGGATAGATAGGATAGATAGGATATATAGGATAGATAGGATAGATAGGATAGATAGGATAGATAGGATAGATAGGATAGATAGGATAGATAGGACAGATATGATAGATATGATAGATAGGATAGATAGGATAGATAGGATAGATAGGATAGATAGGATAGATAGGATAGATAGGATAGATAGGATAGATAGGATAGATAGGATAGATAGGATAGATAGGATAGATAGGATAGATAGGATAGATAGGATAGATAGGATAGATAGGATAGATAGGATAGATAGGATAGATAGGATAGATAGGATAGATAGGATAGATAGGATAGATAGGATAGATAGGATAGATAGGATAGATAGGATAGATAGGATAGATAGGATAGATAGGATAGATAGGATAGATAGGATAGATAGGATAGATAGGATAGATAGGATAGATAGGATAGATAGGATAGATAGGATAGATAGGATAGATAGGATAGATAGGATAGATAGGATAGATAGGATAGATAGGATAGATAGGATAGATAGGATAGATAGGATAGATAGGATAGATAGGATAGATAGGATAGATAGGATAGATAGGATAGATAGGATAGATAGGATAGATAGGATAGATAGGATAGATAGGATAGATAGGATAGATAGGATAGATAGGATAGATAGGATAGATAGGATAGATAGGATAGATAGGATAGATAGGATAGATAGGATAGATAGGATAGATAGGATAGATAGGATAGATAGGATAGATAGGATAGATAGGATAGATAGGATAGATAGGATAGATAGGATAGATAGGATAGATAGGATAGATAGGATAGATAGGATAGATAGGATAGATAGGATAGATAGGATAGATAGGATAGATAGGATAGATAGGATAGATAGGATAGATAGGATAGATAGGATAGATAGGATAGATAGGATAGATAGGATAGATAGGATAGATAGGATAGATAGGATAGATAGGATAGATAGGATAGATAGGATAGATAGGATAGATAGGATAGATAGGATAGATAGGATAGATAGGATAGATAGGATAGATAGGATAGATAGGATAAATCTTGACCGTATAACAATCTCCAGATGGGGTGAATTGAACCGAGTTAATTTCAACTGACTCAGAATTCAGTGTTTCATATGATTTCACCACAATCATGACTTTGTATGAGTAACGAAACTGTTAGAGTTTCAGATAACGTTTTGACATTGTTACGCCCGTTGGAATCGTCATATATTTGATGACGCGGAGGTAGCTTTCAGGTGCTTGGATTTCTTGAGACGTAGTCGGATATATTTGTCCCCTATCTATCTACTTCATGAATATACTAGCTTCATTCCTTCAAAAATGGAATACAATTTCCACATAAGGGCCAAAGCTGCAAATTCAAGTTTAGAACTGCTGGACCGGGTTCAAATTAGGGCGGTTTATATGATAGGAGATGACTCTGTTACCCTGTTTATTGATACTTTAGAACATCGTCGGAATGTGGGCAGCATATCCTTATTTTAAGATATTATAACGGGTGTTCTTCACCAGACATAATTGGTATTATATCAGGTACACACGCTTTCAATCGGAACAGTATCGGTATTTTGAAATACATAATTCAAGAAAAGAAGCTAAGCCTTCTTTAAAAAGTATATATACCTTAACCCATTGTGCAAGAAAAAAAATCAAAAAAAACAATCACATCATATGTATGAGGGTAGATAAAAAAATACCAACCATAAAATTGTAAAATAAAAAAACAACGCACAAACAGAATAAAGCAAAAAAAAAACACAACTTCCTAAACAAATTTTTGTAACAAATTTTGAATATGTTTCAGGCAACAAACAACAACAAACGAAAAACTTTCTACAAGTAAGAAGAAAAACCTCTATTTTACTATAAATATCAAGAAAAAAGAAAGAGAAAAAGTTTTGAAAACAAAAAAAATTTGTTTAAGCCTTGAAAAAGAAAAACCAAATTGAATCAATGTGAATAAATAACAAATTGTATACAAAAAAACCAAATCTAAATACCAACACAACTCAGTCAATCACGCATACAAACAAGCACACAGACACACATTCTCATACACACACGCATATATCCACATACATATTTTTCCATGCTAAAAAAAAGACTAAAATCCAAAAATCTATTAAGTGGAAATTTATATGTTTATTTTTTTCTGCTTATTTGGTCTAAATGTTAAGTTATCAAAAAACGTTTGGCTTTTTATTATAGTTTATGGGTTGGCATATTTCTTTAAAGATTTCTTTGTAGTTTTTTTTTATTATTTTCTTTTCAATTCATTTAGTTTGGAGTGTAGCAGAAGTAGATTATTTTCTCGAACTCATTCATTTGTATATGAGTGGTTTTCTCTATTCTCTAACATTTGTGCAAATAAAGAAAAATTATATCAATAAGTAGAAGTGTCAGATTCATGCAATTTTTAACAACAACTGGTAAGATTTTTATTTATTATTTTCTATTTATTAAATTAGGAGGATTATAGACTCGTTACGAAAACTATTGCCATTTGCAGTTTATTGTATGTCTGGCTGATTAGGAATGTGATTTAGAGAAGAATTTTATTGCAGAGTTAATAATTTGTTTGAATCATTTGTGGAAACTATGCATAATAAAAATAAATTTCTTGTTCTAACTAACATTATTGAACTAACAGCTATTGAAAAATTCGGAAAAGCTAAAGAAATGTCCAGTCTTAACATTGATCCAGCTAAGCCAAATTTCAAGTGAACAAATTTTAAAAACGATGTCTTCCGATTTTGAATAATAATTTACACACAATTTTTCAACAAGATCGGTCAAGAACTTTCTGAGTTAGAGGGGGCCAAAATATAACATTTTGGAAAAACAGGTGATTTGTTCTCGTCTATGTAATTTATTACCTATTGCCTATTAAAATCATCCCGATCGGAAGACATTGATTTTAAAAGTTTGTTCGCTTAACAAGAAATCCCCCATATATGTTCCATTCACTCCTCGAGGGAGCAAAGGCTCATAACACGGTGGTTCCAATAATCATGATCGTCGGCTCGATGATTGACTCGATTTCACTTTATCCGAAATCTCGGAAGCTCTGTTGTTAGTTGTCGCTTCCATGTATGAGCTGGTCTCCCAACTCGCCTGTTTCCCTGCGGGTTCCAGTCTATGCATTTCTTGGCAATGTGATAGTCTCGTTACATGTCAGAAAATCCGTAAAATCTTGCGGAGGCATTTGTTGAGAAACACTTGAAGACATTGAGTATCACGTGATGCCGTATTCGACGCCTCACATCCATACAACAGAGTAGATTTCATGTTGGAGTTAAATAATTTGTTTTTGGTTCGCTTCGAAATATTAGATGATTTCCAAATCGGATTTAACTGTGCAAATGCACTACGTTCCCTGTTAATGCGGCTGGATATTTTTTTCTCTTGTTTTAAAACTAAATTTTGAATATTGTATTTTTAACAGTTTTTGTACAAATATTTTTGGGGGGTTAATTTTGTAAAATGTAAAGGCGTATTAAAACATAAATTTATATATAAAATTAAAATTAATTATAATGTCATATTATAAGATTTATCTGCAGTTAATTGGCCTTATAGGCTTACGACTGACATTGAAATAAATAAATAAAATAAAAATAAAATATATCTGCTGCTAAATCACTAGTTGTATCAATTGCGCTTCCCAGTTAGCAGAAGGACTTTACGAAGAAAGAGCGTTCTGTGTTATAACTTTTGAATTTATTTTAAGTCCAAGCAGTTTTGCGATCTTTCCTAAATTAAATGTATTCAAAGTCCAAATTCAAAGCTTAAACTCAACTACATCTATTCTATAGCTATATGAAATCAGACTATCCGTTTGGAAATTAATGATTCATTTGCTCTTTTTTGAAATACCCCGAAAATTTGTGTTGTACTATGACGTATACTTGATATTTGCACTTACTTGTAAAGCAACTTAGATATTCATACGCCCTAGTATCAACAAAAAAGCAACTTTGTCTACAGATTCGGAAGGGTAAGAGGTAACGGTAACGCAATTTTTGCTTATTTCGGTAACAGTCATTTAGAGATAGCTGTAGTTTATGTTATTTTGGTCGAATACTGGTTGTAGATCCCATGGTATTGGGTCTTTCTGA
Organism: Calliphora vicina; assembly: GCF_958450345.1. NCBI lineage: Eukaryota > Metazoa > Arthropoda > Insecta > Diptera > Calliphoridae > Calliphora > Calliphora vicina. The sequence continues at coordinate 8,726,505 of NC_088781.1, forward strand.
AACATAAGGACATCCTAGCTGTGTCCGTCATCTTGTTTGTCTTGCGGTATTTTTCAAATGTTTAGCTTTTATTTCGATTTATACAACTTAAATCTATTCAATGTATTAACCATTGTTAGATATGATCTTTTCCCAACTTTCTGGCCAAAAGAATTGTTCATGTTTTGAAGCCAATATCAAATATTAATCGGACGGGGCATGGTCTAGACTATAAAGACAGTGAGGCAAAACTTTCCAAACACTTCATTCCAAATACTTATTAACAGGCCGAGCGTTTTCATGATGGAATATTATGGATTCTTCAAACTTCAAGAGAATCAGTTGCATTCGGTACAGGCTCCCTGAGATAGGCTGGTCAGATTGGACCCATTTGATTCTACTAATGCCCTAACTTCAACAAATAGATATCTACGGTGTAAAATACCCAGCAGATAAATTTACCTAAAAGGTAACTTGACATTAATTTCAAATCAATATCTACGGGTAAAAATTACCAAATATTTTTACTCCATAAGTAACTAAGCCCTGATAGATATCTATTTGTTGAAATTACGGGCATAAATATAAAGAATTACCTTAGCACCATTTCTATTTGGCTTTGGTGTCGATTCGCATGGTTGTCAGGGCTTCACATTCAATCGCTTAAACTTTTTTTTTGCTTGGGCCAGCACTCAGGGGTTGATCCCAACGCATGCAATGCATTGTTTTGGAACTAGAAAAATAGGTTATGGGAAGGAGGATAGAGGGAGCAGTGTTTGTGGACAGTTGATTTGAATTTTTCTACATTGAAAGGGACAGGAAATACTTCGACAGGAAGCTTATTCCACAAACGGACGGTACGGTTAAAGAACGAATTTTCCCTGTAGTGTGTAGTGCGATCCACTGACCAATCGACCACGAATGGATGAGCACCCGCTGATGAACGCGTATTTCGTAAGAAACTAAGGGTATCGGGAACATGTTTCTTAATTTCATCAGAACACATTCCATTGTAGTATCGATATAACAGTGAAACACAACTCGCATTGCGAGGATGCTCCAGAGAATCAGTAGAGCTAGATACCCTACTGTCACCATACGCGGTCGAGTAACTACAAAATATACTTAGAAGCACCGGCCCACACATGAGAGTTGTAATCCACTTTGAGTCGGATAAAAGTGGTGTAAATCATAAGGAGATCAGATGAAGTGATGCATTTCTTACACCGTCTTAGATAACCAAGGCACTTAAATCACTTCTTTCGACATATGAAAATGTGTTTTGTCCAGCGAACAGCAAACTCATGCCTAGAAAGTGTTTTTATGCCTAGAAAGTGTAGAGCTTCTTATTCCTTAAAATTTACCTCAACCATAGAAACAAATGAAGAAACATGATCTCTCGTGTCTTTGTGTGTTAACATACAACATTGAGTCTCTGCTTTTGGATGTATCCTGCTGCTAGCAAACATTTTGAACTTGCTTCCTGAGTAGCTCCCATTGATTTTGCAATCTCTTGTTGAGTTTTACAAAATGGTGTAATGCCTCCAATTCTGGGATGACCTGGGCGACTTTGTCTTCCATGTCAAAATCACCACTTCTAAACAGCGCAAACTATCTCTTGCACGTGAAAATCGATGAAACTCATTCACCATAAGCTTCGGCGAGTAATCGATGTGCTTCAGCGGCACTTTTTTCAAATCCAATAAGTAAAGCAAAACTTCCCGCATATGACACAAAACTAACGTTATTGTTTACACTTTAATATTCAATAACTAACGGAGAATAAATGACAGATATGTATCCATCAAAATGACACATAAGTTATTAAAAACTAAAAACGCTTTCTAAAGATATGCCACCCTAGGTGAACAGGAACTAACACAGAACATGTCACGTGACTAGATCCAAAGTGATAGGGACCGGTTCAAAGTTCAAACGCTTTATATGAAGGGGGCAATTTTTAAAAATATTTTTACCAATTTTTTTTATATTCATTGATAAAACAGTTGACAATTTATAAATTGTACAAGTCAAGTGATATGTGCTCTTTTCACATATCACGAGACTAGTTCGTTCGTTTAAAATAATTGACACAAATTTCCCGCAGGTCATCTATTATAAATCCCAATATATAAGTGTAAATGAAATTTAAACCAAAAACATTGATATTATTACAATAAATAAAATATTTTCAACTAAATATTCACGTAATGCATTTCGTTTTAAATTTTTTAATTACTTTAGCCTGGTTTTAATTATAGCTTAATAAAATATAATTGAATTTAATTATGTGGTAACGATTTTGCATTAACTGAGCGATGTCGTAATGCAATATTGTGTTTATACTTAATCCAACTATTTTGAAATTAACTTTAATACAATGTTATGCCGGTTTTATCAAATATTTTCACACAGTATTTACCAACATACTTATGTATTTACAAGTATCAGATTTGCGGCATTAACAACTATTGGCTATCATATTGTTAAATATACTTACAGATGATAATCTAATATATTAAATATTATCCAAAATACTATCATATATACAGCCACAAAATGTAATACATCCAGACATAAATCTAAAAGTCTGTAAATATTAAATTTTAATACTTTTGTAATTCTTTACTGAAACAAAATAATTTTTATTTAATATTCACATACAAAATAAAAGTAAAAGCTATGAGTATTAAAAAAATATACAAAATAAAATAATAAAGTATTAAATATTACAATAGAACTCGCTTATAATAAACTCTATGGAACTAGAAATTATAATTCATCATAAGCAAAGTGATTATGGTGTTTCATTGAAGATTTAAGTATGTCTGAACAATTGATCAATAAATTAAAATATTGAAATTTTAATATTATTTGTATGAAACCAGGTCGTTATAATTAAGTTCTACTGTATATATGTATAGAGCACTTTGTCTACAATATAAATCTTTCAATAAGTTTATGACCGATTTTATTCACTCCACCGCTTTCCAGAACTCTACTCCTCCTGCTGCTGATGCTGTAATTCAGCAGCAAATCAATTTTTGCTTTTAGTTTTATACATTTTTAAAATGTAAAAACATATACATACATAATACAATATTTAAATTGATTATGTAACAATAATAATCCAACAGATTTATAAAAAAGAACACAATAATAAAAATGCAAAATATAAACAGTGATTTAATACTTTTCTTTACCACTCTGTAGTCTACTACTACTACACATTCACACACTCATAAATATACACATACACACTTGTCTAAATACACTTACTCACACACATGCATATTAAAAGCCATTATAAAAAAAACATAAAAAAGGTATTACGCCTTTCGTTTTGCCAGGGTGTGGCTTAAAATAATTTGCCTGGTTTTGTCTGGTGGGTTTAGTGGCCGGATGATTGCAATAAAACAAGCATTTTTTAATATTCTTTTATTTAAGAGTAAATAAAGCCTGCGAGTGTGAAAAATTACAATAAATTTAATTTATTTTCTTTTGGACGATAAATGGGACCAACTAATTTATTTTGCTGTGAGTTGTTTTTAATGTGAAAGCTATATTTATTATACCATTTTTCTTTTTAGTTTTAGTCAAATCATCAAAATTAAGGTTTACTAAAATTTGCATGACAGGGTCAAGACAATGTAGTTAGATCTTTTGTAGAACTTTATTAACAAGGTTACAAAGCACTAGGATTTTTAAAAACAAGTAAGAGAGCTATATTCGTCTGCAACGAAGCTCACCAAATTATACTTTAAAATAAAATGTTTACATATATTTTTAGGTAAACAAAATTTAATTTTTATACCCTTCACCTTCGTGAGAAGGGAATATATAGTTTGTCATTCCGTTTGTAATTTCTACATTTTTCATTTCCGACCCTATAAAGTATATATATTCTGGATCCTTATAGATAGCGGAGCCGATTAAGCCATGTCCGTCTGTCTGTTGAAATCAATTTTCTGAAGACCCCAGATATCTTCTGGATCCAAATTTTCAATAATTCTGTCAGCATGCTTTCGAGAATTTTGCTATTTAAAATCAGCAAAATTGGTCCACAAATGGCTGAGATATGAGGAAAAAACCAAGACAACCCCGATTTTTGACCTATTTTTGACCTATATCTGGATTACTAAGACATTAATATAGACAATATGGATATCTAATGATAGATATTTCAAAGACATTTGCAACGACGTATATAAGACCATAGTAAGTTGGACCTACAATGGGTCAAAATCGGAAAGAAAATTTTTAACCCGAATTTATTTTTTAAAAAAAAAATTGAAAAAACCAAAAAAAAATTTTAAATTTAAAAAAAAAAAAATTTAAAATATCAATCGAAAAAATTTTTTTTCCAAAAAATGAAAAAACAACTGGAAAAAAAATTGAATTTAGTTTACCTTAAAATATTTAAAATTTTGAAGTATAATTTGGTTAAGGGTATATAAGATTCGGCACAGCCGAATATAGCACTCTTACTTGTTTTTTTCAAAATTGTTTTTTAATTTATTTTAAAGAATTTTTCCTAATTTTTCGTTAATTTTTAAAATATTTTTTTGTCAAATTTATTGAAATTTTTTTTTTCATTTTCGAAATTGTTTTAAATTTATTTAAAATTTTTTTTTTTAATTTTGACAAAAAAAATTTAATTCGTGAAAAAAAATTCGGTTTAAAAAATATTTTTCCCGATTTTGACCCATTGTAGGTCCAACATACTATAGCCTTATATACATCGTTGCTATGGACTTTGAAGTATCTATCATTGGATATCCATACTGTCTATATTAATAACTTCTTAATCCAGATATAGATCAAAAATAGCCCAAAAATCGAAAGAATTCCCGATATAGTGATGTATGAATAATGTACATATGGGCAATTCCATATCATCCTACGTGACATTTGTACGCCTATAGAGAGGAATAGATTTTGCAAAAATAAGAGAATCTGAGGGTATTATATTTTAAAATAATAAAAAGTTCTTTCGAAATATTGTTGTCCAAAATATCGGGCGAAATAAGGGTATATCGTACGTGTCATTTGGGGTACATGTAGAAATATGCGAATCGTGAGAGGCATTATGTTTTCTTTTAATTTCTTACTCTAAACGAAATATTTAAATAAAAACAATCTTTGGATGATTTCATAATAAATAAAATTTAATATCGTACGTGACATACCGTACGTGGCAGATTTTTCTCTTATAATAAAACAATATATATTCTGTAAATATATTTACACAAAAAATAAAAAAAATAATAGAAAATATACATTAGGTTTCAATAAACAATTTGACAATAGCAAAAAAACAATCAGAGTCAAACAGACGGACATGGTTATATCGACTTTGTGGGGTCGCAAATGAAAAATGTAGAAATTACAAACGGAATGCCAATCATGGGGAAGGATATAAAAAATCATGGTATTTTAAAGGAGAAACAAATTCAAAATATCAGGGATCAAATCCGAGGATTCATATATTATTGTAAAATATCTAAGAAACCCAGTAAAAATGAATCCTCAAAAAAACACTTTGTTCAATATAAAGGTACAAGATGGAATTGAGAATTGAGTTTTTGCAGATGCAAAAACCTAATTAAATAATATTAAAACCAAATATTTTTTTCTGAAAAAATACTTTTCAGGGTAAAAAGTTTTAGTTTTCTTCAAAATAATTGTCTTTAAAAGATATTGAAAATTTTTCGAAAAAAAAAATATTGCAATTTTTATCGAAACAAATAAGAAAACATTAAAAAATCTAAGTTTTTTTCGATCGATTTTTTTTTTCGTAGAATAGAATTATTGAAATATTTCAATAATTCTAAGAAAAATTTTTTAAATATTTTCTAAGACCTTTTGTCTTATTATAACATTCTCTAAGGAAAAAATATTTTCTAAAAAATAGTTAAGAAATATTTTCTAAAGAAAAGCAAGTAAGAAAGTATGGTCGGTCAAGCCCGACCATATAATACCCTCCACTAAGTAAAAGAGCAAAAACATTTTTCTTTTAAAATTTCAATAATATATATTTTTTTAGTGATTTTCGGAAGTGGGCCTAATATGGGGGCTATGACCAATTATGGACCGATCACCATGTAATTAGGTTGTGTGATTTACATCTATATTAAAAGTAACTATGTTGAATTTTGTGTGTATATCAACATTTTTAAGCGATTTATGCACGTTAAAGTGATTTTCGGAAGCGGGTCTATATGGGAGCTATGACTAATTATGGACCGATAGTAACAAAATTTGGTGACATGAATTTTGTATATATAAAACTTATTTCGAGTGGAATTTGTGGAGATACATATATAAATTAAACATTTATGACCGATAAAGTCCAATTCGAAATATTTTTTTATAGGAAAAGTATTGGAATATGTTCTAAGGGAAAATATTAAAATATTTTATAAGGAAAAAAATATTGAAATATTTCATATCAATATGTTGAAATATTTTCTAAAAATAGGTTTCTTATTTACTACAAAAAGCGTTACCACTTTTTTAGTAGAAATTTGTATGACGTTTTTTACTCTTACAAGTGTTTTGTAAGATCAAAAGCATCAAATAAAATAAAACTAAATATTTGTTTTGAATCATCCTAAATAAATTAATAAATGAAAGAATTCAGATATATGCATTTAATTTATCACTTTTTTAAGGAAACAATTTTGAAGTAATTTCTGATGGAAATAAAATATTGAAATTTTTTCAATGAAAAAAATATTGAAATTTGTTTAAGGAAATAAATACTGAAATTCATTTTCTAAAGTTCCTTAGAAAATATTTTTTCTAATATGGAACTTTTTATACCCTTCACCTTCGTGAGAAGGGTATATATAAGTTTGTCATTCCGTTTGTAATTTCTACATTTTTCATTTCCGACCCTATAAAGTATATATATTCTGGATCCTTATAGATAGCAGAGTCGGAGCCATGTCCGTCTGTCTGTATGTCTGTCTGTTGAAATCAATTTTCTGAAGACCCCAGATATCTTCAGGAACCAAATCTTCAATAATTCTGTCAGACATGCTTTCGAGAAGTTTGCTATTTGAAATCAGCAAAATCAGTCCATTAATAACGTAGATATGAGCAAAAAACCGGGACAACCTCGATTTTTGATCTATATCTGGATTACTAAGTCATTAATATAGACAATATGGATATCTAATGATAGATATTTCAAAGTCCATTGCAACGATGTAGATAAGGCTATAGTAAGTTGGACCTACAATGGGTCAAAATTGGGAAAAATATTTTTTAACCCGAATTTTTTTTTCATCAAAAATTTTTTTTTTCCAAAAAAAAAAATTTAAAAACAAAAAAAAAAAATTTTTTTAAAAAAATTAAATTTTGTTTACCTAAAAATATTTAAACAAATTTATTTTTAAGTATAATTTGGTGAAGGGTATATAAGATTCGACACAGCCGAATATAGCTCTCTTACTTGTTTATGTTGAATTTGGTGGGGGTATAAATTTCGGAAATCAGCTATGAACAATTATGTACCGATGTCCATGAAATTAGGTCGCGTGATGGGAACTACATAAAACTAATTTCAGTTGAATTTTCTTTGGATACCGATATTTTTAAGATAGTTATGCTCTTTAAAATGATTTTCGGAAGTGGGCTTATATGGAAGCAATTGTCAGCTATGTATCGACCTGCAATAAGTTTTCAAATATAATATCCTTTTGTATAAAAAGTCTTTGTTGAGAAATTTGTGTGTATAGCAAAATAAATAAGATATTTATGATAAACAAAACTTCTAATTCGTTTAATAGACTTCGTCCTAGGTATGAAAAAACACATTTTCCATAGTTTAAATATCTTTTTGTAAAACTGAGACCTGTACTTTGCTCACAAGTTTTCATCATTACATCATTATCACTTTCTGAGTCTATCGATATACTTATGGGCGTAAACTTTTTATCCGCTATGATGGTGTAGTGCATAATTAAAGCAGGAAAATAGGTTCTAATATTTGAAATAATCTAAACCGAACAACTTTGTTTTTTAAAGTACAACCTGTGTAAGCATCGTCATCTAAATCCACGCAGCGATTACTGTTCAGTAAAGATTTTAATAACTTTTCTTATCTAGGGATATGGTAATTTCTCTTTTTGTTGCTCTCATACGTAGGGAAACACTTTTCGTTTTACTATATTCATGCAAAATACGTTTTCTCCATTCCATTCAGAAGCAAGTTTTTAAGAATTTGTTTAAGGTCCTGATTCAGAAACACATTCGGATAACAATTTTAAATTTTTTTTTTATGAAAATCATTCAGTTTTTTTTAATATTTGTCATACAAAAGTTTGTTTTCAGCTAGTTTCCGGTTTCTGAATTTTTCACAACATTTCTACATACCCCAACACACTGTCTTATCGCTGCGATTTCATTATGATGCACTTTATATTGACCACTGCCCATAAACCAATAAACACTTGTAAAACAATAAAATTCAAAGTTACTTAACGGCACAATGCCCAACAACTAGCAACAATAAAAATTATAGACAGACATACATCCAGATAACATAATTTTACGACAACTATAAAATGTACCGCCTTTAAACCCATACCGCCCAAACTATTTAACATTCTATAATTTATTGCATTCTCATGTAGTGCTGCTGCAGCCACTGCATTTAAAAATATGCGTATTAATTTTGAAAATAAATATTTATGGACTCAATATTCTTTTTTGTTCATGGTTTTTTTTTTTTGAGAATTTGTATGGGTTGTTTTTTACCAATGAATTCACATTTATTGGCTTAAGTGTTAAATAAATTTTTATACACAATATTTTCATTTCATACATTTTATTTCATTTTATTTGTTGTTTTCAATAATTTCAATATGATTTATTTGCATACTGTTGCAACAAGAGAATAAGAACAAAAAAATGAAATAATGAAAACAGAAAGATGCAGCAGCAGACAGTTAGTTGGATTCACTGATGCTGAGTGGTAGAGGGAATCGTGTAAAGGTTTAATAGAATTTCTGTGAAATATAGTCTGGGGTATATAACTGTCTATATATACATATATGTATGTAAGTATAACATTGATACCTATCCCAGCTATGTATTCGGTTCATATCTGTACGAGCTGACCCGGTTCGCTTCGTCACCCCAAATGTCATTAAGTAAAACATTGTTTGATAACGGAAATTCGTTCTAATATAAAAATAGAAAATTACCAGTAAGCCAAAGTTCATTAGATTTGCCTCCTATTATACACATATGTATAAAACTTAATGTCTAGATAATTAACAAAGTATTTGAAAAGCAGCTTAAGGATTTTCTCTCATTTATTATAAGAAATAGAAAGTACTATTTGGTATCCCTTTATGAATTCTCACTTATTCAGAAAAACATGTCTCTAATTTTAAAAGTACCATTGACTCCCACTTTGTGGATTCTAGTACCATTAATTACCCCATTTGAATTTTCATTCACTGAGAACTATATATTATTACGTTTTAACCTTTTCAAAACGTTGGTTTATTTCCTTTAAATAATTTTTTAAATAATTTTCTAACACCCACCTTAAAGTATACCGATCGACTTAGCGCAGAGTACAGGTCGCAATTTTGAAGATATTTCGATAAAATTTGGTACATATTATTTTTTCGGCTCAAGGACCAAGCCTATTGAAACTGGCTGAAATAGGTCCACTATTTCACCTAGCCCCCATACAAATGTCCTCCCGAAATTGGACTTTATCGGTCATAAATGTTTAATTTATATATGTATCTCCACAAATTCCGCTCCAAATAAGTTTTATATATACAAAATTCATGTAACCAAATTTTGTTACGATCGGTCCATAATTAGTCATATCTCCCATATAGACCCGCTTCCGAAAATCACTTTAACGTGCATAAATCGCTTCAAAATGTTGGTATACACACAAAATTCAACATAGTTTACTTTAATATAGACATAAATCACACGACCTAATTTCACGGTGATCGGTCCATAATTGGTCATAGCCCACATATAAGGCCCACTTCCGAAAATCACTCAAAAATATAAATTATTGAAATTTTAAAAGAAAAATGTTTTTGTTCTTTTACTTAGTGTAGGGTATTATATAGTCGGGCTTAACCGACCATACTTCCTTACTTGTTTTTTTTTATATATGATAAGTTTAGAAATTAAGAAGGTTACCTAATATGCCCGTGTTTAACATTCGAAGTTTTAAAAGTCCCTTCTTATGTGATGTTGAATCAGTCAGTCACTCATTAACGTTACTCTAATGTATATATATAAATAGATAGATGTTTGTGTCCCAGGAATTCAATAATAAAGGGTTATTTTTTAATGCGAACTATATTGTTGGGTCGGATATTGTATCTTTTTAACTAATGGTACAAATAATCTATGTCATATTCATTGGTCTTATGGTTTGTAACACTATTGAAAACTTGTAATTGCTGAAAATTAAATTAAAATTCAATGTGGAGCAAATCTGATTTTATTAAAATCTTAGAGGAATATTAGCTGAAACATTCATTTGAGATCCAATAGTCGATTTAGCGATGTTTGTTTGTTTCTATGCCAGTTGAAATCAAGTTTATAATTTATTACGTTAAATATTGTACGAATTTTTTTTTTTCAATTTCTAAAAGAGTTTTTATTTCTTCACCATTTGGAAAAATCAACGTTTTTCATTAACTAACAAATTTAATCTATTTTTTAAACCCCTCCTGAAATCCCTTTGCCGAATGTAGCAGTTGTCTGGCTTTTTTATTGTTTTCGTTTTTTTGTATTTTTTTTTTCATTTCTGTTATTTTGAGGTTTGGTCTCAATGGCCAAGTGTCACTTAAGTTAAAAAACACCAAATGGATAAAAAACAGAAAAGTGCATTTTTGCGTTCAAGGAATTTACTTGAAGTTATTAAAATGTGTTGTTGGTAAATAGTAAATAACAGCGAACATATACAGGCCAAAGAGCAGACACACACAAACACATGCACATAGTATGTGTAAAATAAGGTGGCACTTATTTTACACTTTTTGGATTTTCAATGTCAAATAAATATTTTCAAAAAACATAAAATTAAATGTTAGAAAAATTCAATAAAAATAGAGAATAAATATTATGACATCGATAAAACTAGTAAAATAAGAGAAACAATTTTTTTAAGAAATAAGATTTATAAATTTGTGATCAAAAAAAATCCTTTAAATTCTTCAATTTCGAAACGGTCCCCTCCCGCAACCATTAAAATTTTAACTTTTAATCCTCCTTTAGCATTTATTGCAATCAAACATTTTTTCAAAGTTTTCACAATTTCGTTATGAAAAAATTTTGAAAATGTAAAATTTGGGATTTGAAAAGTCCATAATAAGGGCTACCTTAGTAAGTATGTTCGCATTACTACTACATGTAGCACAGAGCACTTTTCAAAATGAAAATGGTTATTTTTTCTACAACATTCACACGCATAAAGCTGATTTTCGCAAGTATGTATGTACGTATGTGTTATAAGTGAGTGTGTGTGGGTGGGTGCAGAAGTGTGTGTGTGTGTGCGAATATAAAAGCATCACTTTTATTCCATTATATGCTCCATTTACATGTATGAAGTATTTGGGTAAACACAATAAGATTTTAATTGTTTGTGGATATTGTTATTGTTGTTTGCAAATTTGTATTATTTGTTGTAAAATTTTAATAATGATATCAAAAGTAATAATATTTAATACCCTCTCCACCTCTGCTGGTGGTGTAGGTTATAAAAATGTCATTAAACAGGAAGTAGAGTCTGGCTTATTGTTTCAGCTGGAAAAAAAAATATGAATTGGAAAAGAAAATAATATATTGAATATAATTTGGTATGTCTGCATAATGAAATTTTAAAGTTTATGTTATTAATGACTAAAAACTTGTTTCACTAACAATAATGGAAACTTGTAAAAAAAATTAAAAAAAAATTAAAATAAATTTAGATTTGAGTAAACATTTAGCAAAATTATATAAGCACTATATGTATCACTATGATCTTGCATAGAATTTTTGAAATTAAACATTTTAATTGAAAGAAACGTTATATTTTTCCAGTAGTCCGGTTTAAACTATTACACAATGATTATATCGTTTCATTTGTAATATGCAAAATATTAAATTTATAATATATTATTACGAAATTGTACTTGAATTCAAATATAACGATTTTAAGGGCTGATTTAAAAGTAGCATAATGCTTTCAAATAACAGTGCTGTAATAGCAAACTGTAACATATCTGTGGGCATTATTAAATAAAAGCTTTCAGTTGACCATTGATAGTAAGTTGGCAACGCTGTTTGCTGCGACCGTATATTCAAATTCGAATATTCAGTTAAAGAACATTGTAGAAATAGAGTTTTCTAGATGGTAACGCAGTGTTATAAATAGTGGCAGAGGTTGCAGTCGTTACTCAGTTTATCAGAGACGCTTTTCGAATAAATATCAACTGAGTGTCTTAAAGTGTGTTGTGTTTTTCAAGTAAATTCGTGTACATTATAAATTGTGTCTGTATTTCTGCGAATTTACAAACGTGTATAAAAAACATTGAGTGACTATTTAATTCTGTTGTTGTTGCAGATTTGAATAAATAAAGAGTTGTTACCATTTTCAAACTACTAAACAGCTTTTATTTACAATCAAAAGTATCCGGTCTATTTAAAGGAAATAAACCAAACGTTTTGAAAATATTAAAACGTAACAATATTAATAATAACCAGTGTTGCCAGTTTAGCCTTTTTGAGGCTAAATTTACCCTTTTTATTTACTCTTTAGCCTCGAAATTTTGGTTTTAGCTTCGTGGCTTTTTTCTAGCCTTTTCTTAATTTCAAAATAGCCTTTTTTGAAATTAAAAAAGGCTAAAAATTTCGAGACTAAAGAGTAAATAAAAAGGCTAAATTTATATTTGTGAACCATTTTCATTTTAATTCATTACTGATTTTCATTTAGCTTTTCAACATACTCAAGAATTGTGCAGTATTAAAAGAACAAATAACAATTGCCAATATCAAGTGGTTCAAAATGAAATAGAATATTTTATATCTGAAAGCTTAAATGTCTAGCAAATTCTCTTTCAAGACAAAATTGTTATTACACATTATATTCATCATTATATAATGGACAAGAGCCCCACAAACTCTTGAAGGCTTGTGATACTCGATGGCGATCAATAGCCGTTAAATGTCTTGTAGATCTATGCTTCGAGTTAAAACCCATTTTGTTTTAATTTCGTCAAACCAGCAATTCTAAAAAGTCAAACTTTTAAGTAATTAATACACTGATTATAATTTGGCGTACCATCTTTTTTTAAAACCAGTATTGCACAAAGTACAAAAAGTAAATAAATCATTTGCTGTTTTCTGATTTAAAATTCAAGGAATTTGATCCATTATCGTCGCCAATTGAAAATTGTTTAATGTTTTTGACACATTTTTCATACTAGTTTGATGAATGAGAGATAAAATAAAGAACGTTTTAATTAGTGAAGATTATGACAAAAATAATACGAAAAATTAAACTAATTAAGCAATTGCGACAAAGATTACCAAACTCTACGCAAAATCAATTTTTTCCCGTTGATAATAAAGTAGTAAAACCAAAAAAAATATATTATGTCATATTGATAGTGAAAAATTAAAGTGCTAATAAAATTAAGAAGCTTAAGGCTCAGGGGCAGAATATATTAAACTACAAATGGACAAATATAGAACCAACAATGTCCATTTTCTGACATGGTTAATCTAGTATTTAACTTTTTAGTACTTCCTTTAAGTAAAGCAGATGAATTTTATGAACATATTTTCTAATTTTTTATTTAAAAATAAATATAAACCAAAATTCTTAATTTATAATATTTTAGCTTTTTTTTGGCTTTTTTTCTAAAGCGGTTTAGCTTTTTCTGGCCTTTTTATGAAGCCAATATAGCTTATTTTTTCGCCAGCTCCTGGCAACACTGATAATAACACTATACAACAAAATCAATTTTTTCCGGAAACGGAAAATTCAACCAGAAAGTCAGAATAAGACATAACAAAAGCGAGCCTAGGGTTAATTTTGCATTTATTAATAATTTTATTTTAAAGTACCCCAAAAATTTAGCATTTTTGGATATGAAGTATTCATTAATTACATTTTTTTAGATCTAGGCAATTCCACTTCATTACCATACAATGTCCAGCTTATTTAAGCGATAAGCGAATGAATGCTTTTGAATTTATAGCGTTCTTCTGATGAAATTTTTGACCAAAATTCAACAAAAATTTATTTTTTAAATTCCCATATGGATTACTTTGAGAACCAGTTGTCAACAGAATCTGATGAGCATGGTGAACAATTTCATCAGACATGCGCACCCATTGATGAACGCTTATAGCTGAAATATGCTGGACACTGTATCATAATGAAGTGGAATTGCCTAGAGCTAAAAAAAAATGTAATAAATGAATACTTCCTATCCAAATTTGCTATCGAAAGTAAAATAATGGAGATATTAGTGATTTTTAGTTAAATTTTAACTATTTTTTTCATGCTAAATTTTTGGGGTACTTTAAAATAAAATTATTAACAAATGCGAAATTAACCCTTGGCTCTCTTTTTTTGTGTCTTTTTGCTGACTTTTTGGTTGAATTTTCCGTTTTGGTGTATTCAGGGACTTATAAGTAAAATTTCATGGATAATATTTTTACGGAACATTTTAGCCCCTTAAATCACTGTTTTAATGTTTTTTTTTTTTGATCTTTTTTAAATAAGGACAAAAAGGAGCAGATCCTAGAGGATATAGAGGGTTAACATATTCTACAAAAATGTTCTCCGTAACATTGTACATAAATTTGCTGAACACATTTTATACCTAAAATGTAAGGATCACATGCTTTCTTATGCCGGTTAACAATAAGAATGTGCAGGGTTGGGAAACTTTACCACCCCCTCAAATCAAATTCAGATGTAAACCTTCAAACGCCGATACACGTTTTTTTAAGCATATAAAATCCTCTATTATACCATTGGAGTCCTTTTTGGATTTTTTTTAGATTTGAATACTTTTAATAATTTCAATAAGTTCTGATAAAATTCTCGTTTCAGTAAAGTCGTTTGGATTATCATGTCCAAAAAAAATATGTTACAGTGCAAAAAAAAAAAAGAAATTTCAGTTAATCGACCAAAAATTAAAAATTGTTATTTGAAAATTTAAGAATTATTCGAACAATTAACCGACCAAAATTAATCGGTTAACCGATTAAAGGTTAATAGATTGGATACCCTGCTCAAAAACCAAGAAAAAATTTTTTTTTCCAAAAAAAATATATCGCCATCGTTTTAAGCGTTTAAACAATTTGAAATCGGCGAATTTTTTTTTTACAAAAAAAAAAGTTTTCAACAAAAACTATTCCAAAACCTCAAGAAAAACATATGTCGTAGTGGCACTTTTTTTCATTATGCCAAAAGCTGTCGAAGAATCGATGGCACAATATCGATTGCTAAATCGACCCACCCTAAAGTCTATAGCGAATTTATTGATGTAAAAATTATGTATGTAAGTTATTTGCGGGCTACGGGAAGTTGATATAATTTGAAAGTAAATTTTTAATTAAGCTTAAGTTCATTTTTATTATAATTTATTTGTAATAATTCAAAGAATATCACTGAATACTAAAATTTGGGAAGCCTAATTCATATTTATATTATTTGTAAATTAGGCGAAATTCCAATTTGCCAATTGTCTAAAATTTTAGTATTCAGTGATATTCTTTGAATTATTACAAATAAATTATAATAAAAATGAACTTAAGCCTAATTAAAAATTTACTTTCAAATTATATATATAAAAAAGTTCGAATAATTACCAAAAATCTATAAATGAAATATACACATGGCACAATAGAAAGACTAAAATCAGTTTTCAATCTCCAGTTTGATTCAATGAATCAACACCAAGGAGAAAGAAAGAAAAACACAAGAACATTCATAGCTAAAATTGTTAACCAAAGGTTGACTACAGCAACACTAATAAAATGATAAATTTGTAATAATAAGAATACACACATATATAATAAAAATATTTGAAATTTCGTCTAATTTACAAATAATATAAATATGAATTAGGCTTCCCATATTCTAATTCCTAATAATAGTAAGTTAAATAGATGATATTTACAAATAGACCTTGACAATGAAGATTGTTGATGACGTCCTTGGCAGGGTAGAAAATGCATTCCAATTTGCCAATTGTCTAAAATTTTAGTATTCAGTGATATTCTTTGAATTATTACAAATAAATTATAATAAAAATGAACTTAATTAAGCCTAACCAAAAATTTACTTTCAAATTAAAACTAAACTATAATAAACATTAGTTAACAAAATTAATATTTATGGATATACATATGTATGTATAAAAAGATAATTGATATCTAAGTATGACTTGTTAGTGAAGGCTTTTGCCTGATTCAGAACCATGGAAAATTTATTCAAAATATTTTGGATGAAATTCACACAGTTTTCAAATAACTTTTCGAATGTGAGTTAGATTATTAGTTGCAGCTTTACATCTGTTTTTACATCTTTAGTAGAATTTGGGGAAAAAAATACCCACCTCAGCCTTTTAAACCCTTTACTTGTTTGTCCCTTTAATATTTTTTTAACACTTTTTAAACATTTAAATAAGGTTATTAAATATAATTATTCCATTATAATCGAGTGATGTTTCGAGTATTTTTTGTGAAATTAATGAAGTGGTATTATTATAAGATTTCACTTCAGCTGAAATTATTTCCAACATATTACAGAAAAATACAATTTAAATACAATATTAAAAGCTATAAATTTATATGAATGAAATAAACCATAAGTAGTTCATATAAAAAAATAACAACAACATAAACAAAAACAACAAAATAAAACTCAATGCAATGCATTAACCATAAGATACCAACTAGTACCATACAATGGCTCTTATAAATGACCAAACGATGATATAAATAAAAAATGAATGGGATAATTAAATGGCGGTTGAATGAGAATATTACAGGAGCTACAAGAATTTCTGTAATATATTCACAAGCTAATTATAAACAATTTTGAGCTTTAAAAGTAAAATGAGTAAAGGAAGTTCGTGTAGTAAAAGAGAAAAGAGTTAAGCAGGAATTATACCTCCAACCTCTAGACATGTTAGAGTACTTCACACATTATGGGTTAAATGTATCTGCCATTTCGTATTTACCAGTAGTTTTTTTTATTTCATTTATTTATATATAAATATTACAAACACTATGCTGAACTATTCGCACCCTGTACCGCTCAATGGCGCTGGACATAAATAAAGCCATAAAGTTTGTATGTAAAACCTCTCATATGTCAGATTAATCTCTTTAGGACAATTTGCCTGAATGTAGCAATGATGGTATTAAATAAATTTAATAATTTAAAAGAAATGCAAAACAAACAAAAAAACATAAAGCACCAAAAATAAATACATAAATAAAATGGAAAAAAAAGCAAAAGACATACAGTTAAAACTATAGATCTCCTCTTACCTACGCCTACATTTACTGGTAAATTAATGGATTTTTAATTGTCTCCGTGTGAGTGTTTATGTATGTGTATGCAGAGCCTCGAAAAGGATTAAATACACACACATACACACAAAAACATAAAGGAAATAAATATAAAAAATGCTCATGTTGTTTTTATGGTTGAAAATGAGAGGAAATGAAAAATGTGGCATACAATTCTTATATGTGTAGTAGGGTGTTCCTCTTATTTTGCACATTTTTGGATGCTACCAAGGTCTAATATTGTAAAGCCTGGCTCTATTTGCAGTATAATTCAAGCTTCAATCGTGACTCTATTTATAAACCAATTCGAGCTTCAATCATGGATCTCCAATTCAAGCTTCAATCGTGGCTGTACTTATACACCAATTCAAGCTTCAGTCATGGGTCTATTTATACTAAAATTCAAGATTTAATCGTGGCAGTATTTATTATCCAATTCGAACTTTAACCGTGGCTCTATTAATACTCCAATTCAAGTTTCAATCGTAGCTCTATTTATAAACTTATTCGAGCTTCAGTCATCGCTTTCCCATTCAAGCTTCAATCGTGGCTCTATTTATAGTAAAATTCAAGCTTTAATCGTGGCAGTATTTATGGTCCAATTCTAACTTAAATCGTGACACTATTTATAAACCAATTCGAGCTTTAATCATGGCTCTCCAATTCAAGCTTCAATCATGGCTCTATTTGTAGTTCAATTTTAGCTTTAATCGTAGCTATATTTCCAATTCAAGCATCAATCGTCTCTATATTTATAGTTCAATTAAAGCTTCAGTCCTGCTATATTTATAGTCCAATTCAAGCCTCAATTAAGGCTCTATTTATACACCAATTCAAGCTCTAATTGTGGCTCTATATATAGTCCAATTCAGACTTCAATCTTAGCTCTATAATAGTCCAATTCAAGATTCAATCGTGGCTTTATTTATAGTCCAATTGATGCTTCAATCGTGTCTCTATTTATACACCAATTCAAGCTTCAATTGTGGCTCTACTTACAGTCAAATTCAAGCTTTAGTCGTAGCCCTATTTATAGTCCAATTCAAGCTTCAATCTAGGCTCTATTTCTACACCAACTCAAGTTTCAACCGTCTATTAATCTCCAATCTATTAATACTCCAATTCAAGTTTCAATCGTAGCTTTATTTACAGTCTAATTGAAGCTTGTATAGTCCAAATGAAGCATAACCGTGGCTCTATTTGTAGTCCAATTCAAGCTTCAATCGTGGATCTATTTATAGTCCAACTCAAGCTTCAA
Organism: Calliphora vicina; assembly: GCF_958450345.1. NCBI lineage: Eukaryota > Metazoa > Arthropoda > Insecta > Diptera > Calliphoridae > Calliphora > Calliphora vicina. Next base: position 8,745,319 of record NC_088781.1, read on the forward strand.
TCATGATCCTATTTACAGTCCAATTCATGCTTCAATCGTAGCTTTATTTATAGCCTAATTCACGCTTCAAACGTAGTTCAATTTAAAGTCCAATTCAAGCTTCAATCATGGCTCCACTTTAAGTCCAATTCATGCTTCAATCATGGCTCTATTTAAAGTCCAATTTAAGCTTCAATCATGGCTATATTTAAAGTCCAATTCATGCTTCAAACGTAGTTCAATTTAAAGTCCAATTCAAGCTTCAATCATGGCTCTACTTTAAGTCCAATTCATGCTTCAATCGTGGCTCTATTTACAGTCCAATTCAAGCTTCAATTGTGGCTCTATTTATAGTCCTATTCAGGCTTCAATCATGGTGCTATTTATAGTCCAATTCAAGCTTCAATCGTAGCTCTATTTATAGTCTAACTCAAGCTTCAAACGTGGTTCAATTTAAAGTCCAATTCAAGCTTCAATCATGGCTTTACTTAAAGTCCAATTCATGCTTCAATAGTGACTCTATTTATAGTCCAATTCAAGCTTCAGTTGTGGCTCTATTTATAGTACAATTCAATCTTAAATTGTGACTCTCTTTATTGTCCAATCCAAGCTTCAATCGGGACTATTTTTGTAGTAAAATTCAACCTCCAATCGTGTCTATATTTATAGAATAATTCAAGTCTTAATATTGGGTCTATTTATAGTTCAATTCAAGCTTCAGTCGAGTCTGTATTTATTGTCAAATTCATGCTTCAATCATGGCTCTATTTATAGTCCAATTCAAGCTCTAATCGTGGCTTTATTTAAATGCCAATTTAAGCTTCAACCGTGGCTCTATTTTTAGTCCAATTCAAGATTCAATTGTGGCTCTATTTGTAGTCCAATCCAAGCTTCAATCATGGCTCTATTTATAGTCCAATTAAAGTTTCGAAACTTCAACTATAATGTGCTACCATTAAACGTTAACCGATTTTTCTCAAATTTGCATGCATTTGTTTTTTTGGCGAAAATCCAAAAGCCTAAAAGAAAAGCCACCCTAATGCATACATACAAATACATTTTTACATACAAATAAAGATGTGTATGTAATGGCAAGTATATAAATACAGTTTATATACAATGAATGAATGAACACATACATTGGTATGTACTCACGTTATTTTTGGTTTTTTCTTTTCTGAGAATTGATAAAAATTACACAAATATATACTCTCATACATATGTATATTGCTTGTCTGTAGGAATGAATAACAGAAAAAAAAAAAAAAAACAAATTGCAAAAATTAACTACTTGAATAACTTTTATGCAACATTCACATACTGCATGCGGTAAGATGAGCCGGATGCAAATGCACCAGGGGTGAAGAGCAAGTTGAGAGAAAATTTGTTTTTAATTAAATTGCAAAAGGTTTAAATATAATGCGTCATGCATCATGTCTGTAAAGTGCAGTAAAGACATTTGCCATAAAACCCCACACCCTCCACTCCCTCAATAAATATGCAACCACTTACATACTACATACTGGCACATTAAACTGGCCAAAATAAGTGTAATGAAAACAAGTGCAACAAAGTATGTAGATCCATACAACTGCAACCAAAACCAAACTTTTAAAAGAAAAGTCATTTATCAATACAGACGCAGGCAAAAAACAGAGACAAAATTTTAACAGAAATTGATTGGAGTTTTATTGTAAAATAAGAATAATGTATGATTTTCTTAACTTTTTTTTATAATTTTTTTTCTTCCATCTTCTTTTTTTTATTACATTTTACTGTTTTTCTTCCGTTATTCGAAAGAAAATCCTACTTACAGTTAAAGAAATTTATTATAAAATATGTATAGATACATGTACATGTAAAATAATGTATAAATGAATTTACGTATGAATGTTTCAAACTTTAAAGATTTATTTTTCTTTCTGGTATAAGTATATGCATGTGGGTGAGTGTAGTTGCGTGTGAGTATAAGAGAATCTGTTAAACAATAAATTTATTTTAACGCTGTAAAAATAAATCATCTATTTCTTTATATGGAACTTAATGTGGGTGGTTTTGTAGCAATCCACAATTTCACCAAAAATTTGTGTTAAAAAAAGGCAGACACACAAACAGTTTTTTGTCACAGATTTCCACAAATTTTCATCTAGTGTTTTCAATATGGATCTAACTACATTACCCAAGCTGAAGATACTATAAAATTCCCCATTAAATTCACTATATTTATGCCAGGGATGTCACCAGGCCATCAGATGCCAAGGATAGCACGGTTACTGCTACAGCTGAGCAATAATTAACCACGATAAACGAGTGTTTATTGCTGCAAATTGATGAATTGGAACTCGGGGGCATACTGTTCCTATATAACGTTGCAATTATCCATAAAACCCTAGAACATTTTTCTATGTGTTTTTTAAATCACTTTAATAACCAACAGACTTTGATAGAGATCTTATAGAGAATATTCAATAGGACTGAAGGAACTATTCACCAAAAGTTTTCATCGGACCCATGGAAAATCCATTAAAGCTAGATCCTAAAATGTATTGGAAGTTCTAAATAAACATAATGAAACTACAAATGTTCTCTCATTTTACAGATATAGTGAAACAAAACTCCTTATAGTGTTTCGAGGCTGATCTGCCAATAGAATTCTTTCTATAGTAATTATTGAGCTGTCGACAGAATTCTAAAGGAGCGATAAGCAGGCGATAGAATTCTGTAGGTATTCGGGAGCTAGCGATATTAATTCTAATCCAGTTCAAGCTTCAATCGTGGATCTATTTATAGTCCAATTCGAGCTTCAATCATGGCTGTTTTTATAGTCTAATTCGAGCTTGAATCGTGGCTCTATTTATAGTCGAATTCGAGCTTCAATAGTGGCTCTATTTATAGTCCGATTCAAGCTTCAATCATTGCTCTATTTATAGTCCAATTCGAGCTTCAATAATGGCTCCATTTATAGTCAAATTCTGGCTTCAATAGTGGCTCTATTTATAGTCCACTTCAAACTTCAATCGTGGCTTTATTTGTAGTCCAATTCGAGCTTCAATTGTGGCTCTATGTACAGTACAATTCGAGCTTCAATCGTGGCTCTATTTATAGTCCAATTCGAACTTCAATCATGGCTCTATTTATAGTCAAATTCTGGCTTCAATAGTGGCTGTATTTCTAGTCCAATTCGAGCTTCAATCGTAGCTCTATTTCTAGTTCAATTCGAGCTTCAATCGTGGCTCTATTTATAGTCCGATTCAAGCTTCAATCATTGCTCTATTTATAGTCCAATTCGAGCTTCAATAATGGCTCCATTTATAGTCAAATTCTGGCTTCAATAGTGGCTCTATTTATAGTCCAATTCGAGCTTCAATTGTGGCTCTATTTATATTCCAATTCAAGCTTCAATCGTGGCTTTATTTATAGTCCAATTCGAGCTTCAATCGTGGCTCTATTTATAGACCAATTCTGGCTTCAATCGTGGCTCTTTTTATATTCCAATTCGAGTATCAATCGTGACTCCATTTTTAGTCCAATTCGAGTATCAATCGTAGCTCCATTTTTAGTCCAAATCAAGCTTCAATCGTGGCTCTATATTATAGTCCAATACGAGCTTTGATCGTGCCTCTATTTATAGCCAAATTCTAGCTTCAATCGTGCCTCTATTTTTAGTCAAATTCGAGCTTCAATCTATGAAATACTCCTTACTTTTTTTAATTTTTTACACTCATAAATATTTCTATTGTTTTTTTTCAAATCTCAAAATGAAAACCATGCGTCAGCATAATAAATTCTATACAGATGCAGTATCTTACACCTTACAGACTATAGATCTAAGATTGTTTTCCAACCAGCGTTTGAAATACTTTAGTTCCCAAAAATATACATACGTACTACTTGTTAAAATACAAATATTTTCATATATGTAAGTTTTTCTTTTACTATAAGCGTAAATAGAAAGGCAAAATTATGTAAAATATACATAAATAAAAGATTTTCAATTCATATTTTGAGTTAAAATAAAATTATAAATGTTGTTGGCTGGTTGGCTGGTATCTTTTGGTTCTTCGGTTCTCGGTTAAAGACACTTCTTGTAACACAAGCTGTAACAATAGAAAGGAAATGTATTGTCTGGTGGCTGCGTTTGATTTGTGCGGGAAGAAATTTTTAAAATTTATTTTAAATAATGGTATTAAAAATTAGTTGCAGGGGCATTAGACTCCGATAAAGGTAATTCAGGGAATAACTCTTTGAAATAAGGATTTTTTAAATATGCCTTCGTTAAAGACTATCTGAATGACTATCTGGGTCTGTAATTACTGGTATGATTGATAAACAATGCAAATGAAAATTACTCTGTTACAGAAATTACTCTGTTACACTACAGGATTTCAACATGCACTATTGAGGTAGTCAACTTTGATACCCTGTAGATCATTGTGTATTTTAGCGCAGATAAGCTCAAGTTATCTTCTATAATTCATAGTCATGTTGTTTTTCAATCTGTGTTTCAATGTTGTTTTTCAATAGTTTAGAAAATACATCAATAACCCAAGTAGCAAGATCTTGCTTCTAGCATAAAATCATATGAACAATTGAGACATTATGATATCATGATCAGCAATAGACCATCTAATTTAAGATAACTGTATTCTTTTCAACATTAGGACAAATAATTATACTTCTAAAAGTTGTAATCAATTTGTTTGTAATAATTTTTTTAAATAATTCCTATAATTTTTGCAACGTTTTATTTTGTTTCGTTTTTATTCCTATTTCCTCATGCCACAAACATTGTTTTCTCTTCAAATCTTATTACGTCTTAACATTTTTATACTTATCTGCATTCAGCATTCACATTGGTTTCCTATAAAATTCCATCTAAATTACTGTGTCACAAGAAAGTGGAAGTGTCAGAAAATACCACACAGCACAAATAACCATAAATCCCAGGAGTAAACAGAAGGAGTAAAGAGGCCTTCTGAAAGTCCTTATTTAGCAAGCAAAATAACTACGAGTTTTACAGTATATTTATATGTATTATTACAGACCAAGCCGTTCACAATTCCTTCTTATATAGGGCTTCTAAAAGGCCTACTTTTTAAGTTCTTAATAATGTGTTTTGAAGCTGTGACAATCACAAAAATTGTAAGTATTGTGGTTCCAGTAGTACAAACATGGTCCAATTTTTAAATTCTATTACTTTTTAAAAAAAAAAAAAAATTTAGTCGTTTCTGCTTAACGTTCTTTCTTAATGATAACTCGAAAATTGTTAGTCCGATGTTATTAGAATAATTAGAAATTTATATTAGAAAAGTTGATATTGCGTTTCAATCGGTTCAGCAGTTTCGGAGTTATAATCAGTGTTGCCAGGAGCTGGCGAAAAAAGAAGCTATATTGGCTTCAAAAAAAGGCCAGAAAAAGCTAAACCGCTTTAGAAAAAAAGCCAAAAAAAAAGCTAAAATATTATAAATTAAGAATTTTGGTTTATATTTATTTTTAAATAAAAAATTAGAAAATATGTTCATAAAATTCATCTGCTTTACTTAAATGAAGTACTAAAAAGTTAAATACTAGATTAACCATGTCAGAAAATGGACATTGTTGGTTCTATATTTGTCCCTTTGTCCATTTGTAGTTTAATATATTCTGCCCCTGAGCCTTAAGCTTCGTAATTTTATTAGCACTTTAATTTTTCACTATCAATATGACAATATTATCAACATTATCAACGGGAAAAAAATTGATTTTGCGTAGACTTTTCATATGGTAATCTTTGTCGCAATTGCTCAATTAGTTTAATTTGTCGTATTATTTTTGTCATAATCTTCACTAATTAAAACGTTCTTTATTTTATCTCTCATTCATCAAACTAGTATGAAAAATATGTCAAAAACATTAAACAATTTTCAATTGGCGACGATAATGGATCAAATTCCTTGAATTTAAATCAGAAAACAGCAAATGATTTATTTACTTTTTGTACTTTGTGCAATACTGGTTTTAAAAAAAGATGGTACGCCAAATTATAATCAGTGTATTAATTACTTAAAAGTTTGGCTTTTTAGAATTGCTGGTTTGACGAAATTAAAACAAAATGGGTTTTAACTCGAAGCATAGATCCACAAGACGTTTAACGGCTATTGATCGCCATCGAGTATCACAATTCATTATATAATGATCCATTATATAATGATGAATATAATGTGTAATAACAATTTTTTCTTGAAAGAGAATTTGCTAGACATTTAAGCTTTCAGATATAAAATACTCTATTTCATTTTGAACCACTTGATATTGGCTATTGTTATTTGTTCTTTTAATACTGCACAATTCTTGAGTATGTTGAAAAGCTAAATGAAAATCAGTAATGAATTAAAATGAAAATGGTTCACAAATATAAATTTAGCCTTTTTATTTACTCTTTAGTCTCGAAATTTTTAGCCTTTTTTAATTTCAATAAAGGCTATTTTGAAATTAAGAAAAGGCTAGAAAAAAGCCACGAAGCTAAAACCAAAATTTCGAGGCTAAAGAGTAAATAAAAAGGCTAAATTTAGCCTCAAAAAGGCTAAACTGGCAACACTGGTTATAATAACAAATTGAAGCAAAAAATATATTTTTTACGTGAAAATAGCAAATTTTTTTATTTTAAAAAAATCACGAAAAATCGAAAACGGAAAAAATTTTAGATTTATTACTTTATCGCAAAGCCACATGTACTATGAACAAAATAAGATATCGATCATAAATATCAATTGAGTATTTTCTAATTTATTCACAATTAAGTGAATTCGCTCATTTTCACAAAATTTTAGTTTTTTGTTTGATATACATAAAATTGAGTTGTTATTGTTCTTGTTTCGATTGATTGAATTTTGAAAACATTTTCCACATGCTATTTACAAATTGTCATATATATATTGCGTTTCAATTGGTTCAGTAGTTTCAGAGTTATAATAACAAATTGAAGCAAAAAATATATTTTTTACGTGAAAATAGTAAATTTTTTTGTTTTAAAAAAGTCACGAAAAATCGAAAACGGAAAAACTTGTTCAGGTTTGTTACTTTATCGCAAAGCCACATGTACTATGAACAAAATAAGATATCGATCATAAATATCGACTGATTATTTTCAAATTTATTCACAATTAAGTGAATTCGCTCATTTTCAAAAAAATTTAGTTTTTTTTTTTGATATACACAAAATTGAGTAGTTAATGTTCTTCTTCCGATTGATTGAATTTTGAAAACGTTTTCCAGATGCTACTTAAAAATTTTCATATATATATTGCGTTTCAATCGGCTCATTCGTTACGGAGTTATAATAATAAATTGAATCAAAATATATATTTCCTACGTGAAAATAGCAAATTTATTTGTATTAAAAAAATCGTGAAAAATCGAAAACAGAAGAAATTGTTCAGATTTACTATTCATCGCAAAGCCACGTGTAATAGGAACAAATTGAGATAATGGTCATTAAAATTGATGAATTGTTTTCAAATTTATTCACAGTTAAGTGAATTTTGTAATTTTCGCAAAATGTTTGTATTTTGTTTGATATACATAAAATTGAGTAGTTAATGTTGTTCTTTCGATTGATTGAATTTTGAAAATATTTTTCCCAAACTTTCACATACATATATATTGCGTTTCAATCGGCTCAATAGTTTCGGAGTTATAATAACAAATTGAAGCCATAAATATATTTTTTACGTGAAAATAGCTAATTTTTTTGTTTTAAAAAAATCATGATAAATTTAAAACGGCGGAAATGGTTCAGATTTATTACTTTATCGCAAAGCCACATGTAATAGAAACAAAATTAAATATTGATTAAAAAAATTAATGGATTCTTTTCGAATTTATTCTTTAATTACAATTAATCGCAGATTGTTAAGTTTTTTCTGGTAATCCATTTTACAATGACTACATCATTAGTGTTAATAAATAAATAACTCCTAAACAATTTATCCAATTGCAAAATAATGTACGAGCAAATCGTAGAGGAGGATATAATCTTTAAGAAAATGTATTTCGAGGCCACTATATTAGTACACAAAGTGATATCCAGGATACCAAAACCCACTATCTCTAGTTTGGTGATCGACTTTGAGAATTTCTCATCCTCCTCTACGATTTTTTTTAGATAGATTTAAATATAGCTTTGTTACTGCAGAAATATTAAAGAAAAACAAATTCAAGTGTGAATATGTAAAAGGTCTGGCATAAAGGAAAAGCTGGAACAAGAATTTTATCTAAAAGGTGTAAGGAATTCATCGATAAGGCCTACACAGTAAAGGCCTTTTGATTTTTACCAAGGGGATAGACTTATACCCAAAAAACAATACTCTGGAGGCATTTGCCCCATACACAATCATACAAACACAAAAATGCTCGCAATGTATGCAAAAAAAACAGAAAAAACAGAAAATATTTTCAACATTACTTAGGGGAACACATGTCATATCCAATCTCGGCGTGTGTAATGTAAAAAAAACGAGATACATACAAAGATACTACAATACAAAACGGAGTATACGTATAAATGAACATCTAAATGAATGGATGAATGAATAAATGTATGTAGGAAAGAATGAATGAATGAAAGAATGAGTGTATGAATAAACGGCATACAGAAATGAAATTGTCTTCAATACATACAAAAGGAATAATGCAATAAAATATTGCTTTGGTTAGCAGAAAAAAAAAATGAAGAAAGAATAATAATAATTTTTAAATTATGATTGCCTACAGCTTAGGCTGTTAACTGTCTAAAAAGAAGAACTGTAGCAAACGACACCAACAACGACAACAGCAATAATAATGTGAACAATAACAACACTCTAACAAAGCCTATGACAACAATAAAACACATACCTACACATTTTTAGTTTCAGCCTCAAATCGAAGAGTTGAGCAAAAATTCAAATTTCCGCCTTTACACAAATATCCGCTAGTATTCGTTCTAGAACATAAATGATACATAAATTGAAAAGAAAAAGTAAGTTTATACAAAGCTAACAGCCCTAATGCCAATGTCTAGTTTTTAACCATTTAGTTGTCTTACCAAGACTTTGCAGTCACACACACATTCCACCAGCAGCCAGCCAACAAAACAACTGTATGAATCACAATTTTAATTTGCTTATAAAACAAAAACAACACACTAGCAATGACAGCAGTAGCACAGCACAGCACAGCTCAGTAGTAAGAAAGAAATACGTTTTGAATTTTCGTTTGTTTAATGGAAAAATCAAATTTATGGCCGTATGTTTCTCATACGACTCCTCTCAAAATTTGAAAAGGAAATAAATACTCGTAGTAGTTGTAGCAGTGTTTGCACTAACACTAACATTGTTATTTAGGCTTTTCTACTCTTTGGCTGGCCAACAATGGCATTGTTGCCTACTTTTAGGCAACAATGAATTTTGTGCACAAAATGAATGAAATTCATATTTGCCTAGAATAGAAACCAGCTAAACTATGGTAAAATGCATATTTTGTATTTGAAATATTGAGATGTAAATGCTTATTGTTAAAGATGTATACAGATGTGTGTATGTATGTTTATAAAAAGAAAAGTTTATACGGCAAATGTATCCAATTTTAAATTGGATTTTATTATGGATTATGTTTAAGAGAGTGGTGAGAGATGTTGCTTAAGAATTATAACTATAAATTATGATGACACAAAAATTAAATCATATATTATACGACAACAAGACAAGAAAATACATAGATAAATTCTAAACTATGGCAAAAGTTTACAGTATAATTTTTGGCTTGAAATTGTAAAGGGGCAAGTCTGTCTCTGACTAAACAATAGACATTTTTGAAAATTTTATTATTCTCTTACTTATCAAAATTTACTTTTCTAAAATAAAAAAATATCAAAATAATCTCACCTTTGTGTTGGAAATCACACAAAATTATTCATCTTTATACTTCAAAAAAAAAAAATTGCTAAGAAATCTTCATGAAATTTCTTGTAAAGAAAACTCATTAATTTGTTGCTTATCCTGATGTGTGCTTTTCCACACATACATATATATCCACATTTAATAACTATTTATTTTGCACTAGGAATACAAATTGTTGGTCGTTATATGTGCAGTTTCAGTCAAATAGGTTTATGCAAATCGTAAACATTATACTGGAAAGATTTTTCAATAACTTCCAAAGTAACTAAACTACTTTGCACATTGGGACAGCTATATGTAGAAGATTAAGATAAAATCAAAAACGCTATTAAAAACATTAATTATATCCTCCCATATCCCACTTCTCTCTATATAACCTGAACATTAGTTTTTTATCCTCATTAAATCGACTCAATAATTTGGCATAATATTCGCCATTGATTGTTTTAGCCTTTTGAAGGTAGTCAATGTGGATTATACCGCGTGCATCCCAAAAATCGGTCGCCATGACTTTATTGGCATACAAACCCACATTGGCCATCTTTGGGTCGATTCTACCCAAGGAACCCACTGTTTTTACTGCTGTTGGGTCACTGATGTGTTGTGGTTGATCCACGTGAACAGGGCAAAACTGTTTCATATTGCCGTTAAAGAACGTCAAACACTCTTATAGAATTGTCACGACTAGAGTATCCAAAACCGAAAATCGGTCAACCAATTTTTTCATCTTTGTAAACTCCACCGGTTTCGGTTTTTGTAAGACGGTTAACCGGTTTTAATGAAATATATTTTCTAAAGCTCATTCAAACATATTTATGAAAAACTTTACAAAATTATAGCTTTTGAAAATATTTCGTAAAAGATATAAAATAATTGCACAAAGCCTTAAGAATTCGAAAATACAAAATTTCCGAAGATTTAGTGCACAATTCTTAACACATTTCCTATAAGCATCGACAAATACAAATACATTTAAGGAGACCTTTTTCATATTAAAAAAAAATTGATATAAACCGGTTAACGGGTTTTTTTCAAAGACACTAATCAAAACCGGTTTCTTCAAAAACACACCTTTTCGTTTAAACCGGAAACCGGTTTTTCAAATTTTGCCAATCGAATGATTCTGTTGCACACGTCGAATTTTTCAGTTCTATCAAGAGAAAGTTAGTTGAGTAATGCCCGTAACTTCAACAAATATATATCTACGGTGTAAAATACCTAGCAGACAAATTTAACTAAAAGGTAACTTGATATTAATTGCAAATCAATATCTACGGGTCAAAATTACCTAATATTTTTACTACATAAGTAACTACACGCAGAGAAAAAATATAGTTGGGCATGGTTACTGTAACCATTTCAATATTGTTACAAGTTTTTTAACTATATTATTGTCACAGTAACCATTTACATGATTGTAGTAACCATAATATGGTTAATTTATGATTCACATGATTGTATCAACCATATATATGGTTACAGTAAACCAATATATGTTTGTGACAACCATTCATATGATGAAGGACTTATCATATTATGTTGCTCTCGGCTTATCATAATCTGAGAACAACATATTATGATAAAATTATTCATCATAAATATTGTTGCCACAAACATATATTTGTTTACTGTAACCATATACTATATGGTTGATACAATCATGTGAATCATAAATTAACCATATTATGGTTACCACAATCATGTAAATAGTCACTGTGACTATAATATTGTTAAAAATCTTGTAACACTATTTAAATGGTTACAGTAACCATGCCCAATTATATTTTTCTCTGCGTGTAAGCACTGATACATATATATATATTGGTTGTAATTACGGGCATAAGAAGCATTTCAGTTGAAGCAACCAACCTTCTGTTACCCTTTCCAAAATTTTGTAAAATTCGGTCACTAAGGTAGAATTATTCTATGTTGTTGTTGTTGCTGGGTTGTTGCTGGGTTGACAGCCCTTGGCCGAGTGAGCTCGGGTCATTCCGGTGCGTAGAACCGGCTGTCGTGGGAAATGAGAATTATTCTATTGGCAAATTCGGTTGCTATCACGAATCTGTTTTCCTTGTGTTTCTTTGTTGCAAGCTGTACAAACAGGGACCGTAAATAACGGTCATAAAAAAAACTCATTTTATTTTTTTCGTCATAAAATAAAAATCTTTTGAGGAGTTTTATTTTTCCCGTCAGAAAATAAAACTCTTTTCTATAATTTTCTACTTTTTTTCAGTATCTTTCTTTATTGAGTCTATCTGATATAATGTTTGTAGTAATTTATTTGTTTAAGAAAAAAAAAACAGCAACAATTTGATAATAGGAATCAAACAATAACAAATTAAAATCCCACTTGATTTTATTTTAATGACAAATTATTCAATTGCAATGCAAAGGCTTTACAAATTATAATCATCTGACCAGCAACAAGTTAGGTGTCAATTTACATAAAATTTACATATTTTCTGATGGAAAAAATAAAACTCTTCAAATGACGGAAAATATAAAAGTCCTCAAATGAGTTTTTCTTATGACGGCTATTTAAAACTCATTTTTTAAAAAGCTTCATGCGAACTTTTATTTTTAAGTTGAAAAATAACTGTTTTAGATGGATTTTTATTTTTAAAGTCACAAAATAACTGTTATAAAAAAACTTTTTTGATATTCCTTATAACCGTTACGGTCCCTGGTACAAAGTTTTCCTTGCCAGAGATGCTCCACTTTAACATCCTGTATGCCATCTTACATTCTAAAAGGGTAGACAATATTAGACCTCGGGAGCACCGAAAATGGAAAACGTCAAATGTAAAGGCCACCACCATAAATGGAGCTATTTATGATCTTAGATGACTTGCAGAATATTTAAAGAATAATATAAATCATAAGAAAGAGAATGAATCGGCGTTGAGACATTTGATGTTAAAAATATAAAATGTAAGTTCAAATTAAGAAATTATTGAACAATTCATATAAAAAGTCCACGTACTATATTTAAAATTATTAATTTCCACTTACTAAATTTAATTTCTAAATAATTTTTATTTCATTGTTGAAATTGTTAAAAATTTCCTTTTGACTCATATATAAAATATCTGTATCTAATATCAAATTAATGGACTTGAGACTTTTTGAATTGAAAATTTTCTGATTTATTATCTATTATGTATTTAGTTATTTTATAAAATAAAATACTATTGCTAATTTATTTAGTTGACAACTTTTGCGTCATCTTACGATCAAAGGTTTTAGAAATGTCTAATATGTAGTACCATATTTATATAACATTCCCGAATTGCATGCACCTGCAGTGAATCCCAATATTTCTAATCAAGTTTCTAATACGATAAGACAATGACGTGTAAAGGTTTTTACCACAGCATGATTAATTTTAATTATTTATTTATTGCAAAGTCTACAAAATAATATTTTTAAATGACACCACACTTTTCATTAGATTAATAATGCATAGCAAGCCAAAAACAAGACAATAATTAACTGAATTATATCATAATAAATAATTTATCATTGTTTTAATGTCAGCTGGTAATAATAAAATACTAAAATAATAATTAATAATAATAATAATGTATGTTATACTCTACTTCAAAGTAAAGACACCGTACAATAAAATATCACAATTAAGTAAATTACTATTTTTAAAACTACGCAAATACTTAAATAAATAATCAAGACACTTGAATTTGTATTACTAAGATAAAATAAGGCGTCATAATAAGTCAAGCAGAATCTTGTATGTGTCATCATTGCTCATTAATCATTAACCGGGCTACCAGCAATTAATAGTTTAACACCCTTAACATTTAAATAGTTATACTTTAAATATAGCTATCAAATCATTATGGGACACTTATACATTATATTGATCTTTGAAATATCTTTATCACTCAAACCAATTCTTTGGCCAATCTCCGCCTTAGAATCCAAAGTTCTTATCGTTTCTTTGCCATTAATCGAAAAGGCCGTAGAACGATAATGCAGACAGCTTTCATAGTCATAGCCCATGTCAAAATCCGTAACAAATGCTTTATTATATTTCTCAAAATTAAACTCTTTGCCCGGTATTATGTTGTCATATAGAATTTCTATATAATCATCACGTTGAGCATCACTTTGTTGATGATAGAAACCCAGAGCATGCATAAATTCATGAAGTATGGTACCGGTGCGGAAGCATCCCTCATTGAGAGGATAAACTTCCAAGTTCATTTGCTGCACTTTAGCTAGATAGCCAACGGCTGTATAACAGCCACCTGGATCAGATGTTATGGCCAAGTAATGGGGCTGAGAATCATCGGCTTCGTGGAAACGTATGCAAGTGCGTGCCTCTAGAGTTGCAATACCTTCCAAGATTGCTTGACGGTGAGTAGCATCTAGAATTTAAGTGGCAAAGTTATAATTATCTGAATAATATAAATAATAAATAATTTAAGATTAAACATTTTGATGTGTCTGTTTTAGAAATGTTTAAATTATATTTCTTAAATAAATTTTTATTCTCTTTATAAATATATTTCTTAGAAATTCTATAAACAGCAGCGAGTTAAAGATTTTCCAACATAGATGTACTATTATATATAATTTTAATATGGAACTCGTTCTCGTTTATATGATCGCTGATCGTGTATTCGGTGGAACTTTCATTCTCTGACATATATCGGCCGGATCATAGGTAATTTCTTCCACGTTATTATTTCTGAGTTCCACAGATGTATTTGGCATGTTAGCATAAACCAATGACTTCACACAACCCTATAAAATGAAAACCAACGATGTAAAATTGCATTGTGATCAATCGACCACATAATTTCTCAATATTGCACTATTAAGTAACTTTCCTTCCATAGATCAGGAAGAAAGAGAAATTCAATCATTTGTACTTTCATTTAAACATCGAATAAAAATGCATCATTAAAAGAAAAAGTACGAAAAATTATTCTTCAGAACAAAAATGTTATTTAATAGAAGATCAAAAAAAAAAATGTACAATTAGAAGAAATAAGTACTATTATTTAAATGAAAAATTACCAGAAGTTATTATATTATTAGAAATAATAAAGTAAAAGTGCTACTAAAAAATAGCTTTAAAAGAAAACAAGTAAGAAAATATGGTCGGTCAAGACCGACCATATAATACCCTACACTGACTAAAAGAGCAAAAACATTTTTCTTTTAAAATTTTAATAATTTATATTTTTGAGTGATTTCGGAAATGGGCCTTATATGGAAGCTATGACCAATTATGGACCAATCCCCATGAAATTAGGTAGTATGATTTATGTCTATATTAAAGTTAACTATGTTGAATTTTGTGTGTATACCAACATTTTTAAGCGATTTATGCACGTTAAAGTGATTTTCGGAAGCGGGTCTATATGGGAGCTATGACTAATTATGGACCGCTCGTAACAAAATTTGGTGACATGAATTTTATGTATACAAAACTTATTTGGAGCGGAATTTGTGGAGATGTATATATAAATTAAACATTTATGACCGATAAAGTCCAATTTCGGAAGGACATTTGTATGGGGCCTAGGTGAAATAATGGACTGATTCCAGCCAGTTTCAATAGGCTTGGTCCTTGAGCCGAAAAAATAATATGTATCAAATTTCATCGAAATATCTTCAAAATTGCGACCTGTACTCTGCGCACAAAGTTTACATGGACAGCAATCCGACCAGCCAGACGGACGGACGGACATCAGAAAGTGATTCTAAGTCGATCGGTATACTTTAAGATGGGTGTTAGACTAATATTTTTGGGCGTTACAAACAGCTGCACAAACGCATTATGGTGTAGGGTATAAAAAAAGCATAAGAAAAAGTACTAAGTATTAGAAATAGGTACCATTGGAAGTAATAAGTTACCATTGGAATACAGAAGGAATCAATTGAATAAAAATGCCTGTAAAAAGTATAATTACAAAAAATAAAAATTGTACTATAAGAAGAAAAAGTACTATTAAAAGAAAAAAGTATTTTTAAGATGATAAAAGTACCATCAGAAAAAAATTGGTTAATATTATAAAAAAATACAACTAAAAGAAAAAAGTACCATAGAGAATCAGTATCACCAGAATAAAGAAAGTACATTCAGAAGCAAAAAATTTACTATTTATTAGAAGATAAACAAGGTACCAACAGAAGCAGGAAGAAAAAAAATATGACTAAAAAAATATGTACCAAAATCAGGCAGGAGTACCATTAAAATAAAAAAAATATTGGGTGTGTGACTTAAAAATTTGGATTTACAATAGATGGCGTATCTTTTGAATGCGGTTTATGTTTTTAATAACAGATATGTAGTTTTGAAGGGTACATATCTGTCATTTATTCCCACTGAGACATTGAAAATTATAGTGTAAACAACAACGTTTTTTGTACCCACTAATCGTTATATAGGGGATGTTTTGCTTTACTTTTTTAATTTAAAAAAAGTGCAACTGACGCACAAATATTGCTCACTAAAACTTAAGGTGAATGTGTTCAAGTGGTTTTAATGTGCTAGAGATGGTTTGTTCGGCTCAGAAGTGTTGATTTTGACAAGGAAGACAAAGATCACACAAACAAAATTTGAAGACCAAGAATTGGAGACACTACTCCATAAAGATTGTTAAAATCATAACAAGAGCTTGCAAAATCATTGCGAGACACTCACGCAGCAATGGAAAAAAAGCATGGAAATGGGGTACCATAAGATGATAAACCTTGAAATATGATTTTGAATGACTGATAAAAGAATATAATTTTTGCACCAAATCATTACTTGCGATGAAAAATGGATGCATTACGATAACCCGAAGCGTAAAAGATCGTGTGCGAAGACCGTCCAATCAGCCGAATCGAAACCAAAGCCAAATATACATGGCGTAAAGTAATGCTCTGTATTTAGTGGGACCAAAAGCGTCCTATCTGGCCAGACCATCACATGGAACCTGCAACGAAAACAATTGAATCGTTTGGCTCGGAATCCATATGTTGCCAAAAAGATGGAAAAAGGTCATAGCAATAATGGCCAATAAATTTATTTTGTAGAAATATTTCAAAATAAAAGCTAAAATTTAAAAAATAAAAAAAAAATCAAGAAATTACAAAATTTTTGGAGCTACAGGAAAATGTCTGAGTCTGTATTGAAAGTACCTTTCAATAATAATCTTTCACTTAATGAATATGAAAAATTCATCAAAAATATTATAAAAGGATTCAACTCAACAAATATATACAGAGAAAACGGATTCGTGATAGCAACCGAATTTGTAGCCAATCGAATGATTCTATCTTAGTGACCGAATTTTACAGTTGAGGCTACAATATTTTGGAATGCGTAACTAAAGTTTGGTTGCCTCAACTGAAATTCTTCTTTATCAACTGACTTTCTGTTGTTAGAACTGAAAAATGCTATGTGTGCAACCGAATCATTTGATTGGCAACAAATTCGGTTGCTATCACAAATCTGTTTTCTCTGTGCAGTATTCAGGATAAACATTTTTAGAAATTTCTCCTCTAATAAATTAACTTTAACCATATTTATCTTCCATACAAATCCTCCCGAATGTCAGTTTGTTCATAAAAAGGCCAGAGTCCAAATTTTAGTCCAATTTTCATTGAAATTTAATATCGCTTAAACTGCATCGTTTATTTGCAAAAAAAACTCTGTGCTTAAAAAATCGTACAAACATTTACCCATTTTGGTCCTTTCACCCAAAGACTACCAAATATATGTCTTAACGTTTTAATTGGCAGAACACGTAAGACTAAAATTGTGTGATAACGGATTAATTCCATTGGGAAACAATGGCCTTAAAACAGTGATCAGTACTCATAGCCACCAGGGTCCGAATTCGACCTACGATTTAAATGTACACAACACAAATATAAGCGCATCTCTTGGAAATAATTTGGATATTGTGGTTTAAAAAATAACTGTATTTTTACTCTTTCTGCCTCTTTATTATCACTAGATTTTATAATTTCCAAACTTTAGTTAGTGGAAATTTTATATGTATATATTTAAATGTTCTGTTCTTTACACTATTTGTTAAATTTGTATTAAAACTAATTCTAAACTAATAAATTATTTAAAACAGACATCATCAATTTCTGCACACTATCACACAACACTCACCAAAATTGCCCACAATTTTATAATAAACAATATTATTGGGCCATCTTTTCGATTCATCGACTAAACCATTACGGCCTTGTATCTTTGAAAAAGGATTTGTAATAGATCGCAATTGTTCTTCTGTTAAAAGCATATCGCCTTCAAATTGACCCGCCATTAGTTCAGGATCCAAATCGCGTTTAACTATAGGAACGGCATTGATTAAAGCAACCAAAAATCCAAATAATATAAAGACAATACGTAATAGCAACATGTTTATTAATTAAACTCTCTACTAAGACTAAGGTGAATTTTTGTTATTATTAGAATTTAAATCAATACACTAAACTACTAAAATTAAAAATTAAATATTTTATACAGTATTAAAACAAGTTGTATTACAAATAACACAATAAATATTTGATAAGATATGATGAACAACTAACTTATAGCAATAAAATAATGTGAAATAGTAAAGTGTGGTGAAAAACTAAAAATGATATCAATGTTATAAGTACTACACAAGTTATTTAAAAAACAATCTTAAAGTAAATCAATCTGATAATAATGACAAATCTATTAAAATGCCATAAAAATGTATTCAAAAATGTTTTTTTTTGTTTTAGTTATGAATTAACAAATAAACAAATCATAAAAATTAAGTACGTCTAATTAAGTGTAAATATTTGAGATACTATTGCAATAAATATGTGCGTATTTATAGTAGACAACAAAATTTTTCATACACATTGACATTTATGGATACATGATAAAAAGAGAGATACGTTCATGTCTTAAAAAATTATATAAATGATTTGACAGCTTTATTTAACAATCTGATAAGTGTGCATGCATTCTTTTGTTATATACTGTAGCTTGAGGTAAACATTTACTAGTTTCAATAAATTATTATAAACTAATATAGTTAGAAGTCTAGACTGGGTATTTTTATTTTATCTTAATAAATAATATGATTTGAAAAGGAATGCTAATATGCTATAAATATAATATATAATAATGGTTCATAATATCACGAATTCCATAAGACAATTAAATATATTAAACTTGGGAAATTTACATTTTTATTTTTGAAGTTATCATAAGTCAACCAGCCAACCAGCCAAATTGACAGTAAAGTCAAGTATCCATGGCGCTAAGGTAATGCTCTGTTTTTGGTCTGAACAAAAGGTTCCTATCTACTATTAGCTGATGATATCTGGCCAGACGATTACATGTAACCTATACCGAATTGAGCATTTGCTGAAAAAATCCCAGCATATGCGGCCATACATTAAACCTTAATATTCCATCAACCTTAATATTGCAACAACGCTCGGCCACATGTTGCAAAACCTGTTAAAAAGTATTTATAATGAAGTGATTGGAAAGTTTCGCTTCACCCGCCTTGTAGCACATACCTTAGCCCGTCCGACTACTATTTGTTTCGATCGATCCAGAACGCTATCTCTGGAATACGCTTCACTTTGGAATATAGTATCCGATATTGGCTTGATTCGTTCTTGGCCTCAAAAGATGATCAGTTCTTTTGGCATTGGAATTCGTATGTTGCCAGAAAGATGGGAATAGCTAACAATACTATGAATAATTTTATACAGTACAAATGTTTCAAAATGAAAGCTAAAAATGTTTAAAAATCCCGCATTTTGAATTCATAAACCCAATATTTAAAAAAATGCCACACATTAAATAATTATTTGACCATATTTTTAATGAACAATCTCCAAATAAATTTTCCAAAATCTAAAACTTTTTTGACTTTTTACCAAAGAAGTATTTTGATTTTATTTGGGAAAATCAAAAACTGTATTTGTTGTTTACAAAACATTTATTTTGATATACGTATATCGCAATCGCATCCCACAAAGCGACCAAAAACGGTCTTCAAGGAAAAGACCTAAGCTTTCTTTTGAGCAAAAAAAAATAAACTAGTAATAGAGCTATATTCGGCTGTGCCAAATCTTATATACACTTCACCAAATTATATTTAAAATTTTTTTTTTTAAAATATTTTTAGGTAAAATTTAATTTTTTTTCTTAACATTTTTTAATTTTTTTTTTCGAAATTGTTTTTTAATTTTTTTTTTAAAGTGTTTTTAAATTATTTTTTTATAATTTTGTTTAGAATTTATGAGAAAAAAATTTTTTTTATGAAAAAAAAATTCGGGTTAATAAGTATTTTTCCCGGTTTTTACCCATTGTAGGTTCAACTTAATATAGCCTTATATACATCGTTTGAAATATTTGACTTTGAAATATCTATCATTAGGTGTCCATATTGTATAATGACTTAGTAATCCAGATAAAGATAAAAAATAGGCCAAAAATCGAGGTTGACCCGGTTTTTTGAAAAAAAAATAAGTTTTTTTTATTTTTTTCAAAAGATTGAAGAAATAGCTATCTAAACTATTTGGGACACATTTTGCTAAGAACAATAGGTAATAAGCTAAATGGGTGAGAAAAAACACCTGATCGACCGATTTTGTTGAAAAATTATGTCTGAATTCCCGATCGGAAGACATCGATTTCAAAGGTTTCGAATTAAGTCATATAAAATTCTGTCCAGACCATAACTGAATCAAGTTCCTATAGAAGGACAAAAGTACATATTGATGGTGGATATAGAAGATTTGGTACATCCGAATATAACTATCTTACTTGTTTTCCTTAAAATTAATTCAGTAAAATTAAGTGTGTATTTGTGTCTTGAATCAGAAATAAATTTCAGACTTTTTCTGACAACAAAAAAAATGAGAAAATAATGAATACTCCTTCTATTAATTCTCTTTCCCAAAATCTTCTATTTTTATTTTAAGTATATGTATTTCTTTACAGTTCATTAACACTTATATAATCTATAATCTAACACATTTTGATTTGTTTGCTTAATTTCCTTATTTTAATTACAATTTCGCAGGACTTCCTTAAAGAAATATAACCATCTTAGAGGAAACTACGTAATTCAAATAAAATCTAACTATTATTCATAAAAACACCATTTGTTACCTTTCGAAATGTCTAACTGTATTGTAATATTAATAATTTATTGAGTAAAAATTTATTTAAATCCATATAGTTGTTATGTAGTTATAATTCATTATCTAACGTAACAAACCTATAAGCATATACTACGACATTAGATAATAAAATCCGCTTTTATTAGATAAACTTTTTAGTTGCAGACACACACTTACTTTAAAAGCTTAGAACAGATACAGATACACATGTCATTGGATTTTATTATTAATTACTTTACCTGCTTTGATTATTATCACCTGTCTTTGTGTTTGGTTGCAAACCATTAATATTATTAACACACACACACAGCCACTCATATAAATTCCGTTATATTCATTTGCTTACATATGTATACAAACACATATACATTCATATTCATAGTGGCTGAATTACGAATGAAAAATATTGTTAATGAATAGAAGAAATTCAAAACGAATTGTATTATAAAGCATATCTTAAGGGTTTATTTAAAACAAAGAACATCCATCCCATTATAAATGGTTGGAGGAATAGAAAGAAGAATGAGCAAAAGAAACAAAATTAATTCATTCATAATAATAATAATCTAAATAAATAATATAAAGAAAATTATAAATGTTTCACCTCAGGCGAGAGGTTATTATTATAAATGATGGCCTAATAGGAAAATTAATACGAAAAGGGTGGGTAGTGTTTGGGTTTAAATTATTGTATTATGTAAAATATTTGGTTAATCGAATTAAAAGCATGTGTTAAATTTCGTGTTTAAGTCTAGAGAATTTTTATAGAAATACAACAGTAGCAAACACTAGGGTGGCTCTCATTTCATACCAAAAACATTATTTCAAATTCTAAATTTTACATTTTGATTTTTTTTTAAATAACTTAAAAATTCGGGATTTACAATAGGTGGCGTATCTTTTGAACGAGATTTTTGTTTTAAACAACTTATACGTCATTTAGAGGTTACATATCTGTCATTTATTCCCACTTAGTTATTGAAAATTATAGTGTAAACAAGTTATTTTTGCTTCGAAAATGTCGAATTTTGTATCAACAAAGCGTCATATGCGGGAAGTTTTGCTTTACTTCTTTAAAAGTGCCGCTGAAGCAGATCGATTGCTCACCAAAGCTTATGGTGAGTGAATGTGTTTCATCGGTGTCAACATGAGAGACATACGGAAGACAACGATAGCCCAGGCCAGCTAAACAAGTTGAAGACCAAAAGTGAAGGCATTGCGGTAAAGCTCAACAACAGCTCTCAAAATCATTGGGAGCTACTAAGCAGCAATTCCAAAACGTTTGCGAGCAGCAGGATTCATCCAAAAGCAAGGAAATTGGGTAACATACGAACTAAAGCCGAGAGATCTTGAAAGATTGAAATGATGCTTGAACGCTATAAAGGAAAATCATTTTTGCACCGGGTCATTACTTGCGATGAAAAATGGATACACTACGATAACTCGAAGTGTAAGAGATCGTATATGAAGCCCGGCCAACCAGCCGAATTGACACCGAAGCCAAATATCCATGGTGCTAAGATAATAATCTGTATTTGGTGGGAGCAAAAGCGTACTATCTATTATGACCTGCTGAACTCTGACCACACCATCACAGGGAACCTGCACGGAACGCAACTGAATAGTTTGAAGCGAACATTGACGAAAAACGATCAGAATATGCGGCCAGTTGCATAATGCTCGACAACTTGCATTACCTGTTAATAAGTGTTTAGAATGAAGTGGTTGTGAAGTTTTACTTCAGCCGATCGATGCAGACCGCTCTTCTGGGATATGCTTTACTTTGGAATAGAGTAGATGATATTGGCTTGATTCGTTTTTGGACTCGGTATCCCCATATGTTGGCGGAAAAATGGGAAAAGGTCATGCTAACAATGGCCAATACTTTGAATAAATTTATATTGTACAAAGGTTTAACAATAAATGATAGTGATTAGAAAAATGTTTAGGTCATACACCCAATAATAAAGGCTACTTTCCAATAAAGGTGTTTTTTTTATTCATAAATCAATATATCAGGAACTCTCCCAGCTCGGTTACAATCGGCCCATAAACGGCTGAGATATAAGGAAAAAAGTAGGACAAATCCAATTTTTGACTTATTTTTTTATCTATATCTGGATTACTAACCCAATAATATATATTTCAAAGTCCTTTGCAATGGCGTATATAAAGGCAAAGTAAGTCGGACCTACAATGGGTCAAAATCGGGAAAATTATTTTTTATCCCAAATTTGTTCTAAATGTTTTTTTAAGTTAAAAAAAATATATTTTTTTTTGTTGCTGGTTTATCAGCATTAACCAGTGACAGGTCCATTTCTCGAAATAAAGTTATCGTCAAATTTTTATTTCAATATATCGATGGTCTCACTCATCAATTATTTTCAAACAAAAAATCATTGAACATGGATCTCCATTGAACGAGAACGCTACTATCGTGTAAACCGCACCAAACGTTGTATTTATTTCGGATTTGTGGAGTCTGTAGGGTCTGTTATTGGCTGGTCTCATATATGCGGCAATTTTATTTACAAACCCGTTAAGCCAACAATTTTGCGATAAAACAGTCTTCTATAAGTTGCGGTTATCGACGATCTCGCGACGAAAATTGAAAATGCCGATATGGTCAGCACCATAAAAATGTAATAGAAAACAATTCTAAGGTTGTAATAAACATTTATGTAGTTATGTCGTTTCATTTCAAATGTATAGTAAAACAACTTCGGTTAAGTATTTCCAGGCCATCTTAATTTTAAAGCAGTGAGTAATATCTTTCATCCTTTCCCCACTATCTCCTATATTTTAATTTGAATTCAGAATTGTTAACAATTTTGTTACTCACAATGTCGACATTGTCAATGGACTCATAGAAATTCTCGTATAGAAATCCCTTCGCTTCCAAAAAAAATGAGATTTAGTCTTTTCAATGAATTGGTATTTATTTAAATAGGCACAAAATCCAAACTATTTACAATTGAAATATTCTCTGCAGAATATTTAACATTGAAAACACCAATGACTACTTCATTAAATTACTTGAACCAATTTATTGGAATGTTTGACTTGCCTCAAGAACATAATCAGTAGCGATAAGTGTTTACAAACACTCCTTGTTAAAGTAAAATTTATTTAAAACTTATGTCCATTATTCTTTCATTCACATCTATATGATTACACATGAAGATAATGTTATCACCTAACAATTTACTACAATTAATAGCTCACATAATTGGCAATATTGGCTACTTGTTTTAAAACACAAACTAAAAAGATTTTGATAAGTTTTATTTTTATTTCATGTACAAGTTTATCAAATCAAATGGCGATAATACTGATAATTTAGTTTGGGAGAGTAAAACTTACGAACGATAAGATAAATTCAATAAATTGCCACTTTCGTAAATCCAAAATTCTGCGGGCCATAAACTTTAAAGAGCGTGGTTGACGATTCTAATCATTGGCCCATAAATAACTTTAAATAAGCAAGATAATGGTTTTTTCCAAAGAACTTATATTTAACAGTTCTTGAAATTGCAAATTTATTCCATGGGTTTTAGTCTTTAATTGTAAAGTATTAGCAACGGACATAATGCAGCTCTCGGCTATGAATATAGTGGTTTTCTTGGCCCTTTTGGGTTTGTCAGTGGCCATGCCTGCCACACGCATAGAAACTGATCCTGAATTAACAGCCGGCTACGTGGAAGGAGACATGGTTTTGGATACAAATTTACGTAATGGTTTACGCAAAGAGGTCTACAGATGGCCCAATAGTACTGTGTACTATAAATTCTTTACACAATTTGGTAAGTTAAGGCAATTTATTTAGCTATTTAGTTGCTTTCATTTTCCTTTTCTTGCAGACGAACCCCATAAAAATCACATTTTACGCGGCATGCAAATCTTGGAAAGTATCTCCTGCATACGCTTCAAGGAAGCCACCGATGACATTAAATCTTTCGTTAATATCACTGGTTTCAATGGTGGCTGCTACTCCAGTGTGGGTTATCTTAATCAGGGAGCTCAAACTTATAATTTGGAAGTGTACAACCTCGATGCTGGTTGCTTCCGTTTGGGTACAATTGTCCATGAATTCTTGCACACCTTGGGCTTTTATCACATGCAAAGTGCTGCCGATCGTGATGAATATGTTCGCATTGCCGAGGAAAACATTAAACCAGGCACCATTCACAATTTCAATAAGTACAATCAAACCACTGTTGATGACTTCGATCAGGAATACGATTATGGCAGTGTTTTGCATTATTCCGCTTATGCTTTCTCGGCCAATGGTGAAATGACCATCATTCCTTTGAAGGAGGAGGAAGCTTCAGGTATTATGGGTCAACGTCGTGGTATGAGCAAGAGTGATATTAACAAATTGAATGTGATGTATCGTTGTCCAGTGCAAGTTTAAGATTTTAACATGCTTGTTTTTTTTAAATAAATAATAAAATGAGTTTTACTTTTGTAAAGTATACCTATATATTATAATTGTATACCCTTCACCATGAGTGATATGTTGAAGTTTGTCATTCCGTTTGTAATTTACACATTATTAATTTACTTTAACAAATGCAAAATGAGAACTCAAAATTTAAATGTGAACGGTTGTACTTATTATGGGTTAATTTAAGAAATTTAGTTTTTGATCACAAATTTGTTAATTTTATTTAATCCAAGACAGCAAATTTATAACTCTACACTAAAAATGCGGGATTGCAAATCATTTTAACGCGATTTTTGTATTCAATAAATTATATATCATTTTCTCTATTTGTTATTAAACATTACAGTTCCAAAAATAAAGTTTTTTTTTTGTTTCGAAAATGTCTAATTTTGTGCCAACAAAGCGTAATATTCGGGAAGTTTTGCTTTACTTCTTTAATTTGAAAAAAAGTTCCGCTGAAGCATATTGATTGCTCACCAAGGCTTATGGTGAATGAGTTTCATTCGTTTCCGAAGTGGAAGACAAAGATTGCCCATGCCGGCAAAAATTTTTGAAGACTAACAATTAGTGGCATTACTCCATGAATATTGTTGTCAGTCTCAAAAAGAGTTTGCGACCAACAGTATTCCTCCAAAAGCAGGAAAATTGGGTACTACACGAATTGAAGCCTGTCAGAAATGATGCTTGAACGCTATAAAAGAAAAAAAAAAGCCCGGCAAACCAACGACACCAAAGCCAAATATTAATGGCGTTAAATATATTCATGATGGTCTGGATAGATTTAAGCAGCAGGTACAGAGGACCTGTACCGATAACAACTACTTTTTTCGATGGAAGCAGAACGCTCTATCTGGCATATGCTACACTTTTGAACAGAGTATCTGTTATCGTCTTGATTCGTTCTTGGTCTCAAAATGTGAGCAGTTCTTTTGGCTCAGAATTCATGTATTACCAGTAAGATGGGAAAAGGTCATAGCTAACAATGGCCAATACTTTGAGTAAATTTATGTTGTACAAATGTTTCAAAATAAAACCAAATATATGTAATTGAAATTGCGTTTAACAATACATTTGCCTTCGGGTGATCATGGGTTCATAAAGATCAAATAAAATAATACACTAGTTTTTTACTAATCGTCTAAAAAGTTTGGAAAGTGTAAAATTTTACATATGGGCAAGTCCCAGAAACAGTCTACCAACAAAAAAATTTTTAAATGAATCAAACTTGGAATTCTTAATTTTTATATATAAACAAAATGTATTTTGATGGTCATTCATACAAAACTGATTATCAAATCCAACACTAGGTCAGATACCTTAATTTTATACAAAAAAAATTTAATTTTTTAATGTGTTTTTATAATTACTGAAATGTTAACAAGATGGTTCGATTGACAGCTATATTTTCGACCATTCAATTTAAATACAAATGAATTTTGAGTAATTTCACTTTGAATGGAATTTTTCGCAACTTCTCACGGAAGCATCTGGATAATTTGTTATGAAAACGGCAAATGATTGTTCATGCAAATAAGTTATATTAGAATTCTCTTTCATTCATCTTTCTTTTAGGAATAAGATTTTGTGTTCTTTAATATGCCAAATTCGCTAAAATTTCGAATAAACACTTCAACTTTTAAAGTTACTTCCACTTTTTGTAATTTTGCGATCAATTATTTCGCAAGAAATGGCAATTAAAAGAAAATGTCTTATGCCATTTGGAATTGCTCTTAAATCTCACTATAGCGTATAGTATACGTTGGAGGTATCTTATTTGAAAAACCAAAAAATCCTCATATTTAAATATGAAAACGTGTACGAATGAAACGTTCGTCACGCAGGATTAGCCTATATGCATGAAATTGTATGGGTAATCGATGTCAGAAAATATTTATAGTTTATTTTTAAACATACATATCGCTGGCTTAACATGCTCTAAGTCCATATTTTAAAATTTTACAGGAAAGACAAAAAACATTCAAACTTTTTTTTGCGTAAATATTTTTGAATTCTGTAAACGCAATTTTTTTTGTATTTTTCTTTGTTTTCGATGTGCGTAAAAGCAAAATATATTATATGGGTTAATAAAATACAAAAACTATTTATACCCTACACCACCATAGTAGGAAGGGTATAATGCGTTTGTGCAGATTTTTGTAACCGTCCGTCTGGCTGACTGTCCATATAAAACTTATGCGCAAAATACAGGTCGCAATTTTAAAGATATTTCGATCAAATTTGGCACATATTAGTTTTTCGACCCAAGGACCAAGCCTATTGAAACTGGCTGAAATCGGTTCATTATTTCACCTAGCCCCCATACAAATGTCCTTCCGAAATTGGACTTTATCGGTCATAAATGTTTAATTTATAAATGTATCTCTATAAATTGCGCTCCAAATAAGTTTGATATATACAAAATTCATGTCACCAAATTTTGTTACGATCGGTCCATAATTAGTCATAGCTCCCATATAGACCCGCTTCCGAAAATCACTTTAACATGCATAAATCGCTAAAAAATGCTGGTATACACACAAAATTCAACATAGTTAACTTTCATATAGACATAAATCACACGACCCAATTTCATGGTGATCGGTCAATAATTGGTCATAGCCCCCATATAAGGCCAACTTCCGAAATCACTTAAAAATATAAATTATTGAAATTTTAAAAGAAAATAGTTTTTGCTCTTTTATTTAGTGTAGGGTATTTTATTGTCGGGCTTGACCGTCCATAATTTCTTACTTGTTTTAATGGTTATTTTTTTCTTTATTTATTTTTTTAAATAAAGAAAGTGTTGAATGTTATCTAAAATTTTTGCATTTGATTTCTGGATGGCGGAGAACATTTGAAGCCTTGAGAAAAATTTAATATCTCAAAAAAAAATTATTTTTTAATTTATTAGTGACTTTTTTTTAATTTTTTATTGACATGTTTTTGGTGAAAAAAAGGGGTTAAAAATTATTTTTCCCGATTTTAACCCATTGTATCAAGAACATCATGTAATATTTCAATTGATCTTTTGACCCACTTTGTGGAAGTAGAATTTCACCAAATTCTAGGTAAAAAATCGAGGTTGTCCTGGTGTCTCCTTGTACTCATCCGATTTTATATCATCTATGTAAGTTATTTTGGGACTACAGAAAGTTGATTTCAACATACAGACGGACAGACATGACTTTATCGACTTCGCTATCTATAACGGTCCAGAATATCCAGATTTTGACTCATTGTAGGTCTGACTTACTTTGGCCTTATATACACCATTGAAAAGATCTTTAAAATATCTATTACTGAATATCCATACTGTCTAATGACTTAGTAATCCAGATATAGATCAAAAATAGGTAAAAAATCTAGGTTGTCCTGGTTGAAATCAACATCATCCGAACCGGAATAATTCCCGACATATTTATGTATGAATTATGTATGTAAGTTATTTGGGGGCTACGGAAAGTTGATTTCAACACATAGACGGACAGACGGACATCGCTCATGTTCATTCATGATCTCTCTCTCTCTTATTTTTTTGTTTTTGATAACTGAAGAATATAATTTAAATTTCTACAGTTATTGCCTATTTGGAGTTTAAATACAATTATTGCACGTTTTGGCTCATTAATAATTAAAATTTTCAAATGGATGAATATGTATTTTAAATCTTTTTTATATTTCTATTAGTTATTTATGACAACTGTCATAAAATTAAGGGCCTTAACTAAGAGTGATAATTAAGCTGACAATAAAATATCTTTCACATTTTCCAGTAATTATATATGAATTAATGCAAATTAGTTTGTTTGTTTCATTGGCTTCTCACTATTCTGCAATTATTATATGCACATAAATAATACAGAATAATTATGCAATTTGTAAAACAGAGGAAAAAAAAAGTAGCGACTCGTTATTGTTTGTTTTTATTTTAATAAATTCCCATAATTTCTTTCTTCAAGTGTATGCATACACAGAAGCAAAAGAGATCCATGTTACATTTGTATGCTTTTGTAGACAATCTCTGCTCCTGTTAACTATGCATTGTAAGAATGACTTCCGTTTCCTTTTATGGTTAATTTAGGTTTCTGTGTTAAGTTTTTGTTACGTTATGAAAACAGAAAACTAAAAATAAATTTTAATCTAACGAAATTAAGGCAGAAAGACTACTGCAAAACTTTCGATTTAGGTCATTAAAATTTTCTGTAGGAAAAAGTATAAATAGAATTTAAGGAAATGCATTACAACAATACATAAAAAAGAAACAGAAATTTATTATAGGGGTAAAAGTGTTAAACAATCTATATAAAGAAAAAGACTTCTTGTTGATTTAAAAAGTTTTTTTTTAAGTTTAAAGAAGGGAGATTCTATGGAAGAAGTTTAATATTCATGAATTCTTCTGAATTAGAGCAGTCACTAGTGGAATTAGTCAAAAATGTTTTAGAACCCCCGCTCTATTTCATCAACCTTAGCTGTTTTTTAAATTTATTTTATCTTCAAATAGCAACCAAATCTCTTTCGTTACTCCATTTTAATTTCATGCAGTAATTCCCTCTTTTGTTTAGGCTTAAACTAACAATTCCGCAACAGCTTTTTCTTACCGTTTGCTTAACTTAAGAAACTTTTTCAGAAACAAAAAAAAAGAAAATCTCTGTAGCTTCTAAAGAAAATTTATTAAATATTTATAACTTAAAACGTGAGGCAGCAGCAAAAACTTAAACTTCACATTCACATTAAAATTCAACTTTCCTGTATCTTTTTGGCTGTAAGACAGAAGAAAGATTTTCCTAGACTTTCCGTCTTTCTTTCTTACATTCTGCAGATTTATGTGTGTTTCAAGATTTTAACTCACGCACTTTAACTATTAAAAGTGCATTTAAAATTAATTATATATGCTACTTTTGTATTTAAGTTTCTTTACAATTTTATTCGCTTTTTCGGCTAAAGGTTTATAAAGCGAAAAACTTCTACGGGAAAATAATAATAATCAATAAGAAAGTGCAAAAGCAGCTTAAAATAAAAAGAAAAACTCTGTATAGCTCTCATGTAGCTGTACAAATACCCACCAAATAAGGTTGAATCTTAAAATTTACTTTTGTATTGAAAAATATTTGTAAAGAGTTCAAGAAAGTTTAACAGAAAAAGATTAAAAACTATTTCTATTTATGTTTTTAAAAATTTTTATAATCTTATCAAGGAGTCGTTGATCTTTTAAAAAGATTAACATTTATTATATGAAAATATTGAAATAAAAGGGAGAAAAAGTTATTGGAAAAAAGTATAAAAGAAATTCAGTAACTTAACTACATAACCCACAGGCCCCTAGTGTCTACTTTAGGCACAAGTCGTTTTGTTCGTCTAAATATAACTAATACTTAAATTAGTTATTGAAAATATTTAAATTTAATATTCTAGCTTATAGAAAACGTAATTTTTTTCAACAAAAATCACTTAAAATAGCAAAAGAGTAGAGAAAATACAAACAATTAAACCACAATTGGATAACGTGCTTACCCTGTTGTGTGGATTTCCACACATACATATGTAATTAATATATATTTTGCATTTGGAACAGCTTTTTTGTCGTCAAATGTGATGTTTCTGAAGAAAAATGTATTGAAGATAAACTAAGAGTAATATGAACGATAAAAAATTCCTTCCAAATGGAAAATACATAGAGATTAGATATGTGTGGAAATCCACACATCAGGGTAAGCATGTCACTTCGTCAACACATTGCACACGTTTTTTAGAGAAACATCATATTTGAAGATAAAAAATCAGTTTTTAATGCAAAATACATAGAAATTACATATGTGTGGAAATCCACACATCACTACTTCAACACATTTTACAATTTTTTTACAGAAACATCACATTTGACGACAAAAAATACATAGAGATTAGATATGTGTGGAAATCCACACACCAGGGCAAGCACGGCACTTCTTCAATACATTGTACACGTTTTTTACAGAAACATCGCATCTGACGACAAAAAATCAGTTAAAAATGCAAAATATGTAGAGATTACATATGTGTGGACCTCACACACCAGGGTAAGCACGTCACTGACGACAAAAAAATCAGTTTCAAATGCCAAATACATAGAAATTACATATGTGTGGAAATCCACACACCAGGGTAAGCACGTTATTTCTTCAACACATTGTGCACCTTTTTTAATGTTTCTGAAGACAAAAATCTATTTCAAAGGCAAAATATATAATGATTACATATGTGTGGAAATCCACACATCACTTCTTCAACACATTTTACAAATTTTTTACAGAAACATCACATTTGACGACAAAAAATATATAGAGATTTGATATGTGTGGAAATCCACACACCAGGGTAAGCACGTCACTTCGTCAACACATTGTACACATTTTTAGAGAAACATCACATTTACCGACAAACAGTGAGTTTAAAATGCAAAATACATAGAAATTAAATATGTGTGGAAATCCACACATCACTTTTTCAACACATTTTACAAATTGTTTACAGAAACCTCACATTTGACGACAAAAAATACATAGACATTACATATGAGTAGAACTCCACACACCAGGATAAGCATGTCACTGACGACAAAAAATCAGTTTCAAATGCCAAATACATAGAGAGTACATATGTGTGGAAATCCGCACGTCACTTCTTCAACACATTGTGCACCTTCTTTAATGTTTCTGAAGACAAAAATCTATTTCAAAAGCAAAATATGTAGAGATTACATATGTGTGGAAATCCACACAAATCACTTTTTAATATCTTTTTATCAAAAATAATTAAATCATGATTTTGACTACAAAAAAATAAGCTGCTAGTGCAGATATAGAACATATGAGGAATACAACACACATGGTTAGTTATTGTTCCCTTCTATTGATATTTTTAAATCTTGACAAAATTTACTTTGTATTGAAAAATATTTGTAAATAGTTCAAGAAAGTTTAACAGAAAAAGATTAAAAACTATCTCTATTTATGTTTTTAAAAATTTTTATAATCTTATCAAGGAGTCGTTGATCTTTTAAAAAGATTAACATTTATTATATGAAAATTTTGAAATAAAAAGGAGGAAAAGTTATTAAAAAAAAGTATAAAAGAAATTCAGTAACTTAACTACATAACCCACAGGACCCTAGTGTCTACTTTAGGCACAAGTCGTTTTGTTCGCCTAATTATAACTAATACTTGAATTAATTATTGAAAATATTTAAATTTAATCTCCTAGCTTTTAGAAAACGTAATTTTTTCAACAAAAATCATTTAAAATAGGAAAAGAGTAGAGAAAATACAAACAATTAAACCACAATTGGATAACGTGCTTACCCTGTTGTGTGGATTTCCACACATATGTAATTTATATGTATTTTGCATTTGGAACAGCTTTTTTGTCGTCAAATGTGATGTTTCTGAAAGAAAAAAGTGAAAAATGTCTTGAAGATAAACTAAGAGTAATATGAAAGGTTAAAAAATTTGTTCCAAATGGAAAATACATAGAGATTAGATATGTGTGGAAATCCACACATCAGGGTAAGCACGTCACTTCGTCAACACATTGCCCACGTATTTTAGAGAAACATTATATTTGACGATAAAAAATTAGTTTTAAATGCAAAATACATAGAAATTACATATGTGTGGAAATCCACACATCATTACTTCAACACATTTTACAATTTGTTTACAGAAACATCACATTTGACGACAAAAAATACATAGAGATTAGATATGTGTGGAAATCCACACACCAGGGTAAGCACGCCACTTCTTCAATACATTGTACACTTTTTTTTATGGAAACATCGCATCTGACGACAAAAAATCAGTTAAAAATGCAAAATATGTAGAGATTACATATGCGTGGATCTCACACACCAGAGAAATTACATATGTGTGGAAATCCACACACCAGGGTAAGCACACCACTTCTTCAATACATTGTACACTTTTTTTTGTGGAAACATCGCATCTGACGACAAAAAATCAGTTAAAAATACAAAATATATAGAGATTACATATGTGTGGACCTCACACACCAGGGTAAGCACGTCACTGACGACAAAAAATCAGTTTCAAATGCCAAATACATAGAAATTACATATGTGTGGAAATCCACACACCAGGGTAAGCACGCCACTTCTTCAATACATTGTGCACCTTTTTTAATGTTTCTGAAGACAAAAATCTATTTCAAAGGCAAAATATGTAATGATTACATATGTGTGGAAATCCACACATCACTACTTCAACACATTTTACAATTTTTTTACAGAAACATCACATTTGACGACAAAAAATACATAGAGATTAGATATGTGTGGAAATCCACACACCAGGGTAAGTACGCCACTTCTTCAATACATTGTACACTTTTTTTTGTGGAAACATCGCATCTGACGACAAAAAATCTGTTAAAAATACAAAATATGTAGAGATTACATATGTGTGGACCTCACACTCCAGGGTAAGCACGTCACTGACGACAAAAAATCAGTTTCAAATGCCAAATACATAGAAATTAAATATGTGTGGAAATTCACACACCAGGGTAAGCACGCCACTTCTTCAATACATTGTACACTTTTTTTGTGGAAACATCGCATCTGACGACAAAAAATCAGTTAAAAATGCAAAATATGTAGAGATTACATATGCGTGGACCTCACACACCAGGGTAAGCACGTCACTGACGACAAAAAATCAGTTTCAAATGCCAAATACATAGAAATTACATATGTGTGGATATCCACACACCCGGGTAAGCACGTTACTTCTTCAACACATTGTGCACCTTTTTTAATGTTTCTGAAGACAAAAATCTATTTCAAAGTCAAAATATGTAGAGATTACATATGTGTGGAAATCCATACATCACTTCTTCAACACATTTTACAAATTTTTTACAGAAACATCACATTTGACGACAAAAAATATATAGAGATTTGATATGTGTGGAAATCCACACATATCAATCCACTTTTTCAACACATTGTACACGTTTTTTACAGAAACATCGCATCTGACGACAAAAAATCAGCTTCAAATGCAAAATATTTAGAGATTACATATGTGTGGAACTCCACACACCAGGGTAAGCACGTCATTGACGACAAAAAATCAGTTTTAAATGCCAAATACATAGAAATTACATATGTGTGGACATCCACACACCAGGGTAAGCACGTTACTTCTTCAACACATTGTGCACCTGTTTTAATGTTTCTGAAGACAAAAATCTATTTCAAAGGCAAAATATGTAATGATTACATATGTGTGGAAATCCACACATCACTTCTTCAACACATTTCACAAATTTTTTACAGAAACATAACATTTGACGACAAATGCAAAATATGTAGAGAGTACATATGTATGTGTGGAACTCCACACACCAGGGTAAGCACATCACTTCGTCAACACATTGCACACGTTTTTTAGAGAAACATCACATTTGACGACAAAAAATGAGTTTCAAATGCAAAATACATAGAAATTACATATGTGTAGAAATCCACACATCACTTCTTCGACAAATTTTACAAATTTTTTTAAAGAAACATCACATTTGACGACAAAAAATACATAGAGATTAGATATGTGTGGAAATCCACACACCAGGGTAAGCACGTCACTTCTTCAACACATTGTACACCTTTTTAATGTTTTTGAAGACAAAAATCTATTTCAAAAGCAAAATATGTAGAGATTACATATGTGTGGAAATCCACACAAGTCACTTTTTAATATCTGTTTTATCAAAAATAATTAAATCATGATTTTGACTACAAAAAAATATGCTGCTAGTGCAAAATACATAGATATAGAACATATGTGGAATACAACACACATGGTAAGTTATTCTTCCCTTCTATTGATATTGAGTACTTAAATTAATTATTGAAAAATATTAAATTTAATCTCGTAGCTTATAGAAAACGCCCTTTTCTCAACAAAAATCATTTAAAATAGCAAAAATACAAACAATTAAACCACAATTGGATGATGGTTGATTGTATGTAAGTCTGTCTAACTGTTAGTATGGCTGTTTGCTAACAATAGAAAGACAACTTTGTGTAAAATTTTTACTATAAATCAAATAATATTTTCCTTTTCTTTCTAATTTTTTTTTCTTTGCTTTTGCACTCACACTTAAAACTGCTAGTTTCTTCTCAATGCTCAACCATAAAATAAATGAATGTATTAAAGTTTTTTTTTTGTTTTTCTGATTTTTTGTTTTGTTCAAATTTTCACCAAAATGCATTATTCAAAACTTTTCGCATTAAATAATCATCCATACACAGACAGAGAATTATTCGCTTACATACATAGTCAAGCTCTTAATTCAACAGACATTTAAATAGTTGTACATCTGAAGATTTGTCTGTGAGTTTGAGGGAGGTAGTCTTTCTGTCAGTCTGTCTCTCTGCTTGTCTATTACTAAGTATGAGTGGAACTGCCTTCTTTGCCCAGCTACCAAAACTACAGAAATGTATAACGAGTAAATGAATATTCTCATCATCAAAAATTAAATAAATGTGGAGAAAACGATTAAAGAACATCGACTGTAGGATACACTTTACATGAAATTATTTGCAACATTTGATTAAGAATGGGGGAATTATATATTTCAAAAGCTAACTTTGCATTATCTGAGTTAAGTTCTGAAAAATCTGGTTGATGTCATCTGAGTGTCAAAAACAAAAAAAATGCATAAAAGTAAATTGTCAGATTCTTTATTACTCTATATTTCAGCATATTTTCATAAACTTCATCTCACCATTATGTGGAAAATCACACAAAATGAATTAAGCCCACAAAACGCATTATTTGATTCAATAGTAGTTTTTAATAAAGAGATATTTAAAAAGGTACGTTGATTACCCTGCTGTGTGGAATTCCACACATATGTAATCTCTATGTATTTTGCAAATAGAACAGATTTTTTGTCATCAAACGTAATGATTCTATAAAAAATAAGTACAATGTGTTGAAGAAGTGACGTGATTATCCTGGTGTGTGTTTTTCCACACATATGTAATCTCTATGTATTTTGCATTTTAAATTGATTTTTTGTCGTCCAATGTGATGCTTCTGTAAAAATGGAGTAAACTGTGTTGGAAAAGTGACGTGATTATCCTGGTGTGTGGATTTCCACACATATGCAATCTCTATGGATTTTGCATTTGGAACAGATTTTTTGTAGTCAAATGTAAAACATAACTTTTAAATGTGGATTTGAATGGACCATCATATTAAACAACTGTAACTAAATATTTTCCATTTTATTGTAGCCAACAGATTATAAAAACGAATAACGAAATTAGAAATGAAAATTCGCAATATTAGCTTTTCATATAAAGTATGCTTTAGCACTTGTACGAGAAGTATTATTTTGCCTGTTCAAGGGTTTTTCATGCTTTTGCCAATTTTATTTTTGTAGTTTTGCTGAAAAAGACAAACTTTTTCTATTTACTTTACTTGTGCTCTATAAATATATTCGTTCGTTTTACTTTTAATACATTTCCATTTTTATTTTTTATTTTTATTCTCATCTTTAATTCTGGCAAATCTTTCTTTTTTTTGGAATTTTCAATTTTGCTTGTAAAAGTCAATAGCATCGACATTTGGCGTTCATTGATAATTAAACTGTGACTGTCACATTTTGCCATTTGCACTTCATTAAAGATTTGTGGCTTTGGCTATGACTCCCTTATTGCCACTACTAGTTACTTCAAAATGGAGATGCTGCTCGTGGTGTTTTCGTACGTTTTTTTTTCAATTTGCCTGTTATTTTATATCTAGTGCTGCTGCATCTGAAGCAGTAAAATGTTTTCCAATACATAAAAACCTACTAGATAAAAAGACACAGAGTCTACTTCCGGTTGAGGTTTTTTTGTGATGTTTTTTGAACATCAAATTGAAATTACTTTAAGTGGAAGCGGCCGAGAAGAAAACTAAAAATAAATATACATATATTATCAGTTACTTTTTAAGATATTGGTCACCCTACTTAATTTGAGGTGTAGTATGTGGTGTTTAAAGGTACATTATAAGTAGACATAAGTTAAAATAATAAAGACTCTTTACTATTTTCTTCAAAAACACTACATCATTAAATTTCCTATTCTTTTGTTCTATTTTACAATCAAATAGGTAGTCCCTTGTATGTTTGCATAAAATCCTTGTTGAATAAAGAGTCCAACAATCACAGAGAAAACGCAAAACTATTCCCTCAATACCAAGAGACAATACACTTAAAGGGGTAACCACCCTATCTTGCATGTTTATCGATCGCTAAATGGCCCAAGAGTAAAATATCAAAAATTCTAAATTCGTAAATAAGTTTGTAAAAAACGTTTAATCGAACAAAAGATCTGAATGATGAGTTGATGTCTTCTGAGTGTCAGAAAAAGTATGTACGTAAATTGTCACATTCGTTATTACTCTATATCTTAACACATTTTCATAAACTTCATCTCACCATTGTGTGGAAAACCACACAAAATAAATCTTTTTACGTACATTTGCAAAAATTCTTAAGCGATGTAAATGAAATTTGCTGGCACATAAATTTAGCACAGAAAACGAATTAATTGATTCAAAAATAATTTTTGATAAAGAGATATAATAAAGTGACCTTGTTTACCCTGGTGTGTGGATTTCCACACATATGTAATTTCTATTTATTTTGCATTTGGAACACATTTTTTGTCGTCAAATGTGATGTTTCTATAAAAAAATATGTTGAAGTGACGAGCTTACCATATGTGTGGATTTCCACACATATGTAAGAAAAGGCGTAAAATTTGTTGAAGATAAACTGAGTTTGTTCATATACTTTTAGTTTATCTTAAACTTTAATTGCTGATATTTATGAATAATGACTGTGTTGGGTTAAAATGTTTAAAATTTAAGTTTTCACTGACAATTTTTTTAATGGAAATAGTTTTTGCTGAAAAATATTTTCAACAAAATGGTGTTTTTCACTGAAAATTTATTTAGATAACAAAATAAACAATGAAAAAATTATTATCAATTTATTTGAGATTTTCTAGTTACGAAATGTAGGTGCACGGTTGGTGCTGAGATATTTTCGAGTTGATTTGCAGTAGTTGAGCTTCCTACGAGTAATAGGGGTCAATATGTGGCCCCTCAAAACTTGGTCACCTCGGGTCTCCAATTTTTTAAAAAAAAATTGCCAAAAATCCATTTTTAATCTGAATGAGCTGAAATTTAAAATGTAAATAGTCCTTGAGAAGATCTACAAAAAAAATACACTTGCATGTGTAGGTTATCTCCATTACTTGATGAAATATTTGAGTTTATTGATTTATTTTTTTTAATTTTGCTCGATTTTTTAATGGTTTTTTAGATATGGCGGGCCTATGGAAGATCTAAATTTATTTCTAAAATATCAGCTATATTGGTGATAAAATTCTAAATAAAAAAGTTGCATGCATCCAAATTTGGCACATGTAAAAAGGCCCATATATTTTTTCATTTTGTAGAAAAAAATTTTCTAGGGAACTATAACAATTTTTATATGATCCGGAAGGAGAATCTAATGCAAACGTGTGTAAAGTAAAATTTAGCTCACTGAATCGGACACAACACCCCCCTCCCCCAGACCTATCCAAACTTGGCTAATTTTAAAAACAATTTTTCAGTTTGAGTAAAAAATTCTAAAAAGGCAAAGCAGATATCCTAGAAAAAGTTCTATATTTGTCTAACTTTATATGTTTCTTAAATATTAACAAATCTTTTTTACTATCACATGGTAAATAAAGTCACAGTAGGCACTTTTCTAAAAACTTAAGTTTTTGGAACACATTTTCCCCGTTTTAGGATTTTCGGTATTTAGAAATAAAAAATGTAAAATATTATTATGCCATTGATTTAAGGATATTTGAGTATATATTAGTTTAAAATTTTGATATGATATCTTTAACTGTTAAAATATTACATTAAGTCAAATTTTATATTTTTATTCGTGTAAAATCACCTTTTTATATTTTTTTAGTTTTTAAGGTAAATTATGTCCCAAAATTTCAAGAAATTCTTTAGTTTTACTAAAAGATCAATCCTCAAGTCATAATGTTTTCACGAATATCAAATACTTATATAAAAAGCCTTTATTTAGACCTCAGAACTTTCACAAACCTTGCCCCCTTTGGAAACCTTGCACGTTTTTTCATATATTGCCAATAGTTCCCGAGATACCGAATTATTTCCAAAAAGAAAACCTTTCTAAATTAATGACAAGACAATTGCCTCTACGCTACGTAGTGACCCGACTCTCACTCGCTCAAATATTGATATTTGCATCAAATTAACAAAAGACTCACCATGTTCCCATTATGAAAATTAATTGTTAACATATTACCATCAATTAATATTGTTTAATTTTAAACACTCGTGTTTTTTCCATTTACAATAGCTTTTAAAAACCAATTTCCTTTTAAATATAACTCTTTAATTTTCCTTAAAAAATTCTTTAAAATCAATGAAAGCAACAAAACTACCACAATTTTTATCAATTCAAGCGTAATGGCCTTCATTAACAATATTTTTTAACAAAAAAAACAGCAACAGAATAAAACAAAAAAAATTCAACGGAATCTAGATTAATGAAAATGTAAAATATAATTAATAAGTATGTCAATATGACG
The DNA here is from genome assembly GCF_958450345.1 of Calliphora vicina. Lineage (NCBI taxonomy): Eukaryota > Metazoa > Arthropoda > Insecta > Diptera > Calliphoridae > Calliphora > Calliphora vicina. Next base: position 8,785,499 of record NC_088781.1, read on the forward strand.
CCAATAATGAAGCATACTTATACATACTTAAACATGGTTAAATACATATACAACACTTGCACACACATAATACACACATATAAATAACAACAATTTAAAAAAAAAATTAAAATACAGGCATCAATGCAGCTTTATGCGTAGACATACACTTCTATATAGACGTGCAACAGCAGCAACAAAAATATGACAAATTGATGATTTTTAATAAGTCTATATAATGTTGCACACACACGCACACAGTGACGCTCGTGCAACAATACTAAATATTTTATATTTATATTAAAAAAAAAAAAAAAAAAAACTTCATTGAAGGACATTTATTAAGTGTAAGTAAGAGTATGCATGAAATCAATGCAAAATGCATGCCAAGACATGCAACTGTTGATCGCACGAATGTGTGTGTATCTCATTTTATGTGTATATGTAAGTGTATGTTACAATGTATCTGTGTGAATGTGTACATGTGTTAGTATGTGCCTGTATCCACAGTATAGATTGAATGAAATTAAAAGCCAATAATTGGAAAATTAATTGAATTAAATTGACAGTAAGGCGATACCAACAATAACCTATGTATATGGATGTGCGTCATGCTCTGTTTGTTGCTGTAAACGTTGTTATTTTGTTAATGTATGCGTGCGTATATATATGTAAATATATGTAAATTTCTAGATGTAAATGTGTGTAATCAGCAGGAGAAAATATAATTGTTGATATTGTCTACACTTTATAGTCTTTCTATCTGCATACACAAATTTTGAAACATTATTACGCACATAAGTATGCGCTGCTCCCTACAGCAATAAAAATAAATTAAAATTTAACACCAAAGCGGCTCAGTTTCCTATACCCAAAAATCTGACAATATTTAAACTGTCCTAAACGATACCTAATCAAAATTTAGTATTTTAATAACTTTCTTTATCTATTGTAAACTGATCAGTTATTAGGATTTGCTTGCTTTGCCCAATGACTGACTATAAGTGCCGACTAATTTTGTAGAGTATTAGTAATAAGTGAAGGTTGCTGAACTATTTTTATATATTTTACATGAACGTCTAGAATTACAATTGTTTCTTTTTTTGTTGGAAAATGTTAAACAATATTTCAAATTTTTATTGGAAATAGATTTAAAACTATTTATTTTATTTACAAACAATAAATATTTATATAAAATTACTTAATTTACAAAGTGTTTGTAATTACTCAATACTAATTAAATTAAGCACAAATAGAAAACAAATTTAATAATTCAATTAAGAGTGATTTGCAGAAAAAAAAATTTAAAAAATAAATATTTGTAATAAAAAACTTCTTAAATCAAATGAAAGTTATGAGTAGCTTATTAAAAAATCTAAAATCGTTACTGGCTTTGTAAATAAGAATTTAATTGGGAAAATGAAACCATGACCACTCCTATTTCGTCAATAACTGGGTAAATATGTATTTAATTGAGAAAAGGAGCTCCATCTGTGATCACTCATATTTCATACAAAAAACCGAAGTTTTTATATAAAAACATAAAATATGTAAAACCGCCACTAACTTGGTAAATAAGCGTTTAATCAAGAAAAGAAACTCGATATGTGATCACTCATATTTCAGACCAAAAATCGAAGTTGTTATATAAAAACTCAAAATATCTAAAACCGCTAATAACTTGGTAAATAGGCGTTTAATCGAGAAAAGAAGCTCGATCTGTGATCACTCACATCTCAGAACAAAAATCGAATTTTTTATCTGAAAACTTAAATTATCTAAATTCGATAATAACTTGGTAAATAAGCATTTATTTGAGAAAGGAAACTCGATATGTGATCACTCATATTTCAGACCAAAAATCGAAGTTTTTATATAAAAACTCAAAATATATAAAATCGCTAATAATTTGGTAAATATAACTTAATTGAGAAAAGTTCCTCGATCGGTGATCACTCTGATTTCTGACCAAATTTTAATTTTTTGTAATAAAAACTAAAAACGTAAATAAGTTAAATAAAATTCAAAAAATCGAATTGAGGAAAGAAGCACGATCGTTGATCGCTCATATAGATATCATCACGTATTCATTATCGATATTTTGTATAAAACATTTTAGATCTCATCACCAGTGTTGCCAGTTTAGCCTTTTTGAGGCTAAATTTAGCCTTTTTATTTACTCTTTAGCCTCGAAATTTTGGTTTTAGCTTCGTGGCTTTATTCTAGCCTTTTCTTAATTTCAAAATAGCCTTTTTTGAAATTAAAAAAGGCTAAAAATTTCAAGACTAAGAGTAAATAAAAAGGCTAAATTTATATTTGTGAACCATTTTCATTTTAATTCATTACTGATTTTCATTTAGCTTTTCAACATACTCAAGAATTGTGCAGTATTAAAAGAACAAATAACAATTGCCAATATCAAGTGGTTCAAAATGAAATAGAGTATTTTATATCTGAAAGCTTAAATGTCTAGCAAATTCTCTTTCAAGACAAAATTGTTATTACACATTATATTCATCATTATATAATGGACAAGAGCCCCACAAACTCTTGAAGGCTTGTGATACTCGATGGCGATCAATAGCCGTTAAACGTCTTGTGGATATATGCTTCGAGTTAAAACCCATTTTGTTTTAATTTCTAAAAAGCCAAACTTTTAAGTAATTAATACACTGATTATAATTTGGCGTACCATCTTTTTTAAAACCAGTATTGCACAAAGTACAAAAAATAAATAAATCATTTGCTGTTTTCTGATTTAAAATTCAAGGAATTTGATCCATTATCGTCGCCAATTGAAAATTGTTTAATGTTTTTGACACATTTTTCATACTAGTTTGATGAATGAGAGATAAAATAAAGAACGTTTTAATTAGTGAATATTATGACAAAAATAATACGACAAATTAAACTAATTGAGCAATTGCGACAAAGATTACCATATGAAAACTCAAAATCAATTTTTTTCCCGTTGATAATAAAGTAGTAAAACCAAAAAAAATATATTATGTCATATTGATAGTGAAAAATTAAAGTGCTAATAAAATTACGAAGCTTAAGGCTCAGGGGCAGAATATATTAAACTACAAATGGACAAATATAGAACCAACAATGTCCATTTTCTGACATGGTTAATCTAGTATTTAACTTTTTAGTACTTCCTTTAAGTAAAGCAGATGAATTTTATGAACATATTTTCTAATTTTTTATTTAAAAATAAATATAAACCAAAATTCTTAATTTATAATATTTTAGCTTTTTTTTTGGCTTTTTTTCTAAAGCGGTTTAGCTTTTTCTGGCCTTTTTTTGAAGCCAATATAGCTTCTTTTTTCGCCAACTGCTGGCAACACTGCTCATCACTCATATTTCTTACCAAACTTCGTAAATACTAAATCTGTGATCGCACATATTTCTGCCGGAAGATCGATTTTTTAAATAAAAGACTAAAAAATCTCATTTTGCCTCACTTATATGTATTTCTTAAAATATGAATTTGATTTTTCATAATCAAAATTTAATAATTTTTTTCCAAAAACTTTTTTCCAATTCAACAATTATAAAACTAAACCTAATGTCCTGCTATAACCTTTGTTTGGTTATGGCTCTCTAAATCCATTATTTTGTAAATGACCGCTAATGTGCCGTATCTAATTTAAAGAGTTTGAATAAAAAAAAGGAAAAGTTTTCAAAATAATCACAATAATAAAAGTTGTGTTGGCTGGCGGTGGCAACAGCAAAATTTAAAACAAAACTAATGAAACTATTTCAGGACTAAACCATTTTAATGAACCACTCTAAATGTGTGTAATCATAAGCGAGTATGTATATGTGAATATTTGTATAAAACTCTAAGTGGGTTTACGTGGCTGTAAATGGAAATGTGTTTAAGGGGGGAAAGCGGGTGTAAGCTAAAGGATAATTGTGAATACCATACCATATCCATAAGTTTTAACAAGAGAGAGCAAATGAGACGATGGTAATGTCACTAATGACCGTCGTTTTTATCCTAATGACACAAGTTTCATGCAGTTTCTTTTTATATTTCAGTGGTTTAAAAAACTAAACTAGTGAAACTAAATAACTCAAGTACGTGCGGTTAAGGTGGGGGAAGAATATTAACAGACAGAAAATATTTGCGGCTAAAAAGTTTTTTAATTTAAACAAAAATTCTAACAAAAATATTTCGGGTTTTATTTAATTTATGTATGTATATTAGTTGCATTAAGTAACGAAACTAGAAAACATAAAACTCTAAATGATATTGTTAATCTATATTTAATATAAAATCGATTTTCTGTATTTCCCCAAATTTTATTATTATTATTCTTTAATTATCCTACTTCTTGGCATTATCTCTATTGTTGGGCACACAAACAAATGTTAAATGCCAAATTGTTATGCATAAGGATTATGGGTCTTAAATAACAAAACAAAAGAGAATTACAAATTCAAACATAAAAACTAAACGTTTAAAACTGTACGTAGAGATAACAAAGACATGAACATTATGATTAAAATAATTTATTTCTTTTGTGTGTCACATATACACTGGTATACACATGTTTTGTTTTTTTTTTATTCCTTACATATGCCTACCAACTCTATTATATATTTCTAGAGCACACTCCAAATAAAAACACACAGTTCCGTCCATGCACTGTAACACAAACAAGTGTTGTTGGAAGTAGAGACTGGACGAAGAGCAACAGACCCAACTGACAACTATAAATGATGTTTGTGGTCAACTTTACACTTAAAACCACAACAAAACACTATAAAAATGTTGTTGCCACATACTGAGCCACCAAGTGTGTGTGTGTCTGTGTAACTGAAAAAACAACAACAACAAAGGACAACTTGTTGGAAAAAAGGAAAGGAAACTGAAAAATACTTTTGCAAAAAAACTCACAAAGCAAAGAAAAACTACTCTAACGCACAAAACACCACAAGAGTGGACAACACTACACTAAGTAACACCAAGATAAACGCAATTTACACGCTCGCTTTAAGCAGTCAACAACAACAACTACAACAACAATAGTCGACGATGGAAAAACATGACAGCATTTTAAGGGACTTCCAACAGTAGCAACAGAGCAACATACATAAACAACTAACAACAACAAAATAGGAAGAAAAAAACCAACTAACGACAAACTTCAACACTTACGAAACTTAAAAGAGCAGTAAACGAGAATTTATACAGCGTATAACAGTCTCTAAATGTTTATTAGAACTCACGAAGTGAATGGAAAATTTCAGAATTGTTTACTCACTTTAGTATAATTTTTTAATTGTTATTGTTTAACTAAATAATTTAAGCCATAGCTAATGTTTTGTTATTCTTAAAACAAAAACGTATGATTAATTTTGAATTATTTAGAATATTCTAATATTAATCATTCGCCAGTGATACGCCAGGATTATTTCTAGAGTCTTTTAATAGTGTCGCAACATGTCGTGTACTTAATAATGATTTTATACCCACACGCTGAGAAAAAATATAATTGGGCATGGTTACTGTAACCATTTAAATAGTGTTACAAGATTTTTAACAATATTATAGTCACAGTAACCATTTACATGATTGTGGTAACCATAATATGGTTAATTTTATGATGCACATGATTGTATCAACCATATATATGGTTACAGTAAACAAATATATGTTTGTGGCAACCATATTTATGATGAATAATTTTATCATAATATATTGTTCTCAGATTATGATAAGCCTTAAGCCGAGAGCAACATAATATGATAAGTCCTTCATCATATGAATGATTGTCACAAACATATATTTGTTTACTGTAACCATATATATGGTTGATACAATCATGTGAATCGTAAATTAACCATATTATGGTAACCACAATCATGTAAATGGTTACTGTGACTATAATATAGTTAAAAAACTTGTAACAATATTGAAATGGTTACAGTAACCATGCCCAACTATATTTTTTCTCTGCGTGCACCATATTTGTTGTAGAACCAAAAAGTATATGGGTGATTTCATGTCAAGTGAACCAACCAATGAAATTTGCACGATGTTTAGTCCTATTGTATAGTAATTCAGACACAATTTTTTAACAAGATCGGTGTTTTTTCTCAACCATGTAACTTATTATCTATTGTTCTTAGCAAAATGTGTCCCAAATAGTTTAGATAGCTATTTTTTCAATCTTTCGAAAAAAATTCTTAATATTTTATTTCCGAAATCAAAAACTTTTTGACTTTTTCTCAAAAGAAATCTTATACATTTTCCTTCCAACCCTTTTTGGTCGCTTAGTGGGATGCGAATCAAAATAAATGTTTTGTAACTCAAGATATAAAATGTTTGTATTTTTTCAAAAAGAGTCCAAAAAGCTTAGATCCATTCCTTTAAAAGGATTTTGCTCACTTTGTGGACCAAACAAAGTTCTTAAAGGAAATGACCTAAGCTTTCTTTTGAGCGAAAAAAATTAAAAAAGGTCCCATTTTGAAAAAAAATTCAACAAAGTTTTTGATTTCGGAAAAAATAAATGTCAAAAATTTTTAATTTTTTTTCGAAAGATTGAAGAAATGTCTATCTAAACTATTTGGGACACACTTTGCTAAGAATAATAAGGTAATAAGTTACATGGATGAGAAAAATACCTATTTGGCCAAAATGTCATTTTTTTACCCCCTCTTTACTCTGAGAGTTCTCGACCGATCTTGTTGAAAATTTGTGTCTGAATTAATATCTAATAGGACTAACCTTGGTGCATCCCGATCGGAAGACATCGATTTCAAAAGCTGGTTCACTTGACATGAAATCCCCCATATAGTATGTATGTATATTTTGGGTCCTCATAAGATTCTAAGACGAGCTACCTATGTCCGTCGGTCTGTCTGTTGAAATTTAATGTCTTCTTGAAAATGGTTAATAACGGTCCATGATTTCACCTAGCACCCATACAAGAGTCCCCCGGAATGCTGTTTGAGCAGTCATAAATATTTTGATTATGCGGCAGTCCTAACAAAATTATGCACAATTTAGTTCTAAGTAATCTAAGACTTACTGTAGCTATGGGGAAAATCCTATCCTATTAAGCTATCAATGAAGCCAAACATTCCATTTGATGAGAGATCAGTTACATCCCCCAGGGCCATAAAGGACTTTCGAGCTATTTAGTTCAGCACATTGCCAGCCTTGTAAGTCGCATAGAACTCAACATTACCTAAAACAAACTGGTTATACCTTAAACCACAGTGTCCGGTGAATAATAAAGTAAGTAATCTCAAGCCACCCGTTCCGAGCGATAGCAGCAATTGAATCTACGTTTGGACAGAGTAATGAACCGTTTGTTCTGGTAAATTACACCAAATTCGGGCAGATTTCGATTCAACCCCAGAACGAATAATTTCCATAGTATATCCAAGTGGGATGCCAAAGAAAAGTTCAGGACCTATGAACGAGCGTCGGACTTCCCTATTGGCCAGACAATCAGCACGTTTATTACCAGCTGGGTACCATTCAAAGATATCCAGCAGTCCATAAGAACACCAGACCACAATGGCTTTATAATAAATTGGTGGAAAAAAATGGGTCCTACCTATTATGAGCTGCTGAACAGACCAGACCATTACAGGGCACCTGTACCAAACCCAACCTATTTCGTGTAAAGCGAGCATTGACCAAAAAATTCCCAGAATATGCGGTCAGACTTGAGACCGTAATATTCGATCATGAAAACGCTCGGCCACATGTTGGGTTAGGAAGTTTTTCCTCACCCGCTAAATAGTCCAGACCCCGTCCGAATTCCATTTGTTTCGATCGATGCGAAACGCTCTCTCGGGGATTCGCTTCACTTTGGAACAGAGTATCAGATATTTTTGGCTCGATATATTTGGATGCGAAAAGTCCAACTATGGGGCTTGTAACAACGAACATACACGCAGACAAAAAATATAATTGGGCATGGTTACTGTAACCATTTAAATAGTGTTACAAGATTTTTTAACAATATTATAGTCACAGTAACTATTTACATGATTGTGATAAGCATAATATGGTTAATTTATGATTCACATGATTGTATCAACCATATATATGGTTACAGTAAACAAATATATGTTTGTGGCAACCATATTTATGATGAATAATTTTATCATAATATGTTGTTCTCAGATTATGGTAAGCATTAAGCCGAGAGCAACATAATATGATAAGTCCTTCATCATATGAATGGTTGTCACAAACATATATTTGTTTACTGTAACCATATATATGGTTGATACAATCATGTGAATCGTAAATTGAACATATTATGGTTACCACAATCATACAAATGGTTACTGTGACTATAATATAGTTAAAAAACTTGTAGCAATATTGAAATGGTTACAGTAACCATGGCAAACTATATTTTTTCTATGCGTGTAGGCGGAACTTTTAAATAATATTGCATACTTGGAAAATCAACATCAGGACAAGTGGAGTGTGTCAGTGTTGGAGGATTATTGCGAAGTTCCAGAAGCAGAATACAGAGGGCTGTAAAAAAAAACGTCGCAAATTTACTTATGAGCAGAAGAACGTTACAAAATCATTTAATTTTGATAGAATTAATAAAAACAATTAAAAAAGCTTTATTCGGCTGTGCCCAACCATATCGTCCCCTTAATACAACAATAGTGTATAATTTTTTTGGCATTTCGAAATAATTGAGTTTAAAATTTTTGTGTTAGTAGACATCTAGAACAAAAGTAATATTTCAATTGATCTTTTGACCAGTGTTGCCACTTCATGTGTAATTACACATATTGTGTGTAATTTTAACTTGGATGTGTAGCCCATGTGTAATTGAGTGAATGTGTAATTCATGTGTAATTTTAAATTCCAATTATATCCAAAATATATTGTCAGTGTATGTCTTTTATCTATATTTTGGATTTTAATTGAATGAATGACTTATGGATTGTTCAGATTTCAAAACCGACTGAAATAAATATGTACATTTATATGAGGGAAAGTAGCTATATCCTCTATTTTAGTTGATAAATACAAATCCAGTATCTCTAAATGTATTCATATTTATTATATTGTACTCGCTTGTTACTCAGTATAATGGCATTATATGTACTAGGAAATCCCGGTGGCCGAAATTCCAATAACAATTTGTAATAACCAAAATCGAAAATTTGTATTTTTATAATTTTAAATTGTTTATAGAATAAGGGTAAAGGTATTTACAGATAACGGTATAAACTATTATATCGGTAACGGTAATTGCAGTTATTTCGGGGTAACGTTAGCCAACCTTAAGAAAAAAAAACAAGAACGTAGGAATTTGTGTGAGAAAAATTTATTTACAAATTGTTTCCAGTTATTTTTTATACCCGTAAGAACCGTTTTGAGTTTATGCTATTGTCTGTGTGGTTTCTGGTTTGTGTTTTAAATAATAAACAATAAAATTGACTTACTATTTTGGAAGCTTTATTTCAAATTTATTTACTGGGAAGGAAAATGATCAGAGCTATAATTTTTAAACAAATAGTAAAAAATATTTATCTTTGAAACTGAAAACAAAACTGATTTCAAAGCACTTAATATAAATTAGAAATAAATTAAAATGGACATGATTAATAATTGTTAAAGGCGTATTTGGGATTGACATATTTGACTGATCTCAAGAATTCATTAAATTAGAAAAGTTCACTAAAAAATCCAATTCCTGGATAAATTAAAATCACCGCAAGAGAAAATTGTCCATTGACAATAAAGTGATCGTATTTGGTCCAAACATCCCAGAGTTCACTGTGACAAACCTTTTATATTCATGACAATTTTAGACAATTTCTCCTATTGAAATCACGAAAATTTATTTACATGTGTAATTTTTTCTCGTATGTGTAATTTTGGCATGAGGCATGTGTAGTTTATAATTGTCTTGGTGGCAACACTGCTTTTGACCCACTTTGAGGAAGTAGAATTTCACCAAATTTTTAATCTACAGTTATGTAGATTCTTATTATTGTTTTATTGAGGCGACGATATATAAAAAAAAAATTAAATATTTTTATTATAAAATTCAAAAAAAAAATTTTTTTTTTGAATTCTTAAGAATTTTTTTCATTTATTAGTGGAAAAATTTTAATGGCTAAAAAATTAAAATTTTTTTTTTTAATTTTCAAAAATATATACATATTTTTTTAAATCCCGATCTTGATCCATTGTATGTTCGACTTACTATGGCATTAGATATCAATATTCTCTAATGACTAGTAACCCAGATATAGATCAAAAATAGGTCAAACATAGGTCGACATTTATGAGTCGATTTTCTGGATTTAAACTACCATGCGAACCGGAACTACAACGGATATATTGGTGTATGAATCATGTACGTAAGTTATTTGGGGGCTACGGAGAGTTGATTTCAACACACAGATGGACAGACGGACATGGCTATCTATAACGGACATAACATCTATAATTTATGACAAACTTATACTTGCCACTCATGGTGAAGGGTATAAAAATGCTTTACATTTAATCTCTCTTTTCAAGACAAAATTTTAATTTCAGATATTTTTCTGGTCTATAATTATTTTTTTTTTGTGAAGCAAAAACGTATGAATTTTTAATTATTCGAAATTTTTTTATTAATCATTCGCTACCCAAAATGTCTGAAGGCAGTAGCGTATACTTAATATTTATTGCTTTCTACTGTTTCACATTCATCATACGTATAAGCAAGTTTATGTGGATTACGAATCAATCTGCGTGGCAACTCAAATACATTGTCGTGTAATGGCATTGCAATGTAACCAAATTGTAATTCTCTGTCATGCAATGATATTAAATTTAAATGATTTCCAATCACTTTATTTTTGGAATGCTATAAATTATATTTTTTTTAAGATGTTACCAAATGTTATACACACTAAAGTGACTGTTGAGAGAACTAGACCAGCACTTGCAAAAATTCAACACTTTTATTTAAACATTCATATGAAAACCCAGAGATTTACATGAAAAGAACAACAGCAAACAAGACAAAACATAAACAGCACCAAAAGATTATTTATTTTTAGACAAGATTAGAAAAAGAAAATGTATAAATTGGACTTACAACAAATCAAAATGTTTAAGGCAACTAAAAAGAAGTTGATGTAACCAAATCAAAACCAGAAACAATAGCTCTGGCTTTTTGAAGCATACAATAAGAAATCTAATTTTAAATGAAAAAAAAGAAACACAATAAATGTATGCATGTCTCAATTGAGGACGTTAATATTGACACATTTATTGTTTTCATGCCATTTCAGCAAATATTCAAACAATTTTGTTCCACAAAAACAACATGTATCGATTTCCATTTTATAAATCTTTCCAAAATACTGTCATATTTCCCCCATTCAGTTATTTTTTTTTATTCTTTCGCAATACGCAAATTTGCATCACTGATATTTATAGAGTTTTGTTGCCTGAACTCATTCATTCGTGTATGAGACCAAAATCTAGCTAAAATTTAGTTTCCTGTATCACAGCAATACACATGCTTGCATGCATGTTTAACAGATTATCTTCAAGTGTTTTTTATTTCATTTGAATTTCTATTTCAAATTTCTTTTTTTTTTTTTGCTTTTAAAGGAAGCAAAAGCTTTTGTTTATGCAAAAAGTCAAACAATACATTTCAAAGACTAACTTCATATTGTTATGTAATATTGCAACATAGCGTTGCAAGTGCACAAATAACTACAACGAAAAACAAAACACGCGTAGACTGATGTTGATGATGATGATGGTGATGAGGATGATGGTACTACATCTATTTTAACAATGATGACAACTTCAACTATTACAACTACTATATCTTCTCAACTACATAAATACAGACTTGCACAACCCTATACAGAAACATACTTACACCATCATCCACTGCTATACTGTAGCTGTTCTCTAGATTCTTTTTTTTTTTTTTTGTCACATCACTTGAAGCGTTTCATGTAATGACAACCCAAAACAACACCACTACTAAGTTTTACTGTTAGTGTTGCATAAACTTGTAAATTGTTGTTGTCATACAAGTAATTGCAGTTTGCCTGCATGTGTGTATATGATTATGTTACTGTATGAGTTTATACAATCATGATTTTCTAGATGTGTGTCTGAGTGTGTGTGTGTTTGCATATGAATCTGTATGACCACGATGAACATGTTTGGTTAAGGACCAAACGCAAAAAATAAAAAAAAATCAACAACACTAAACTTTCAACAGGAAATTAAGATGAATCTGTTTTTCTGCCGTTCTTTTCCAGTGGTTGCGTTTTGTTTTTATATTTCAACAGATTGGAAAAATATTTAAGAGTTAAAAGTTTATTTGTATTGTTTGCATAAAACTTAATAATACATGCCCTGCAGTCACAGTTTTAGAAGTAGTAATTGCCAATTTGATGTAACTATAAAGAAATTTATATAGGGTACTAGTTACTTCTTGAACCCTTAGTAATACAGATGGTGTCACGAGGATATTAAAATGTATGATTCACCAGCGGATCTAGATTCCCCAAGGCCTAAAATTGTTCTCCGTCATCTAACAATCAAATGCCGAAAATTTAAACAAAATCGATCAAGGTTTTGAGGTTGCACATTTTATTTCAAATTTTGGGTCAAATTAGAAATATTTAAAATAAAAATAAATTTTAAAAAAAAATTCCATTTAAAAACCATTTTCATATTTAATTAGTCTAAATATAAAATGTTAATATTTTCAGACACTGAAAATTATTATTATTTCGGGGAATCAAACGGTCTGCTATTAGGTCGTATTGTCATAATGTCCTAAAATATTTTTTTAGTTTAAACAAATTTTTGTTGGGTTTCAAACAAAAAAGTTATAAACTAATAAGACTTTTTGAACTGTGTTTATTGGTTTGTCATAAAATAACACTTTTTAGGTTTTTAGCACAACAAGAATTTGTTTAAACTAAAAAAATATTTTAGGGCATTATGACAATACGAATTAATAGCAGGCCGTTTGAATCCCCCAATTATTTATTTTTTCCCTTATTTAAATTACTTTTTCAAGTTTAAAATTTACAAATTATGAGATTGGGTGAATTCCAAAATGTATGTATGCAATACAGTCATATCTTTATCAAGACAAAGCGTGTATCTTTAAGAATCGCTCGACTTTTTAAGGTTGCGTTGCATACATACATTTTGGAATCCACACAATTTACATAAGTATTTCAACAATTAATAACAAATTAGGTTAACCTTATATAATCTTTAAAGTATATCACAGTTTAAGGATGAAAAATTAGGTATGAAAAACCTTTGATAAAGAATATTAAGATATTTTATAACTCGTTAACAATTTATAGAAATTTAAATAATTAAACAACAACAAAAACTCTTTTGTAAAAAAGTAGAAAAGCCAATATAATTTTATACCAAAAAAATCATAAAATTTCAAGTAATTCTCAAATTTTACATTTCCAAATATTGTTTAAACAAAATCGTTGTAATCATAGGGCTAAAAATTGTAATTAAAATCAAAATTTTGTGGATTTTACTATATGCAATCACACTTTGATTTTCAAATTATGTCGCGTTCACTATCGTTAGTGTAACATTTTCCAAAGACAAATGATTTCGTTATTTTAATATTCATATTTAAATGAGACAATAGAAGGAAAACAACAACTCCCTGAAAATCAACAAAAACTGAAAAATAACGAAAAAAATATCGTATAAGGCAGAAAAAACTGCGCGACATAAAGTCAAATTATGCTAAAGAAAAGAAGAAGTGAGCCTGCAAGCAAACATAATATATCGCGTGCTAAACCATGCCAGAGGTAAAAATAACGAATGTAATTATTTCAACATGACACTTATCAAAAAAAAGTCACATTATTCTACATTAACAAATGATGTTCCCATTTCTGATTTTTCGTTTTTTTTTCTTGATCATAGTTTAACATTAAATTGAAAACAGCTAAACCTAATTTTTTCACTAAATATTGTGCTTTTGAAATACTATCGATAAATGTTTACCAAAACTAATTTTTAAATTTCATTATTTTTTCACTTCAATGCTATACGATTGTCACGTTCTGCACCATGGACGCATGGTTAGCCTCGGTCTTAATACATTGAACAATTCTGAAAACGAATATCTTTACAATAAGTTTTTCCACGACCATTAATAAAAAATATCAACAAAAACGATTACATATTTTGATATACAATATTTTACATATTTGCATAAATATCTTGAATAAAACATTAGTTCAGTTACTTGCTAGTTACACCCTTCACCATGAGTGGCAAGGATATAGTAGCTCTCTTATTTGTTTTTACTAGCTTTAGAAATTTTCAATACAGAAAGTAAACTAAATTTTGGTTTATTGTCAAGTCAACTGCACATTTTAACCCACAAACGGGGACTTAATAAATAATTTTTCTGATATCACTTAAATATATTTTTAAACATTTGTACAATATAAATTTATTTAAAGTATTGGCCATTGTTAGCTCATCTTTGAGGCAACATATGGATTTCATGTCAAAAGAACTGATCTTCTTTGGAGGCCATGAACGAATCAAGTCAATTTCGGATACTCTGTTCCAAAGTGAAGCGTATCCCAAAGAGAGTGTTCTGCTTTGATCGAAACAAATAGTATTTGGACGGGGCATGGTCTGGAAAATAAAGCGGGTGGGGTAAAACTCTTCAACCACTTCAATGGTATGGATATTTGGATTTGCTGTCGTTACGGCTGGTGGGTCGATCTTCACATACGATCTCTTACGATTTGAGTTATCACAATGGATACATTTTTCATCGCAAGTAATTCGATGAAAAAATTATTTTCATTTATTGTATTTAAGCATCATTGAGTAGATCCTAAAGATTTTGCAAGCTTCTGTTGAGCTTGACAGCAATATAATGCATCCAGTTCTTGGTCTTCAAACTGGCATGGGCGATATTTGTCTTCCGTGTCAAAATCATCACTCCTGAACCGCACAAACCATTTCTAGCATGTTGGAACCGACGAAACATATTCGCCATAAGCTTAGATGTGCTTCAGCTGCACTTTTTTCAAATTAAAGGAGTATAGCAAAACTTCCCGCATTCGATATTTTCGAAGCAAAAAAAAATTAGTTTTGTTCAATAACTAACGGAGAACAATTTTTTTTTTCTTATATTCATGGGTGCTCAAGCATAATTTGAAAGCTTATAGGGTAGAGTATTTTTGGGATTTTTTTCAGATTTTTCGGAAGTGGTTTAGAGGTCGCTCAAATCGAGTTTTTGCCAAAAATCGGGTTTGTCGGACTTTTTTTGAGTTTTATTCAAAACTTTGTCAAGATCCACGATTTTCATCGCTTTTGAGGACACAGTTTAAAAGAAAAATGTCCGAGCTTTATTTTTGTGTGCAAACATTTTTAGTTTTTGTAATGAATTGGCTCATTAAGGTGCCCTACATTACAATTTTTCGAAATATTTTCATAAATTTTGTAAACAAGGCTTTATAACTTATAAAATGTTTTATGAAATTGAAAAAAACTAAAAATGCAGTTTGAAAGATCAATTAATTATCAATTTATGGAAAAATTATGAAAAATTTTAATGTAGGGCACCTTAGTAAGTCAATTCATTGCAAAAACTAAAAATGTTTGCACAGAGCAATAAAGCATGGGCATTTTTCTTTTAAACTGTGTCCTCAAAAGTAATGAAAATCGTGGGTCTTGACAAAGTTATGAAGAAAACTCAAAAAAAGGCCGAAAAACCCGATTTTTGGCAAAAACTCGACTTGAGCGACCTATAAACCTCTTCCGAAAAATCTAAAAAAAATCTCAAAAATACTTTACCCTATAAGCTTTCAAATTATGCTTAAGCCCCAACAAAAATTTTTTTTGGAACACGCTAATGTATATGCACCATTCAAACTGATGTATAAGTTATTAAAAAACAAAAACCGAGTTCATAAGATACGCCATCTATTGTGAATCCCACATTTTTAAATCTTACTGCCAATATAAGTCATCCATTATTAAACTAATTTTACGTAATGCATGCAGTATGTAAAAGTCATTACAAGGTATGTTTATCAATAAACTGATGTCATTAGCAAGATGTAGCTAGACAAGTGCATCCATTATCTGCACATTATCGGCACTGCTTTAAAACATTTTGAAAATACCAAATTCAAATAAAATACCAATCTCAAATAATGAACAATTTTCTTTTCTTAAATAATTAAGATAAAGTGTTTAAGTTAATTTTGCGTGCAATAAAATCTTAACAAAAACTGCTACAATTAAGAAATTTCAATAATGAGTTTGTCAATGTCTTTACTACTTAATAATAAAGTTTTTAATTATTTTTTTGTAACTAATCCATAAAATTAATTTTAACTTTATGAAAAAGTGTTTTAAAATGAACAAAACGAAAATAAAAAACAAAATATGACCAAATTAAAGCCAAGAAAATGCAAGTCATTATTAAAAGTTTTCATAAAATATGACCACTTTATTTTTTGTTTAACTGACTTCCTTTTTCTCATAATAGTTTCACTTGGCTACAACCTTTGGAAAGACTTGAAAAATATATAAAGCAGCAGCCATCACAATAATTTTTGCGCCTAATTAAGTGCAACAGACTTTTAATTAACATTCTTAGACATATTTCACTAAAGCCAAACACAAAAAAAAAAACAAAAAACAGAACACACTGAGAGAAATAAAAACAATGAAATTGATAAAAACAAATTAAGAGCACAGAAAATCAACTATTTCTAAACATTTCACAAATTTAAATTAAAAACTTCTTTAAGTTTTTATTAAAACATGTGAGCAATTAGGTTCTTTTATTTAGTGGTATTTTGTCAGTGTCAGCATAAGAAAGAGAATACTGCAGGCCATAACTTTGCTTTTGTCTTACTACTGCTAACACTACTACTACTATTTTTTGCAATAAA
Source organism: Calliphora vicina (assembly GCF_958450345.1). Classification (NCBI taxonomy): domain Eukaryota; kingdom Metazoa; phylum Arthropoda; class Insecta; order Diptera; family Calliphoridae; genus Calliphora; species Calliphora vicina. The sequence goes on from NC_088781.1 coordinate 8,802,431, forward strand.
CAACAAAAATAAATCCAGAAAAAAGTTACAAAAAAAACACAACTTAAAGCTCTAAGAACTAAGAACAAAGCAAAGAGAGAGCGAGGGAAGCAAAGGAAAAAAGCTAAAGGGCAGGGTGTTTTAAATCTATGAGGCTGCATTAAGAATCTGAAAACCTGCTACTTCACACAACAACTAAACGCTGCTACTCTAAAAACTGTTTCAGTTTTCATCGTCCTAGTCTTCTTCCTCTTTGTTTTGTTGTTCTGCTCTTGCTCCGGTTGCCAATGGCATTTAAATAATGAGCATTTAAGCGGATTAAATTAAAGCTTATATTAAGTGGTCGCCTGTTACTTTTTGTATAATTTTAGTTTCTGTTTTTATTTAATTTCAGTTTGCTTTTTTTCTAATTTTATTATTATTATTTTAGTGGCACCAAAGTCATTTACATTGTTTTCATATGTAATTGGTCTTTTCAGAGTTGTGGGTTTGTGGGCCTCAACAACGGATGCAGCCATCTAATATTTTATAAGCTTTTGGTATGAGATTTCATGAGATTTATCGCAAAGTAACAACAAATATTTAATTTAAAACTGCAAAGCTCTAGCTCAAACATTTAAGAGTAAATGCTGGAAAAAAAACAACAACATAGTAAAATTTCAAAATGAAAAAAGTTTAGATGTGAGTTAGAATACAATTAAATAGATTTTTCGTTTTTCTTTATTGTGACTTTTAGTTGGCCAAAATGAAGAAAAGACAAACAGACAAAGAATGGTGGTGGTAAAATTCTGTTTTGAAATAAAATGTTGCCAAAAATCACAAGAATATCAAGTAAAATTGGCTCTTAAAGGGCGGGCTAGAGCACAATGGGGAAGAATTTAACAAAAAAGCCTATGGTAGTTTATTTTAAAGGATCTACCATATATTTTTAATCCTGCAAGAACTTGTTATAACATTACTAAATTGAGTACTTTGTAATAACTACAAATTAACGTTTACATTACCCAGAAGTAGTTTGGTAATGGATAGCTATAATCTTATGTATAATTACGTATTTAAGAATATAAGTTTAATCGAAAGTTTGAGTCAAGTATTTACAAGGAATAAATATAATACTCTGTAATTTTTTATCATGTATTTCCGAAGAACTATACCAGGGTATAGTCTGCCCTGTGAACGTATCGTACATTTGTAACTAACCCGATTTTCACTTTTAACAGAATAATTCATGACCAAAGCAATGTCTTTTCTAAGTGCCTAGTTGTATGAGTAGGCGGTAAATCAATAGGGTTTGGTAGACTGATCACTACATAGCAGGTGCGGATCCAGGGGGGTGAAAAAAAACCCAAGCCCGAAAACCTGGATGGTTTCTGATACAAAGGCATCGGAAATTGACTGTTTAATAAAACTTCTTTTGAATTTGTTCATATTTCAATGTAGCGTTCATGTACCTAATTCATGTCACCATTTGTAGCAATGCTGTCTGATCATTCTATTCAAGTGGTAGATCTGAAAAAAATGTTAAAGTGTGTCGCGTTCCCTATCATGAATAGAAACTATTTGAACCCACCCTTATCACAAACGTGAGGGGAAAATGTTTCGCATTATATTATGCTAAAAGTTATAGAAAAATGTATCCAAATATTTCAATATGCCAACTATCAACAGGAAGCCACATTATTCACTCTACTTAAAAACAACTCTTTAAAAAATTATATTCAAATTCGCAGATTTTTGCATTTTTCTATATTCCAGTCTTTTTTGTAGCGTTCTGGATCCCATGTTTACAGCTTATATATTGGAAACAACAAAATGAAAAATTCTACGTTTGAAAATTGTTAAGATTTCTTTTTTTTACTTCAAAGGCTTAAAAATGTCGCGTTCTTGACCATTGAAATGGACATGTTCAAATACATCAGTTTCTGTTAAATGTTCAACAGAGAATTTTGGTTAACTGAGCAATACTGTCTTTTATATTGACAATACTATAGGTGGACTGCCAAATATGTTTGACTACTCAATACAGCGAATTTGCTTGAATGTTTACTACAAAGCCTTGATCAATAAGTATAAAGACTTTGATTAAATGTGCAATACACCTACTTCGGATGAGTATTTATTACAAAGACTTTAGTCGAATGCTCATAATAGGGTCTTATTTTGATCATTCAATGAACTTGCTTTAGTCAAATTTTCAATACAGAGACCTTGACTGATTGTTCATAAAGTTTCACTATTGAATACGGCGGCTTCGTTTTGTGGTTCAATACGAAGGCTTAAGTTCAGTTGTAGCGGCGTAGTAGGAAAGTGTTTGCAATCCATAATAAACCATACAAGAAGTCACCTGATCACCCTGAAAAAAAGGTTGTAGTTAAAGATTAGCAAAGTTCCCCACCACTACACCAAATACACAGAGGGCGTTGTTTCTAGGCAACGACAGATGACAGCCCCATTGTCCTAGGACCTGCTACAACAAACCCATCAGCTACTTAGCTGGAACAACAACCGATTAACAAAACTGATACAAGGCAAAAAATAACAATAGTCTGGATCTTATGGCAACATCGCACATGGAAACGCACGATACTCCAATAACTTAAATGTGGAAATATGCGAAAACAACTGCAACAAATCGTATCAGATGGAGATGCATTGTGGAAGCCAAATGCTCCCAAGAGGGGTAATGGAGAAAAAAAAATTCACTACAGCGACTTCACTTGACTGATCAATATGGTTAACTATTCAATACAGCTTCTTCGTTTGACTAATCATTTCATTACTTTCAGTTTAGTGACAATTGCTGACTGATCAATACAGCTACTTTGGTTAGTATATATTTAACTGATCAATGCATCCTTGATTGTTCAATAGACAGCCTTTTTATAAATCTTCTATACGATTTCGTTGGATTGTCCATTACAAAGATTTAAGTCGAATGTTCAATCGCGTGACTTCGGTTGACTTCGGTTGACAAATCATTACCTCGATTTCCGTTGACTGTTAAATACAGAGTCTTCTACGAATGTTCAAAACAATGACTCCATTTGACTATTTAATACGAAGATTTTGATTAATTAATAACTAGAAATTACTTTAATAGAATTATCAATTAAGCGAGTTCCATTTAGTGTTAATACAGCAACTTCGGTTGACTATTTTTTTTCACAGATACTGTTGACTTTACGGTTGAATCAATACAATTCAACCGGCTTTCCCATCCGATTTCAAAGATTTTAATATTTTTGAAAAGCCTTCAGCTAGGTCTTCAAAAAACATGCTTGCGTGTGCTAATTATATCAACTAATTTTCGAGTTATAGGCATTTAAAAATTGAAATTTTAAAATTTGGCTACACCTTGGCCCGCTATTTGAAAAATATAGGGATTTTTGCTCCAATTTTTAGGAATTTGGGATTGCCTTCGACATTTTGACAAGTTTTTTTGCACCTTGTTATTTAGAATGACGAGCTTAAAAAATTTTGAAAATTTCATTGAGTTTCGTTAATAAATAAAGATTTTATTACATATTACATATTCATTGAGTTTCTAAAACTAAAATTTATATCAAGATTTTAATAGGATTGCAAATATTAGGAACAATTTGATCCATATTTATTTTTGGTCTTACAAAAGAAATTTCAAGTCAATATCTCAATTAGATTCAAAAATATTCCACTTTAAAATTAAGTCCTTCAAAAATATTGCACTTTTTCATAGTAAAAAAATTTATACAAATTTTGTATAAATTTTTTTAATATTTTATTCAACACAAGTCATTGGTCCTGACTCAGTCACTATGAAACATTTTCATAATTGATGTGAAATATATTTCATGTGAGATGATAAACATAAATTAACTATAGATAAATTGTTTAAAATTAAACATATCTTCTAATAATATTCTACATATATAAGTCCTCATCTATTACTAATCCAAATTGTATGTAGATCGGACCAGTACTTCAGTCTAATTTCTTGTCATTTACCATGCAATCACTCCCACTGTTTACTAACAAAACTCTGTCATTATTTTTTTTCGTTTTTCTATTTCTTTTGCAATATAAATATCAAAAAAAAAGAAATCTTTCATTTAAAACTGATGTTAGTGGCAGTTTTAAAAACAAACAATTTTGTCTTTAATTTCCACAGACTCTGAGCGGAAGTAATATTTGGCAAAACAGTGTAAATATATAAAACTGCCAAGGAAACATTAACAGGACACAGACATAAAGCTTATTCAAAGGCAATTCAATAGAAGAACAAAAAAAAGACCCATAAAATCTTAGAAATTTTTAAAAAGAATTCTTTTATACACATTTAACCGCATTTTTCGTGAATGTCAGTTAAAGTCTCTGCCGTGAGATGAAATATACTCTATAGCAATTTTTTCTACTTTATTCTAACATCAATTTGGTTTGTTTTTTTTTCCCAGAATTTATTTCATTCTATAGATTTAACAGCGAGTAAAGTATATAGTTTAAACCACAAAAAGGAAGGAAGTATTTCATTTCCGTTACGCGAGCAATTGCAACTACATTATGTACAAACACTTGCTCATACACAAACGACAAATAGACGGATAGACTAGATATACAAATGCACATACCCGGTCTGATCTCTCTCTCTCTGTCTCTCTTTCAAATATAGAGACAAATAATAGATTGCATCATTTCGGCTATAGACTATGCAACAAACAAAAACCAAAAATCCTTTAGTTACTACAACTATTTACCATTCATCCATTTATCCACACATTCATTCTCCATGCTCTCTGCCAGTCCATGGCTTTGAATACCGCATTAGTTTCCGTTAATTTCATTGCTTTTCAAGTTGAAATTAGAGAAGGCGGCAGTGGTGGTTGCTCGTTTTATGCTGCAATTTTTCTGTTATTTTTTTACAACTTTTTTTTTAGTTGGTTAGTTTTGAGGTAGTTTTAGTTTCCTATTTAAGCTTAAAATTCCTCTCTCAAAAAAAAAACCCATCACGAATGCACTTCCATTTTCGGACGTGCATGTCATTCAAACATTAATCTTTAGGCTTTAATGTTAAACATTTAAGCTTAAGTTTTGTTGTGCGTTTTGTTTTTTTTTTGTTGCTGCTTGTAGGTTTCCATGGGGTTAATGGATGCTGGTAGCTGGATAAAGTAGATGGAAGTGCATTAATTTTTAGAAGTTAATATTTTTCTATAATAAAATATTTTATTCAGCTACTTAATCTTTGTAGTGTAGAATGGATTAAAGCAACAACTGATGATGAGCATGAAAATATTAAGTAACAAGAGGTAAAGTTCATTCACTCGAGTAGTCTTCGGCTGATTATTCAATTCAATGGCTTCAGTCGATTAATAAATATAGGGTCATTGCTCGTCTATTCAAAGAAATCAACATCGGTTGACATTTTAATAAAACAACATCGGTCGGTTCAATTCAATGGCTTTAGTCGAATATTCAATACGAGATCGGTATGCTGCTCAAACTAGAAACTTGACTCTTTAAAACAGCAGCTTCGTTCGACTGTTCAATTGAATTTAATATTCAACAATGCATATGCTATTGATGAATATATCAACTTAGCTTGATAGATTGCTCAATATAGCCGATTACTTAGACAACATATTCAAAGTAGTAGCTTTAGTCGACTGTTCAGTTCAATGGCTTCATTTAAATATTCAATAATGCATCTTCATTGCCTTCGATTTACATAGCAAAAGAAGTTGGCTGCTAAATATATAAATATATTGACTTAGGATGACTTCTCAAAGCAGTGGTTTCGGTATGACTGCTCAATACATTGATTTCGATCAACTGCTCAAATTAATGACTTTACTGCTCAATATTTTGTTTCCATTACCTCTCTTGAGAGCATAAGGCTTTCACAAAGCATCTCCATATTACACGATTTGTTGCAGATACTTTCGTGTCTTCCCATGTACTGTCCTAGTCCTTGGAGTATCTGACCATGGCTTCTTGAGCCTAGAGAATTCCACTCTATCACCATCCTTGGGATTCTTTCTGATAATATGACCGATCCACCTCCATTTCCTACGTTTTATTTGGGATGGTATGAGTTCTTCGTTTGTAAGATTCCAGAAATCCGCGTTGTTAGGCAAGAATATTCTGTAGATGAATACCTGAAGCTTTTGCGAGATGATGTTGGATACTAAGCAGCTTTCACTTCCGTAAAACAGAGTAGACTTTACACATGTATTGAATATTCTAAGCTTGGTTCGTCCGGATATTTGTGAGCTTCTCCATACTGAGCCTGCTATATACGTTTGTTTCAGCGTCGCCATTTGTTATTACTTTACTGCATAGATAGCAGAAGCTTATATTCAACTGGTTGACCTTGTCAAGTCCAATATTGCGAGCTTATCTTCGACTTTTGCTTGCATGTTGGAGATTTTGTGCGAAAGTAGGCACATATAATCCGCATAATCCAAATTTACTAATTGGCGTGAAAGACTCTATGTGATTCCCCTTCTCTCTCTCTGAATAGATGTCATCCAGAACTTTAGTAGATAGCAGGAGTGATAGGGCGCATCCAAAAGTCGTGTTTTACTCCAGCGTTTGTGTGAAATAGTTGACTTATATTTCCGTTGTGAAGAACTGAGTGCTACACATCATCGTACATAGTTCTGCTGATTTGAGTTATTCACTGAGGTATTATTTTTCTTCTAATGCTTTCCATATGTCAGTCCGTCTGATGGTATCGAAGTGTTTCTTGAAATCTACGAAAAGCTTGAACTGCGTACTATCCGCCATTCTACAGATTGTTCTATATAATGTGTAAGGTGTTGAACTAGTCTATGCAGCTTCTATTTAGTAAGAAACCTGCCTGTTTATCTCGTAGATTGTTCTCCACATTACTTTGCAGCCTTCCTGTATTATGAGTCATAATTTATGACTACTATTATCTTGTGTTAAGCATAGTAATTCCTCTCTAGTTGTTTCAATCTTTCAAATCGTCAATTTTCGGTAACTTAACGATGATGTCATTCTTCAATGTTGGAGGTAGCCTTTCCTCATCGCATACTGATGTGATGTACCGGTCGTAGAAGTTCTGCTATGGTTTCGATGTCAACCAGAAGAATATCCTGACTTGCTGTCCTGTTATTTCTTAACTTCCATATGGTCCCCTTATCAAACTTATACTGGGGGGGGGGGCTTCTTGATGTTCTTAGAATATTTTCTGCAGGACTATTGCTCAATATAGGGACTAAGATTCACTCTTTAAAAACATAGTTTCTATGCTTCCCTCGACTGTTAAATTCAATGCTTTCAATTTCAACATATCCCATTGACTGTTCTACTTTAACTTCAGAATGATACATTGAGCTGATAGGTGACAGCATTGGTTAACTGTTAAAAACTAGATTTCTAGTGGCTTTAGTCTACCGTCCAATTCAATGGCTTCAGATAAATATTCAACAAACCATTTTCGATTGACTTTTTCAAATCGGCGTAAGTTGAAACAGTTGGATTTACTGTTCAATACATCAACTTTGGTTGGTATAGCGACATCGGTCGACTTCTCAATATTGTGGCTTGAGTCAAATAAATATTCAATACAGCGTCTTTGATTGAATTTGAAAAATATATTAAAATATAGACATCGGTCGACTCTTTACATAGCTGCTGACTATCTAATACATCGACTTCTGTTGAGTCTTCAATACAATGGCTACTCTCGACTATTCAATAAAAATTTTTCGATTGACTGTCCAAGTCTATTGCTTATTTTAGTATTTTATGTTGGCTTCTCAATACAGTTCTATACACTTTCTTCTTTTGATACAGAGACATAGGTCGACTACTCAATATAGAGGCCTTTCAATTCATTGGATTCAAAGGATAATATTTTATTGGCTTTCACACACAATTTGTTTCGATCGATGCAGAACGCTCTCTCTGGAATACGCCTCACTTCAGAACAAAGTATGCGAAATTGTCTTGATTCGTTCTTGGTCTCAAAAGATGGAGCAGTTCTTTTAGCGCGAAATCCATAGGCTGACAGCAAGATGGGGAAATATAATAGCTAACAATAGACGATACTTTGCATAAATTTATATTATACAAATGTTTCAAAATAAAAGCTAAACATTTTAAATATATAATAAATAAAATATAATAAAATCTTAACTTCTGTTTTTTTGCTTATTGGCCAAGTTATTAGCGAATTTAGAAATTTTGAGTTTTTATATAAAAAATCGATTTTTGTTAAGAAATATTAGTCATCACAGATCGAGCTCATTTTTTTAATTGAACGCTTATTGGCCAAGTTATTAGCGAATTTAGATATTTTGAGTTTTTATGTAAAAAAATCGATTTTTGCTCAGAAATATGAGTGATCACAGATCGAGCTCCTTTTCTTGATTAATCGCTTATTGGCCAGGTTATTAGCGAATTTAGATATTTTGAGTTTTTTTGTAAAACAATCGTTTTTTGTTAAGAAATATGAGTGATCACAGATCTAGCTGCTTTTCTTGATTAAACGCTTATTGGCCAAGTTATTAGCGAATTTAGATATTTTAAGTTTTTATATAAAAAAAACGATTTTTGGTCAGAAATATGAGTGATCGCAGATCGAGCTGCTTTTCAATTAAACGCTTATTAGCGAATTTTTATATTTTGAGTTTTTATATAAAAAATCGATTTTTGGTCAGAAATATGAGTGATCACAGATCGAGCTCCTTTTCTCGATTAATCGCTTATTATCCAAGTTATTAGCGAATTTAGATATTTTGAGTTTTTATATAAAAAATAGATTTTTGTTAAAAAATATTAGTGATCGCAGATCGAGCTCGTTTTCTTGATTAAACGCTTATTGGCCAAGTTATTAGCTAATTTAGATATTTTAAGTTTTTATATAAAAAAAAAAGATTTTTGTTCAGAAATATGAGTGATCGCAGATCGAGCTGCTTTCTTGATTAAACGCTTATTGGCCAAGTTATTAGTGAATTTAGAAATTTTGAGTTTTTATATAAAAAATCGATTTTTGGTCAGAAATATGAGTGATCAAGCTGCTTTTCTTGATTAAACGCTTATTGGCCATGTTATTAGCGAATTTAGATATTTTGAGTTTTTATACAAAAAATCCATTTTTGGTCAGAAATATGAGTGATCACAGATCGCGCACTTTTTCTTGATTCAACGCTTATTGGCCAAGTTATTAGCGAATTTAGATATTTTGAGTTTTTATATAAAAAATCAATTTTTCGTCAGAAATATGAGTGATCACAGATCGAACTCCTTTTTTCGATTAAACGCTTATTGGCCAAGTTATTAGCGAATTCAGATATTTGGGTTTTTATATAAAAAAATCGATTTTTGGTCAGAAATATGAGTGATCACAGATCGCGCTCTTTTTCTTGAATAAACGCATATTGGCCAAGTTATTAGCGAATTTAGATATTTTGAGTTTTTATATAAAAAATCCATTTTTGGTCAGAAATATGAGTGATCACAGATCGAACTCCTTTTCTCGATTAAACGCTTATTGGCCAAGTTATTAGCGAATTTAGATATTTTGAGTTTTTATATAAAAAATCGATTTTTGGTCAGAAATATGAGTGATCAAGCTGCTTTTCTTAATTAAACGCTTATTGGCCAGGTTATTAGCGAATTTAGATATTTTGAGTTTTTATATAAAAAATCGATTTTTGGTCAGAAATATGAGTGATCGCAGATCGAGCTGCTTTTCTTGATTAAACACTTATTGGCCAAGTTATTAGCGAATTTAGAAATTTCCAGTTTTTATATAAAAAATCGATTTTTGTTAAGAAATATGAGTGATCACAGATCGAGCTCCTTTTCTTAATTGAACGCTTATTGGTTAATTTTGAGTATTTATAAAAAAATCGTATTTTGGTCAGAAATATGAGTGATCACAGATCGAGCTCCTTTTCTTAATTGAACGCTTATTGGCCAAGTTATTAGCGAATTTAGAAATTTTGAGTTGTTATCGATTTTTGTTAAGAAATATGAGTGATCACAGATCGAGGTGCTTTTCTTGATTAAACGCTTATTGGCCAAGTTATTAGCGAATTTAGAAATTTTGGGTTTTTATATAAAAAATCGATTTTTGGTCAGAAATATGAGTGATCACAGATCGAGCTCCTTTTCTTAATTGAACGCTTATTGGCCAAGTTATTAGCGAATTTAGATATTTTGAGTTTTTATATAAAAAATTCGTTTTTTGGTCAGAAATATTAGTGATCACAGATCGTCTAAATCGTTCCGGGCGTTCTCCACTGATGCAATTACCAACGAACGACATTTGATTTTTATTTATATAGATTCTTTAGTATGGTCACCTTTTTAAAAATCGTATACAATTTGTATTTATTACAAAATCTCTTAATCTCTCTTATTTTATTAAAAGAGAAAAACATTAGCAATAGAATATAGTACAAGTGATAAGGCAGTTGAATTATCATTGCAACACAGATAAATACAATTCTTATCTTATCAATAGATGAGCTACACTATACACTAAATAATTAAAGTTATGCCAAGCATTTAGTTATTAAATCTTACAAAATAGTAATCAAAAGACAAACATTAAAATACTGGGAAATTTGGTTATAAAGAACACCTAATGACTTGATATTTATGCTAACAATTGATCTACGGTATTTGTCATATTATACTAATATTGAATTAAATATTAGAGAAGTAGAGAAGAACACCTTTAATAAGATCGCACATTAAATTAGAGCAAATCTAATTTAAATTTACAAATCTATTTAGCATTACAACTTTGGAAACCAAAAATAAAAAAGTAACCCAATATTAAACAACTTTGTTTAAATATTATTACACTACACAGTTAAAATAACATTGCACTGATTTCAGCCGTAGTATTATTATTATTTATTTTTTCTTCTTATCAATTTTATTTTACCAGATAACGATTACTCACTCTTTTGTTATCACGAAATAGCACCAAATTTCAAACAAATTTCAGTTAACTTTTGTAATTAAACGAGACAATACGAATATTTATAACGAGAAAAACTATGTGAAATTTTATGTGGAATTAAAAAGAATTAATTCTACTTTTTTAATTAAATTACTTTCAATAGATATAAAAAAAATGCAACCAGAACAATGTTTTTAATTAAAACAATTATTATATTTGTGTATTTAACTTTTACAGTTTATGGTGAAACATTAATAAACAATTGCCCACGATTTTGTAAATGTGATTCATATCTGCAGTTAAATAGAGCACAATGCAGGTATGATTATTAAGAGAAAAATAGCAAAGAGAGTGTTTAAAAGAATGAGCTCTTTTTAATTGGAGAAAAGAGAAATTTTGGTGATAACAATGTTTATAAATAAAGTGCATTATTAATTGTGTATAAAGTTCGAGAAAATTTTAAATCTTCAGGTTTAGGTTTTTGTAAAGATTAAGATAGGAAGGATGTGTGAAAAATAAATGTCCAGCCAGATTTTTCAATATAGCAAATTAAAACAAGTAAGAAAGTATGCTGGGTCAAGTCGGACCATATATCATAGCCTACACTGAGTAAATGAGTAAAACATTTTTCTTTCAAAATTTCAATAATTTATTTCTGGAGTTTCGGCTTTATATGGAAGCTATGAGCTCATTTAGACCGATCGCCATGAAATAATTGGGTTTATGACTTAAAAATGCGGGATTTACAATAGATGGCGTATCTTTTGAACGATGTTTTTGTTCTTAGGATATTTGATATAGGGCTGTTGCTCAACATAGGGACTAAACTTGACTCTTTGAAACCATTGCTTCGGTTGACAGTTCCATTGACTGCTAAATTCAATGCCTCAGTTTCAACATTCTCTATTGACTGTTCTACTTTAACTTCAAAATGATGCATTAGCTGATATGTGACAGCGTTGGTTAACTGTTAAAAAAATCGATTTCGGTTGATTGTTATAAAGCGACATTGGTCTACTGTTCAATTCAGTTGCTATTGTCGAATATTGAATAAAACATTTTTGTTTTAATGCAGAGTTAATACAGAAATATCGGTCTACAGCTCAAACTAGGGACTTATGTTGACTCCTCAACACAGTGGCTTCGATCAAACGTTCTATTCAATGGCTTCAGATAAATATTCAACAAACCATTTTCGATTAACTATTCAATATATCGACTTTGCATGCAAAATCGATGTAAGCCAAAGCAGTGTCTTCGACTGTTCAATACATCAACTTTGTGTATTCGATCGACTGTTCAGTGTAAGGGCTTCAGCCGAATATTCAATACAGCGTCTTCGATTGAATTTCAAAAATATATTGAAATAGCGACGTCGCTCGGCTCCTTAATATAGCGGCTTAGGCTGACTCTTCAAAACAGTGGCTTTAGTTTACTATTTAAAATGCGAGATTTACAATAGACGGCGTATCTTTTGAACGCTGCTTTTGTTTTTAATAACTTATATGTCATTTTCAAGGATAAATATCTGTCATTCATTCTCTCTTAGTTAATGAACATTCCAGTGTAATCAATGAAGTTTTTTTTTCTTGACACGGAAGACAAAGATCGCCCAGGCTATCCACAAATTTTTGAAAAGGAAGAATTGGAAGCATTACTCCATGAAGTTTGTTGTAAAACTTAACAAGAGCATTAGGAGCTACAAGGGCAGCAATTTTGAAACATATGCGAGCAGTAAGTTTTGCCCAAAAGCATGTAAATTGAGTACCATGCGAATTGAAGCCGAGAGACCTTTTAAAGATTTTGCAAGTCCGAAATGATGTTCTAGCTACAAAAGAATCATTACTTGCGATGAAAAATAGATCCATTACGATAACCCGAAGCGTAGAAGATCGTACTTGAAGACCGGCCAACCAGCCTGATCGACACCAAAGCCAAATATCCATGGCGCTAAGGTAATTCTCAGTATTTGGTGGGAGAAAAAGACCATCACATCAACTGTACCAGTTGTAACCAGTTGTTTTGGCTCGGAATCCACATGCTGCCAGAAAGATGGGAAAAGTTTATAGCTAACAATGGCCAATATCTACAAATACAATATATAAAAGAGTAACGTTACTGACTGATTCATCATCGCACAGCCCAAACGACTGAAGCTAGAATCATGAAATTTTAACTGTGGATTCCTCCCTCCCGAAAACGATCCGATATGAACGGGTAAATTCGGTAACCTTATATCTTTAAAACTAATAAATATACAAAAAAACTGAAAATTGCATGTTACTCTATTTAAAAAACAAGTTGATAGGTGTTTCGAACTTTTTCGAAATTCGAATCTTTTAGGGGAGAAAACGGGTAAAAACTGTATTTTGGTACTTTTTTGGCACCCTATGTATATTTTAAACCAATAAACATAGAAACAAATTTTAAATTGTATTCTTTACTTATCAAAAAATAAAAAATATAGGTTTGGTACTTTTTGGAAAATCGCACTTGAGGGATAAAAATTGTGTTTATTTTTGGTACTTTTTATAAAATATGTTTTTCTATAATTCAACATAGACATACGAATATTTTATTATGAGCCACCACGATACAGAAATTTATTTGAATAAAATTTTTCCAACGCAATGGGGATAAAAACTGGTACCAAAAAGGGGATAAAATCGGGAAAATACATTATATTTGAAATTATTAAGCCAATTTTAATAACTTTTTTAACATTGGTTCCTGGATTCAACCAAAAATTAACTAAAGGTGTATATTGGTCCAATTCTGGGTAAACAGTTTAGTACTTTTTTTAAAACATATTTTTTCTTGAGCACATTAACACAGATTTTAATCGTTTGAGACATGTCTGTAGCATAAACAATTTTGGAAAAATGGAATATTTTAAAATTTCAAACTTGAGAGGAGTTCAAGGAGGAAAATGGAAATTGGTACTTTTCTCTTAATAGTACTTTTTTAATATTTTAAATTATTTCACTTATCGTCATTAAAGTTAGCTATTATGTATCTGAGTGAAGTTAGTGTTAGCAATAGGGAATAATATTTAGGTACCAAAATGTGTGAACTGAACTATAGGTACTTTTTTTTATTATAATGGTACTTTTTTTAATTTTCTATAATAATGGACTTAGAAACATGAAATTAAGCATATATGGTTCTAAGTAAGTGTGAATTTTAGGGGTAGACTTTTTGGTACTTTTTCTTTAATCGAATGGTACTTTTTGTAATTTCTTCACCAATGAGCATAGAAACATGAAATAAAGCTTACATGGGCCAGAGTGGGTGGGCATCTACAAGTGACTGCTTTTTGGTACTTTTTCTATATTATAATGGTACTTTTTGAATTTTCTATAATAATGGACCTAGAAATATGTAATTAAGCGTATATGGTCCTATGTGAGTGAAAATTCAAGCGGATACTTCATGGTACTTTTTCTTTATTATAATGGTACTTTTTTTTAATTTTCTATAACAATGGACTTAGAAACATGAAATTAAGCATACACGGTCCTAAGTCAGTGAGAATTCTAGGGGGAGACTTTTTGGTACTTTTTCTCTATTCGAATGGTACTTTTTGTAATTTCTTCACCAATGAACCTAGAAACATGAAGTAAAGCTTATATGGACCGGAGTTAGTGGGAATCCACAAGTGCCTGATTTTTGGTACTTTTTATATATTGTAGCGGTACTTTTTGAATTTTCTGTAATAATGGACATAAAAATATGAAATTAATCGTATATATTCTAAAGTGAGTGAGAATTCTAGGGGGAGACTTTTTGGTAATTTTTCTTTATTCTAATGGTACTTTTTAGAATTTTCTATAACAATGAACTTAGAAACATGATATTAAGCATATATGGTCCTAAGTGAGTTAGAATTCTAGGGATAGACTTTTTGGTACTTTTTCTTTATTCGAATGGTACTTTTTGTAATTTCTGCACCAATTAACCTAAAACCATGAAATTAAGCTTATATGGGAGTGAGAGGGAAACCAAAAGTGGGGGCTTTTTGGTACTTTTTATATATTCTAATGGTACTTTTTGAATTTTCTGTCATAATGGACATAGAAATATGAAATTAGGCGTTTATGGTCCCAAGTGAGTGAAAATTCAAAGCCATACTTCTTGGTACTTTTTCTTTGTTCTCATATGTACTTTTGTGAATTTACTATAATAATGGACCTAGCGTTTCCAAAAAACCGAAGAATTTCTAAACCGCAGTTTCGTTTTTTTTTTGGGTTTTGAGATAATTTTTAAATATTAATTGTTATAGAAACAAAATTAGTTGATAATATAGGAAAGGCTTTACAAATTTAAAATTCAAACTTGACGGGTTATGGTTTAGTGAATGCGAATTCAAAAGTGATAATCAATGGTACTATTTGTTTATTGCAATGGTACTTTTTGAATATTTTATAATAATAAACCTAAAAATTCTGAATGAATTTGAATTCACAAAAGGTGAAATTAGACATTTACAATTAAATTCACAAAGGGTGACTTAATAGTACTATTTCATTCTTCTAATTGGGGTGGCGAAGCGCACCGGGTCAGCTAGTTTCATATAAAAAATCACCGTGTAAATGGTCATGATTTTTTGGAAGATTCTCAAAACGGAATTCGAAAAAACAGACGTCTGAAAAGTCTGAATGTAAATTGTGCCTAAGTTAATCGCTGGGTATTTCTTTACCTTTTGAAAATGGAGTTCACAAGATAATGCCGCAAAATTAGAATATAACTTTGCTTTACTGCTTTTGCGTCACTTCCAAAGATATACCATCTCTTTTACGTGAAATACGTCACTTAGTTTATAAGTATTTATGTCCCAGCCATCTATCAGTGATAAACTAATCTATTCGTATTCCAAGTAGTGATTATGTTAAAGAAAACTAATCTACACACATGAAAAATATGAAATGAGTTTGCTAATATTCAATATCAAAACGTTCAGAAAAATTATCAACATAATAACGTATTACAAGTTACAAATGGAATGACAAACTTAAAACCCTCATAAACTAATGTTTTAAACTTTATTTTCGATTCCCTTAATAAAACCAACAAATTTTCTTTGCAGCTCCAAACGACTTATAAGTGCCGAAGTTGAACTACCAAGTCAGGTGCAAATATTAGATTTAAGTTACAATGACATCACAACAGTGGATAAGAAATGTTTTGAGGTAAGTTCTAAAGTAAATTATTTAAAAACTATTTCCTAATTTAATATTAAACTCCCTTTCAGAACTTTTCCCACTTAAAACATCTCAATCTATCCAATAATGCTTTACACACCTTGGACTGGGAAGCATTTTCCAAATTAAGGCGTCTCACCGAAATAGATCTCTCTTACAATAGACTTGAATATCTGGATGAGCGTCTGTTTGCCAGAAATAAATATTTGCTTAAAATAAATTTAGAAGGAAATAAATTGGAGTCCTTGCAACACAAAGCTCTCTTGAACAATCCATTTGTAAATGAGTTAAATTTGAAAAATTCACAATTATTTTCACTGCAACCAGAACTATTTGCTGGCTTGACAAATCTAAAACGCTTGGATTTGAGTAAAAATTTACTAAATAATTTTAATATAGAAGACTTTCAGCATTTAAAGAAATTAGAACAACTAAATTTAAATGAAAATAGTATAAAATGTGATGCAATGATCAAAAATAAAGTAAGGCAGTTGGAGGACAAAGGAATCAATGTCACTTTGGATAATTGCTTTAGTGAGAAAAGTGGAGAATTGAAACAAAGTGCGAAAATGTTTGAGAAAATGGTAATGGCCGAGCCTCTCAAGGAGCCAGAAGAAAACATTTTTTTTAATAACATACAACAATGGCGTTCGAATATTGATTTAGAAGAGGAGTCCAACGAAGACGATGATTTAGATTCTGAACAAGGTTTTGTTAGTGTTAGAAAAAACAATGAATGGCTAAGATTTGCTCCAGATACTATATTGTGTAATAAACAAAACTTGGTTTTATGCCAGGAATATCGTTCATGTTTGCAGGACTTGAATAAAGCCTGGCATGAGCAGCGTATAATTAAGGAACAATGTCCTTTTCATGATATAAAATTTGCCTTTTTTATGGGCATAGCAATTGGTGTATCAGCAATAGTATTTATACTGGCCTGCGCTCTATGCATGAAAATATGTTTAGAAGTGAAAAAGTCAGGTACGATTTAATGAAATCATAATTAAATTATTATATTTATGTTGTATAATACTTGCAGCTCCCCCCGTTGACCATATCGACGACTTAACCACACATCCCTTGGCTCGACCCACTTCTCAGCTACCCCCTCAAGTGAGAAGACAACCACGCAGACGTGCCGCTCCTCCACCACGTTCCATGGTACGCTACGAAGGACCAGTAGGCGAAAATTTCCTATCACGCTTGTTCGGCCGTCCAGCCCGCCATCAATATTATCGCACCATCAATCAAAATACCGCCACTTTGATTAGACGTTTAAGCCGCAGTAATTTATTTAACAATCGTTTAAGTCAACATTTCCTGGATCGTGAAACATCTGGAGAAGCCGGTAGTCCAGAGATACAAGATTTTGGTCCTTCCGCACCCAGACCGGAAACACCACCACCTTCGTATGGTGATGTTGTGATAAATAATTGTAGTGATGCTAAATGAATGTAGTTTGAATTATATATTGAATTGAATATTTATTAATCTAGTATGTAGACAAATATATTAAAATTATTGACAATAATTATTAAAAAATATCTTTATTGTCGACTCATTTACACAAAGATCGTGGAAATATTCTAAAGGAGTCAGGTGGTTGCTCCAAATCTGAATCTACATTAACTAGTCCATTGATCATTAAGTGATCGGTAAACGTGCATGCAGTCTCCTTCCTACTTCCGGGACCGTGAATAACTTCTCATATTCACTGCTAATATTGTGCCCTTCGTGTAATAAGACACACATTTCTAAACGAATATATCTGAGGTATCGAGAGCAGGACTATGTGATTTTATTAGACAACTTTAAGTTGGATTTAATAGTCATTTCACTAGTGTCTAGTCTTAATGTAGTACAGGAAATAATAATCTGAGTTCCAGGGCACCATGGCATCAGGGAAAATGAATAGTATGGCTATTCGATATAAGTTTCATCCTAGATACTGTCGTTCTTTATAATACTAAACAATTCTCGATATATTTCAGATGTCAATGAATATATGAATTAAAGTGACAGGCCTCTTTCATATAAAGAGTCAGAACTTTACTTTTCACTATTTTTGACAACGAAAAACAGTCTCAACTTATGCTCATTAAAAAATATTAAATTTATTTCCTAAATCATTAAAATAGGACATTTATACATCATATTCAATTTGTTAATATCACTAGCACTCAAAGCTCGTCTCTGGCCAATTTCAATATCTTCACCCTGCAAAGGTATAATCGTTTTTTCGCCATTTTTCGAAAAAGCCGTTGAACTATAATGCAAAATACTGCCATAATCATATTCAATATCGAAATCAGTAACGGTTTTATCATCGTATTTGATAAAGTTTCCCAATTTGCCGTCCTTAATGTTTTCCTCCACAACCAAAACATAATCATCACGATTGGTGGCACACTGTTGATGATGGAAGCCCAGGGAATGTAGAATTTCATGCATAATAGTGCCCAATTTAAAGCAACCCTTGTCCAAGCGATCTAGCTGTAAATTAAGGGTTTGTACCTTGCCACGATAACCCACTTTGGTGTGACAGCCAGAAGGTTCACCAATAAAGTGTAAATGGGGAGTTTTTACATCCGAGACGGGTATGAAACGTATACAGCTTACTGATTCAATGTTTTTCATTGCCTTCAGTATATACAAAGTGCGATCGTTGTCTGTATAAAGATTAAAAGTGGTTATTTTTAAATTCTTGTGGTATTTTGTGTTGCTCTTACCGAAAACCTCATCTATTTTATAATGCACAGTGCCATTTGGCCATCTTTTAGATTCAGCTATCTCACCATTACGTGTCATCTCGATTTCCATATCACCTTGAAAAAATCCACCAATTAATTCATGATCTTCCTCCAAGTCTTCTGGTTGCGATTCTACTGGAGCATTGTGAGCACTGTGGGCTAAAAACAACAGCAATATAGCCAAATACAAATGACTTTTCATGGTGATACTTTGAACAGCTATTCAAAACTAATGCTTTATTTATTTATAATTTCAAATTTATAGCAAATACTAGGAATTAACTTAAATCTTAAAGCATTTATCAAGGGGTGTGTGTTAAAATAGCTAACCTTTAAATACTTTCTACAAAAAAAAACGTAAAGTGTTATATTCGGCCGTGCCGAATCTTGTATACCCACCATCAATATGTGACAATAAGATATTTTTGTAATATGGGGGCTATACGGGGGGTACGATCAATTATGGACCGATCCTCACAAAGAATGGTAGAAAAATTTAAGTTCATATAAAATTTGTTTATGTCCAATTTCATCACGATATTAAATAAAATAAGACAATTATGAATATTCAAATCATTTTCTGAGGGGGACCTTGTATGAGGACTATGGTCAAATATTGCAGGGATTTCTCAATATTGTCGCATAATCAATATATGTATTTATGACAAATCCAACAGAATTCCGGGGGGACATTTGTATAGGGTCTAGGTGAAACCATGGGTCGATATTGCCCATTTTTCAATACTAAAAAAACCTTAGCAATAGAGAGCATTTGTGAGGACCCATAATATGTACACTTAAGTGGTTCTGCGACAAATATGCTGATGTGTTACAAACGGAATGACAAAATCAATATACCGCTCATCTTTTTTAATGGTGGGTATAAAAAAGATTAATAAATCTGATCAACCATAAACAACACAACTACTTGAAAATTAGTCAATTAAAGTTTACAAGTTAGAACTAGAAACATTGTTAGACAATAAGAAGCAATACGGTTTTTACCATTGGTATCTTATCAAACTTGCGTTTTTGCACCGAAAAAAGTCGACAATTTGTGACATGTATTCACAAACGAGGGTGGTTGAAAAAATTAAAGAAAAATGTTTTATTTTGTTGTATTCTATATTACTCTTCCCAATTTGATCTAAACGTAACTCAAATTCCATATCAATTAATTTAGCATTTTGGGTTCTTCCTAAGGTCTTCAAATTTATTGACATTAACGATCTTCGGATCAAATTTGACCCAAATAGAAAACACATATTTTTTTGAAAATTAAATAAAAGTCATAAACAGGGCAACCAAAAATATGCTCTAAAAAAAGTGTTTTATGCGCATAAAATATGCACTTATAAACGAAAAATATCATCTTAAAATATAAAAAATATGCACTTAAAAATAGTTGGTTACTTTTTGACTTCAACGTTTTATTAAAAAATATATAAGAAGTAAATAAAATATTGAGCTGATTAATTAAAACTGTTTATTATAGGATTAAATTTCGATTTTCCTGTCTTTTGCACTACATGAAAGTTTGACTCAATTCATTTTATTATATTTAGCAATAAATTACTATATGTTTTCTTAAGTTTTAAATGTTCAAACTAAATCTTTTTTTAGGTTTCCGTAGAGTTGATTTGTCTCATCTTTTAAACTGCCTTATACTTCAAACTTTGTTTTTGGAAGTAGTGGTATATTTTACTTGCTCAATCCATGTGCCCATGTTCCGGATGTTTCGGATAAATTTCTTTTATATCATTTGAATATGCTTCAAAAACTCTATGGAGAACGTGTGTAAGTTGTTGGTAAAAATGGCAATCGATTTTTTTTTAATTCGGCTTCCAAAATTTAAATAGAATTTTAAAAAAGCCTTACAATAGTGGAATGATTTGTTCTAGTTAAAATTGTGACAATTAAAGAAATATTTTTGTTGGAATTTTATGATTGGGACTCAAAATACCATGACATTTCCTATTTTTCTTCCTTTCTCATCCATTGTTTCGTCTATCGATATCCATGTATATTTTTCTTTTTTTCTGATTTCTTAATATCTTTGTTACAATTTGTCTTAATATATCAACGTGCTATGAACGCAAGATTTTCGGTATATCTTAATATTCTGAAGTTTTGTCATTTAAGTTAACGAAAATTCATTTAAGATAAGTCGATTATGGATACTCTAATTTTTTCTTTAAGTAGTCATTGTACCTTAACAACATAATAAAATATAAAAATAAAAAATTACAATACAAACAATAAAATTGTATTAAGAAAACAAACTAATGAAAAAAAAAGAAAATATGCAACAAAAATATGCAGTTATGAGTCACATATGCAAAAATATGCTAAAATATGCAGTAAAGAGTAAAATATGCAAAAATATACACTAACAAATCGATGCCAAAATTCTTAAAATTGTCTGAAACGGATAAATAATTAACTCATATGCTTATACAACACACAGCAAAAAATATGATACTGCATATTTTTGGTTGCTCTGGTCATAAAATATCAAAAATATCAATTTCAAATTCAAAACTGTTCAAATTTGACCCGAAGACCTTATAAAGGTTAAATTTAGCAGAAACATGTAAGAGAGCTATTTTGGGCTGCGCCGAATCTTTTATATCCTTCACCAAATTATACTTTAAAATAAAAATTTTATTTATTTTCGATATTACGCTACTTTTTCCATCTTTCTGGCAACATATGGCTTCTGCGCCAAAAGAACTGCACATCTTATGAGGCCATGAAAGAATCAAGAAAATTTCGGAAGTGAAACGTATCTCAGAGAGAGAGCGTTCCGCATCGATCTAAACAAATAGTTGTTGGATGGCTAAAGCTCTGGACTATTAGGCGGAAATAGTTTTTAACAGTTATTTTACCACGTGGAATTGCGGTGTCATAGTACAATATTACAGTTTCATGTTTGGCCGTATATTCTGGGAGTTTTCGGCCAATGGTCGCTTAAAACAAATCAGTTACATTTGGTACAAGTTCCCAGTGATGGTCTTTTAGCAGCTAATAACATTATGCAACAAATGAAGACTTATGGAAAAACACAAGATCATGACAGTATAGGTTCGACTCTACTACCAAAGTGTAGTAAAACCCCATACTCAGTTTTTCCAGTTTGGTGACCGATTTTTTTTTATGGGCCCCCAAGTTTCTGCAAATCAGTGGGGCCCTTTAAAAAAGGTGTCATCAGTTTTTGGTTAACAGCTAATTCAGACTTTGTGATACGGCTTAACTTTATATGGCAATAATATAGCTAAGAGTCCGCCAAATAAATTCTGTTAAATAATTTTTTCCAAAAAATAGCTTTTTCGTGCACTTTTGTTGAAATAATATAGAAAGAAAATTTTTTTTTTACTTTTTTTAGAATAACTTCCAGGGACTCCTAATTTTTTACTAATAATATTTAGCAAAGTTGTAGCTACGGTAAATCTAAATAACTTTTTTTGGCGGCCTCTTAGCTATATTATTGCCATATAAAGTTAAGCCGTATCACAAAGTCTGAATTTGCAGTTAACCAAAAACTGATGACACCTTTTTTAGAGGCCCCAGTGATTTTCAGAAACTTTGGGGGCCCATAAAAAAAAATTGGTCACCAAAATGGACGAACTGAGTATAGGGTTTTACTACCCTTTGGTAGTAGAGTCGAACCTATACAGGCACTGTTGCACAGTGTAATAGATAGGACCCTTTTGCTCCCACCAAATACAGATAACTACCATAGGGCCATGGATATTTGGTTTGGTGTCGATTCGGCTGGTTTGTCGGGCATCACATACGCTTCGGATTATCATAATGGATCCATTTTTCATCGATTTGGTGCAAAAATGATTTTATTTTTAAACAGCACTTAGGACAAGCAAAATCGTGTTTCAAGGTACCCAATTTTCTTGCTTTTGGATAAATCCTACTACTTGTAAAAGTTTTGAAATTACTAATTGTGAAGCTTCCAATGATTTTGAAAGCTATTGTTGAGTTTGACAACAATCAGCATGGAGTAATGCCTCCATGACCTTCTTGGTCTCAAATTTTTTTTGCTGGTCTGGGCAATCTTTTTCTTCCGTGTCAAAATCACCACTTATGAACCATCTCTCGCACATTGAAACCGATGGAACACATTCACCATAGACTTTGGTGTGCAATCGGTTTACTTCAGCGGCACTTTTTTCAAGTTAAAGCAGTAAAGCTAAACTTCCAGCATATGACGCTTTGTTGGCACAAAATTCGTAATTTTCGAAAAAAAAGTTAAAATAAATGACAGATAAGTACCCTCCAAAATGACAAATATAAGTTATTAAAAGCAAAAACCACAATCAAAAGATACGCCATCTATTGTACATCCCACATTTTCAAACACCCAATAAATTGCTGAATTTATCGATTACGAATAAACTCTTCAATTTTATTAATATAGATTGACTATGAAAATATTATTATTTAATAATTTTAGCTAAAAAAAACACATTAAACATTTTTCCATATCCATTAACAATTATACATTTTATTCAATCTTAGCACATCACTATCACTTAAAGCCAAACGCTGGCCCATTGTTGCATCTGTACTTTTCAAGGCCACTATAGTTTTCTCACCGTTTTTGGAGAATGCAGTTTCACGATAATGCATAACACTGCCATAATCATATGGAACACCAAAATTGGTAACAATATTCGCACCATACTTGACGAAATTAATATCCCTGCCGTCTTCAACATTTGCCCAGTTAATTTTGACATAGTTATCACGATCTGAGGAACTATGTTGATGATAAAAGCCCAAAGCATGTAACAATTCATGCATAATACTGCCAATTCTAAAACAGCCCTGATCCAAAAAATCAAGTTCTAAATTCAGAAATTGCTCTGTGTCGCTATAGCCGACTTTGGCATTGCAACCGTTAGGTTCGCCCTTGATACGTATAAAAGCCTTGGCAAGATCGGTGGCATGAAGGAAACGTATACAGCTTTTTTCTTCAATGATTTGCATGGCTTTTAATATATATATAGAGCGGTTTACATCTGTGTATATATAAAACAAATATAACGTATTAGTTTCAAAATATCTGTTAAACAAATTTTTTAAATTGTTATTACTTACTAAAAGCCTGGTCAATTCTGTAGCGCACCACACCATTTGGCCATCTTTTTGTGGGATCTATTAGACCATTACGTTTGATATCTATATCCATATCACCTTCAAAAAAGCCACCTATCAATTCAGGATCTCTCTCCGATTTTTCTAATTCAACTGGCACTGTTTGGCAGTGGGCCAGAAACAAGGCAACCAAAATAAAACAACTGAACTTATGCATTTTAACTGTATGTTAAATAATTCAATACTAATAATGCTTTTCTTAAAAGTATTCTTATTTATATAAAAAAAAATTCACACAAAATTAAAAATGTTTGCAAACATTTGGTTCTTAATCTAACTAGAGGTCAATGTACCTTAAAATTTCACCTAACATTGTTATTAGATCCATAAAATCTAGTATAATATTAAACAATCGTCTTTAATTAAGGTAATTAAAAAGTATTTTGCTTATCAAATAAACAGAAAAAAAGTGAAAGTAAATGCAATGGGGTTTTATAGCAAGATAACTTATCACAGTATTTTTTTCAAATTAAAATAAATTGCACTCTAGTATGACTAATGTCAGTGACTTCAGCACAGTGCATTAAAAGTTAAGAACAATTCATGTAATCAATAGAATAAAAAAAAATCATAAATAAAGTAGAATAATAAAGGTTTTATTAATGGCAAGTTATCAAATAAATTTCAAATGGAAAATTATTATGAAATTGTATTTCTAAAGACCAGACACATGTATCACACTGCGTCTACGAACACGCAATGAAAAAATATAGTTGGAAATGTTTACAACATTTTAGCAAGTGTAAATATTTATATGATTGAGGTAACCATAATATGACAAGATGTAGTAGTCTTCAGGTATCGGCCATTAGGGGAGCGGGTAACTGGCTCCTTAAATGTGATGGCGAGACATTCATCAGTTGTACTCACTTGGGTAAGTGGAAAGAGGGATAATGAAGGCAATTGTATTACAAATAACTCGAACTTATTCCGCCTGTGGTGGCTGCAAATTCCGCCAGTATAATGAAATGTATGAGTGTTTCAACACCTACCAATAGTCTACAAGCACATCACACCAATTGCCCAAAATTGAAATGCAGTTTTTGTTTCATACTGATGCTTCAGACGAATATTCACACACTAATGAAGAGTATCTTCGAAATTATTTTTTTTATATTAAGAAAAAAACAAATTAGTTTCTCTTCTTGACGTATTGATGTTGCATGTTCTTAATCCATAAATACATGTCATTAACATAATTCATAAAGATTTGTTAATGTGCTCATAAACATAAAATGTAGCATCCTTGGTTTTATCTATATAAATAAAAATTTCGTTTGTTGATAATTGCATCAGTTGAGAACGGCCGGACAGATTTAGACAAATTTTTTTTTAAAATGTTGGTCATAATCCATCTTAGGTTTTTACGGAAAAAGTGGTTGACCACGCCAACTTTTACGGCCAATAAGCGTTTAATCAAGAAAAGGAGCACGATCTGTGATCACTGATATTTCTGAAAAAAAATCAAATTTTTTATATAAAACTCAAAATAAATATAAAAACTCACAATATCTAAAATTGTTAGTAACTTGGTCAATAAGCGTTTAATCAAGAAAACGAGCTCGATCTGTGATCACTCATATTTCTGACAAAAATTCGATTTTTTTATTTAAAAACGCAAAATATCTAAATTCGCTAATAACTTGGCCAATACGCGTTTAATCAAGAAAAAGAGCTCGATCGGTGATCACTCATATTTCTGGCCAAAAATCGATTTTTGATACAAAAACTCAAAATATCTAAAATCGTTAATAACTTGGCCAATAAGCGTTAAATCAAGAAAAAAGCTCGATCTGTGATCACCCATATTTCTGACCAAAAATTTATTTTTTTTTTATAAAAACTCAAAATATCTAAATTCGCTAATAACTTGGCCAATAAGCGTTTAATCAAGAAAAGGAGCTCGATCTGTGATCACTCATATTTCTGACAAAAAATCGATTTTTTTTACGTAAAAACTCAAAATGTCTAAATTCGCTAATAACTTGGTCAATAAGCGTAAAATAAAGAAAAAAAGCCAGAGTTGTGATCACTCATATTTCAAAAACCAAAAATCGATTTTTTTATAAAAACTCGAAATATCTAAAATGGTTAATAATTTGGCCAATAAGCATTAAATCAAGAAAAAGAGCCAGATCTGTTATCACTCATATTTCTGACCAAAAATCGATTTTTTTTACATAAAAACTCAAAATATCTAAATTCGCTAATAACTTGGCCAATAAGCGTTTAATCAAGAAAAGGAGCTCGATCTGTGATCACTCATATTTCTGGTCAAAAATCATTTTTTCTACATAAAAACTCAAAATATCTAAATTCGCCAATAAGCGTTAAATCAAGAAAAAGAGCTCGATCTGTGATCACACATATTTCGGAACAAAAATTGATTTTTTTTTTATAAAAACTCGAAATTTTTAAATCGTTAGTAACTTGGCAAATAAGCGTTAAATCAAGAAAAAGAGCCAGATCTGTGATCACTCATATTTCAAAAATCAAAAATCGATTTTTTTTTACATAAGAACTCAAAATATCTGAATTCGCTAATAACTTGGCCAATAAGCGTTTAATCACGAAAAGAAGATCGATCTGTGATCACTCATATTTCTGACAAAAATTCGATTTTTTTATTTAAAAACTCTAAATTCGTTAATAACTTGGCTATTAAGCGTAAAATCAAGAAAAAGAGCCAAATCTGTGATCACTCATATTTCAAAAACCAAAAATCGATTTTTTTTACATAAACACACAAAATATCTAAGTTCGCTAATAACTTGGCCAATAAGAGTTTAATAACGAAAAGGGGATCGATCTGTGATCACTCATATTTCTGACCAAAAATCGATTTTTTTTATAAAAACTCGAAATATCTAAAATCGTTAGGAACTTGGCAAATAAGCGTTAAATCAAGAAAAAGAGTTCGATCTGTGATCACTCATATTTCTGTCCAAAAATCGATTTGTTTACATAAAAACTCAAAATATCTAAATTAGCTAATAATTTGGCCAATAAGCGTTAAATCAAGATAAAGAGCTTGATCTGTGATCACTCGATTTTTTATGTAAAAACTCAAAATATTTAAAATCGTTAATATCTTGGTCAATAAGCTTTTAATCACGAAAAGGAGATCGATCTGTGATCACTCATATTTCGGACAAAAAATCGATTTTTTTACATAAAAACTCAACATATCTAAAATCGTTAATAAATTGGCCAATTAGCGTTTAATCACGAAAAGGAGCTTGATCTGTGAACACTCATATTTCGGACCAATAATCGATTTTTTTACATAAAAACTCAAAATATCTAAATTAGCTAATAACTTGGCCAATAAGTGTTAAATCAAGAAAAAGAGTTCGATCTGTGATCACTCATATTTCTGACGCTTCTATGTATATTTTGTTCTATGACCATAATTGTACATATTTTAAAATCAAATGTAATCAAACATAACCCAAACCTATACGAATAATAGTTATTATTCAAACAATACGTATTTTTCCTTTTTAACTATTTTTACATATTTCAAACCGCTTCTCACAAATTCACAAATCGAACACAAGCATTTTTTAATTTGGACAGGACAACGTCTGTCGGGTCAGCTAGTATGTAAATAAATTAAAGCAATGCTTTTTATCTTCAATACAAATATCTTATTTGCGTCATTGCAGTTGTAGCAAAAACGAAGTAATATTTTATACTACATAATATATAGATTAGAAAATCGTATATACACACAGAAAAAGGATTGGTTGGAAAACGGTTACAACTATGAAAATTTAGTAGAATAAATCAATATTGTGTTGTAGTCATTGAAAATTTATAAATTCAACAGATTATCTTTATTTATAAGTGAAAAATCATAATTATAATAGAATAGAGGTTCCTATAATTGTATTATTAGTTAGCATAATCAATTTGCGTCTGGTAAACATTAAATTAAGGAATTCGGCAGAGAGGACTGAAGTTTTCAGTTACAATAACCAATAAATTCGGTCATAAAATAAAAAAAACAAATTCGGTGATTACAACCGACAAATAATGATTATAAAAACTATAAAATTTGTTTGACAGTTTTCGAAAAATAAATAATAAATTAATTAGAAATTAAACAAAAATTGTGTACACACACTTAAAAGTAAAATATTAATTAAAATACATAAATAAAAGTTATCACAACAGAGCGCAGTAACACTCGGTCTTAGGACGGTAAGTAAGCCACTCGTGGTTAATTTATGTAATATGAATTTCACTTTTTTCACTGCATTTTTTACAGACGATTTTATAGACTAACACAAAATTGGCCAATTTTTGACCTGGGGTAATGTAAACTTAATCGTACTCTTTCTTGTAAATAATAAATCATCCAGTTGGAGAATTCTTCATTAAAGCAGATCGTTATACATACTTCCAAGTGCTTCTTCATGTTTTAATGAATGTTAGTTAAATGTCTGACTGGTACTCAATTGATGAAAGAACGATTAACGGTAAGGAAGTTGTGAATTTGCTATATTTCAACCTTTTTGTTACAATCATTCACTTATTTAATGATTTTGTAAATTCTCTTTAGCATTATCATCAATTATTTCTTTCGTAAAGATCAATATCGTTATTGTACGTCCCCATTTTTCGTCAA